>NW_024081025.1:1326986-1734355 GCF_003009895.1 Hyaena hyaena | reverse complement strand
CCCCCCCACACCCATCTGCCCTCAGTTTGTTCTCAGCATTCAAGAGTCTCTCATGGTTTGCCTCTCTCCCTCTCCCCCACTCTATCCCACCTTCTTCTCCCCCGTGGTCCTCCATTAAGTTCCTCCTAATCCTCCTATACGTGCAAACATACGGTATTTGTCCTTCTCTGCCTGAATTATTTCGCTCAGCATAACACCCTCAAGGTCCATCCATGTTGCTACACATGGCCAGATTTCATTCTTTCTCATTGCCATGTAGTATTACATCGTATAAATAAACCACATCTTCTTGATCCATTCGTCCGTTGATGGACACTTAGGCTCTTTCCATGTTTTGGCTATTGTTGAGAGTGCTGCTATGAACATTGGGGTACATGTGCTCCTATGCCTCAGCACTCCTATATCCCTTGGGTAGATTCCTAGTAGTGCTACTGCTGGGTTGTTAGGGAGTTCTATTGTTAATTTGTTGAGGAACCTCCACACTGTTTTCCAGAGGGGCTGCACCAGTTTACATTCCCACCAACAGTGTAGGAGGGTGCCCGTTTCTCCACATCCTCGCCAGCACCTAGAGTCCTCTGATTTGCTCATTTTTGCCACTCTGACTGGCGTGAGGTGGTATCTCAGTGTTGTTTTGATTTCTATTTCCCTGGTGAGGAGGGATGCTGAGCATCGTTTCATGTCTCTGTTGGCCATCTGGATGTCTTCTTTAGAAAAGTGTCTTTTCATATCTTCTGCCCATTTCTTCATTGGGTTGTTTGTTTTCGGGTGTGGAGTTTGGTCAGTTCCTTGTAGATTTTGGATATTAACTCTTTATCTGATATGTCATTTGCAACTATCTTTTCCCATTCCGTTGGTTGCCTATTAGTTTTATGGATTGTTTCCTTTGCCGTGCAGAAGCTTTTAATCTTGATGAGGTCCCAATAGTTTATTTTTGCTCTTGATTCTTTTGCTTTTGGGGATGTGTCAAGTAAGAAGTTGCTGTGGTGGAGGTCAAGGAGGTTGTATCCTGCTTTCTCCTCTAGGGTTTTGATGGTTTCCTGTCTCACATTCAGGTCCTTTATCCATTTTGAGTTTATTTTTGTGTATGGTGTGAGATAATGATGTAGTTTCATTCTTCTACATGTTGCTGTCCAGTTCACTCAGCACCATCTGTTAAAGAGGCTGTCTTTTTTCCCTTGGATACTCTTTCCTGCTTTGTCAAAGATTAGTTGGCTGCATACTTTTGGGTCCAGCTCTGAGTTCTCAGTTCTATTCCATTGGTCTATGTGTCTATTTTTGTGTCAATACCATACTGTCTTGATGATGACAGCTTTGTAGTAGAGGGTGATGTCTCGGATGGTGATACCTCCCGTTTTGGTTTTATTCTTCAATATTACTTTGGCTATTTGTGGTCTTTTGTGGTTCCAAACAAATTTTAGAATAGTTTGTTCTAGTTTTGAGAAGTATGCTGGTGCAATTTTGATTGGAATTGCATTGAATGTGTACATTGCTTTGGGTAGTAATGACATTTTAACTATATTTATTCTTCCAATCCATGAGCATGGAATGTTTTTCCATTTCTTTGTGTCTTCTTCAATTTCCTTCATAAGTTTTCTATAGTTTTCATCATACAGATCTCTTATATCCTTGGTTAGGTTTATTCCGAGGTATTTTATGGATTTTTGTGCCATTGTGAATGGGATCAGTTTCTTGATTTCTCTTTCTGTTGCTTCATTGTTGGTGTATAAAAATGCAACTGATTTCTGTACGTTGATTTTGTACCCTGCAACTTGGCTGAATTCATGGATCAGATCTAGTAGGCTTCTGGTGGAGTCTGTCAGGTTTTCTACGTAAAGTACCGTGTCGTCTGCGAAAAGTGAGTTTGACTTTTTCTTTGCCAATTCTGATGCCTTTGATTTCCTTTTGTTGTCTGACGGCTGATGCTAGGACTTCCAGCACTATGTGAAACAACAGTGGTGAGAGTGGACATCCCTGTCGTGTTCCTGATCTCAGGGGGAAAGGTCACAGTTTTTCCTCGTTGAGGATGATGTTAGCTGAGCGCTTCTCATAGATGGCTTTCATGATGTTTAGATAAGTTCCTTCTATCCCGACTTTCTCTAGAGTCTTTATTAAGAAGGGATGCTGTATTTTGTCAAATGCTTTTTCTGCATCTATTGACAGGATCATATGGTTTTTATCTTTTCTTTTGTTGATGTGATGTCGGAGGCCGGCTCCGGCAGGTCCAGGGGTCCCTGAAGGATGGACGGTGTCGGCGAGGGAGAGAGGGAGAGAGCCCCGAGATCCTTTCTGATCACCAGGCAGGCATCTCCGTCCTGTCAGTTTTGGTGTCTTTATTTATAGGTCAAATGTTAACATGGCATCAGGAAATGGAATTTTTACAATGGATAGCTCTTTGTGATAAGGTGTTTTTGGAAAATGTACAGAAACAGGTTTTACAGAAGTCTTCTTGCAGAACTGGCCCAATTATAGTGAGGTTGAGTAACTAAGAAAATAACAAGGTGTTCACATTTTAATACCACTAAGATTAAGTCATAGGTTTGTAGATACTGTTATCCATCCTCATCACAGCTGTCAGGGTAAGGGAAGGTGTTTGTGGAATGTGGGCCTTAGGCAAGGGGCTGCTATACACTGTCAGTTAGCAATAACTTAACTTCTGTCCTTCTCTCTAAGTCAGGCTCTTTGTCTCCAGGCAAGACTTGATTTTCCAGTTATATGCTTTATGGCACCAGAGAGCCAACCATATCTTTAAAGAGTTTAGCTTATATCCAATACATAGAATAGCCTCTTTGAGTGCATTTACCTTGTGTCTAGTTTTATGATTTCTTGAATAGCTAGGGCATGAAAGAAATGTTTGGTTAGTTGATTTACATGTTGAGCTGTATGAACATCTTGGACTAATGCAACGGTAGAAACAGAATTGTACATGTAAAGGTCAATCTTTTATGAGTAAGGGTCATTAGCCTGTTCATAGCTCAAGGGAAAGTATGGAGGGAAACAGGACCTGCTGGAGACATGATGTCTGTTCCCATAATCGAAAGAAGACGTTCCCACAATAAGTTCCTTCTCAAGGTGCAATCATCATACCAGGGCCGGAATAAGGGGACAAGTCACTCCCGATATTGATCAACAAGGTACCCTAGGGTCAGTGCTCAACCAGAAATAATTGAGTGGGGGTACATATCGGTCATCATCTGATTGGCAAGAGACCGTGCAAACTTGCTTTAACCTCACCAGGAGTTATCTCAACTAGTGGGCTCAGAATGGCTCCCAACAATGTGATGTATCACATTGATTGATTTGCGAATATTGAACCAGCCCTGTAACCCAGGAATGAATCCCACTTGATCTTGGTGGATAATTCTTTTTATGTGCTACTGGATTTGATTTGCAAGGATCTTGTTGAGAATTTTTGCATCCGTATTCATCAAGGATATTGGCCTGTAGTTCTCTTTTTTTGCTGGATCTCTGTCTGGCTTGGGAATCAGAGTGATGCTGGCTTCATAAAATGAGTCCGGAAGTTTTCCTTCGATTTCTATTTTTTGGAATAGCTTCAGAAGAATGAGTATTAATTCTGTTTTAAATGTCTGGTAGAATTCCCCAGGGAAGCCATCAGGTCCAGGGCTCTTATTTGTTGGGAGATTTTTGATAACTTACTTGATTTCTTCACTCGTTACGGGTCTGTTCAGGTTTTCTATCTCTTCCCGTGTGAATTTTGATGGTGAGTGTGTGTTTAGGAATTTGTCCATTTCTTCTAATTTGTCCAATTTGTTGGCATATAGTTTTTCATAGTATTCCCTGATAATTACTTGTATTTCTGAGGGGTTGGTTGTAATAAGTCCATTTTCATTCATGATTTTGTCTATTTAGGTGTTCTTTCTTTTCTTTTTGAGAAGCATGGCTAGAGGTTTGTCAATTTTGTTTATGTTTTCAAAAAACCAACTCTTGGTTTCATTGATCTGTTCAATTGTTTCTTTGGTTTCTATGTTGTTTATTTCTTCTATGATTTTTACTATTTCTCTTCTTCTACTGAGTTTGGGGTGCTCTTGTTGCTCGGCCTCTAGTTCCTTTAGGTGAGCTGTTAGATTTTGCACTTGTGCTTTTTCTAGTTTCTTGAAATAGGCCTGGAGTGCAATATACTTTCCCCTTAGGACTGCCTTTGCCACATCCCATAGAGTTTGGATTGTTGTACTTTCATTTTCATTTGTTTCCATATATTTTTAAATTTCTTCTCTAATTGCCTGATTGGTCATTCATTCTTTTGTAGGATGTTCTTTAACCTCCATGTTTTTGGAGCTTTTCCAGACTTCTTCCTGTGATTGATTTCAAGTTTCAAAGCATTATGATCTGAAAGTGTGCATGGTATGATCTCTATTCTTTTATATTTATTGAGGGCTGCTTTATGTCCCAGTATGTGATCTATCTTAGAGAATATGCCATGCACACTTGAGAAGAAAGTGAATTCCATGGCCTCAGGATGTAGAGTTCTAAATATATCTGTCAGATCCATCTGGTCCAATGTGTCATTCAAGACCATTGTTTCTTTAGTGATTTTCTGTCTGGTTGATCTATCCATTGCTGTAAGCGGAGTATTAAAGTCCCCTGCTATTAGCACATGCTTATCTATAAGATTGTTTCTGTTTGTGATTGTTTTAAATATTTAGGTGCTCCCATATTCGGTGCGTAGACATTTATAATTGTTAGTTCTTCCGGATGGATAGACCCTGTAATTATTATATAATGCCTTTCTTCATCCCTTGTTACTGTCTTTAATTTAAAGTCCAGTTTGTCTGATATAAGTATAGCTACTCCAGCTTTCTTTTGACTTCCAGTAGCATAATGGATATTTCTCCATCGCCCTACTTTTAATCTGAAGGTATCTTCCAGTCTAAAATGTATTTCTTGTAGACAGCAAATAGATGGGTTTTGTTTTTTTTTTTTTATCCATTCTGCTACTGTATGTCTTTTGATTGGAGCATTCAGCCCATTTACATTCATGGTTATTATTGAAATATTTGGTTTTAGAGTCCTTGCGCCCTTTGTGGGATTTAAGCTTGTGGTGGTGTCTCTGGTATCTTGCATTCCTTACAACACGTCCCTCAGAGCGTCCCCCTCCGGATTTCTTGTAGGGCTTTCTTAGTGGTGACAAATTCTTTCAATTTTTGTTTATGTGGGAAGACTTTTATCTCTCCTTCTATTCTGAATGACAGGCTTCTTGTATAGAGGATTCTTGGCTGCATATTTTTACTGTTCATCACATTGAAGATCTCCTGCCATTCCTTTCTGGCCTGCCAAGTTTCATTAGATAGGTCTGTCACCACTCTAATAAGTTTACCTTTGCATGTTAGGGCCCTTTTCTCCCTAGCTGCTTTCAAAATTCTCTCTTTGTCCTTATATTTTGCCAATTTCACTATGATACGTCGTGCAGAAGATTGATTCAAGTTATGTCTGAGGGGAGTCCTCTGAGCTTCTTGTATTTCAACATTTACTTCCTTCCCCAGGTCGGGGAAGTTCTCTGCTATAATTTGTTCCAGGACTCCTTCAGCACATTGCCCTCTCTCTTCCTCTTCTGGGATTCCTATGATACGGATATTGTTCCGTTTGACTGTGTTGCTGAGCTCTCGAACTCTTCTTTCATGTTCCTGGATCAGTGTATCTCTCTTTTTCTCAGTTTCTTCTTTTTCTATAATAATGTCTTCTAAATCACTTATTCTCCTTTCTGCCTCTTCAATCCGTGCATTGGATGCCTCCAATTTATTATGTATCTCATTTATCGCATTTTTAAACTCATCATGCCTATTTTTATGCTCCATGTTGTTTGTAGCCATAGTTTCTCTGATGTTCTCCATGCTTTTTTCAAGCCTGGCGATTAATTTTATGGTTATTGTTCTAAATTCTTGTTCAGTTATGTTGCTTATATCTGTTTTGAGCAGTTCTCTAGCTGTCATTTCTTCCTGGAATTTCCCTGGAGGAGAGTTCTTCCGTTTTGTCATTTTGATTAGCTTTCTATCTCTTGTTAATTTTAAAAGCTTGTTGTACACTCGGTCCCTGCAAGTTCTGCTGTATTAGAGAGGGCTCTTTGACTGTTCAGAGCCTGTCTGTTCAGGAAGTGTTCTTTGTATGGTGTCTCTTGGTTTCTCTTGTTGAGCGTTTGGTTATTTTGTTTCCCTACTGGTAGTGGTATTTGGGACTCTCCACCATGTGTAGTTTGGCTTGTTTCTTGAGGCAGCCCTGGAAAAAGAAAACAGGCAACCACAGAGGGAACAAAGGTACACAAATGCACAGACAAAACCAATAAACACGCAAACCCAGGCTCAGGTGAAAACAGCAACAACAAAACAGCTATCTGGAGGGGATGGGCGTGGTTTGGTGTAGGCAGGTCTAGTCTCCATTGTGTCAGTTGGCCTCCCTGAGGCTCCGCCTTGGTGGTTGTGGGGAGAAGAATGGTGACACCCCAGTCCCTTCTCAACCAAGCGTTGCCAATCACTTTTTTGGGTCTGATCTCCCTGTGCTGAGGAAGTAGCCAAGGTGGGCTGAGTTCTATGCCCCACGCCCTGCCTCCTTTCCAGGTCCCAGACTGTGGGCTTTGTTATACCCCCCTGAACAGTCCTGCTGCTTTCCTGTTGCTGGGGGTTGAGTGAGGGGTGGGGGAAGTGTCGCAGCCTCAGATCCGCCGGGGTCAAGCAGCGATACAACCGGAGAACTAGCAACTTCATGTCCACAGAGTCCGCCTCTCTGCAGTGCGCCGCCGGCCGCTTCAGCAGGCGCCAGCACCGCTTCACTGGGTCACCGCCAATGCTTCAGCGGGTCTGTGGCGCGCGCCGCCACCGCTTCACCGGGTGCTTGGACCGCCGCCGCATGCGTCGCTGCCACTTCACTGGGCCGCTGCCGCCATGGATAGTGCCGGATGCGCATCAGTTCAATTTTTCCTGGAGCCTTCTGGGACCAGGGCACCTAGTTTAAAGTCAGCACCCCAGCCAGAGCTAAAAAACACTGTCTTTCCAAGCCGAGGTTTTTCTCTTCTCCAGGGATGATTCTATGATCAATCTCAGCTTTTCTTTCCTTTCCCCTGGACTCACGGCAGCTCGCCACCACTCGCCGGTTAATCAGTCCCCACAGCTGCACGCAAGCCGGGTTCCCTCCCCTCCCTCCGTGTCTCTGGGTCCCGGCCCGCTTTTATCTTCCCCAGTTCGCACTCACGCACTCATGAGGTTTCCTTCCGAGTGTACTCTGTCTCTTTCTCTTCCGAAACTCCTGTGGCTCAGTGTCCTACGACTTCAGGCCTTCTCTGTTTGAGAGATGGGTGCAGGCGAAATGTACGGAGTTCCCTACTTCTCCGCCATCTTGCCCTCCTCTTTCAAATTAAATACTCTTAAGCAGGCATTGAAAAATATGAAAACAAGCTTAAATAAAAATCCAAATGTCAGAATAAAAATGTCCTATTTTATTTTTTTAAGTTTATGTATTTATTTTGAGAGAGAGCAAGAGAGCAGGAGGGGCATAGAGAGAAAGGGAGAGAGAGATAATCCCAAGTAGGCTCCAGGCTGTCAGCACAGAGCCCGATGCAAGTCTCAAACTCATAAACTGTGAGATCATGACCTGAGCTGAAATCAAGGGTTAGACACTTACCCAACTGAGCCACCCAGGCGTCCCTCAGATTTAAAAAATTTTAATGAAATATAATAAATAAGACTAAACTCATAAAGGAAATTGAAGGACAAGGACAAATTATTTTAGAAATGAAGACTAAATTATAAGAGGCCCAAGGAAAATGATAAAATAAAAAATTCTATTAAAGTTATTTTATTTAAATAAAGGGAAAAACCCAAGGGAAAAAAAAGAAAGAAAATGTAGGAGGCAATATTATTAGGGATAAAGTGATATGCAGAGAATCAGGCAAAAAAATCAGGCAAAAAATAATCTAATGTACATGTAAAGTTTTGAAAATTTAAAGTAAAACAATGGAGGAGTGCCTGGATGGCTCACCTGGTTAGGCAGTCAACTTCGGCTCAGGTCATGATCTCACAGTTCATGAGTTCCAGCCTGGTGTCTGGCTCTGTGCTGACAGTTCATAGCCTAGAGTCTGCTTCGGATTCTGTGTTTCCCTCTCCCTCTCTCTGCCCTTCCCCAGATCACACTTGCGTTCTCTCTCTCTCTGTCTCTCAAAAAATAAATAAACATGAAAAAAATTAAAAAAACAAAATAAAGCAATGGAACACAACTATATTAGTGTTATACACTGAGAAAATTTTCTGGAAATAAAAGATAACCAGAATCTGCTTATTGAAAGATTTGCCTTATACCTTAGTTAATTGATTAAAAGAATAATCAACTCCAAGACTCATCCTAGTAAAACTGTTTGACTTAAAAACTAGGAGCAACTTGGTGGCTCAGTCAGTTACACATCCAACTCTTGATTTCAGCTCAGGTCATGGTCTCACAGTACATGAGTTCAAGTCCTCTCTCACTCCCTCTCCCTCTCTTTCTGCTCTCCCTCTGATCTCACTCTCTTTCTCTCTACTCTCTCTCTCTCTCTCTCCAAAATAAATAAATAAACTAAAAAGTAAAAAAGAAAGAAAATAATTCTCTGGTCTGGGACTTAAAAAGATTAACTCAGTTACAAGTAAGGAAAATCAGGTTGACTAGCATCGAACTTAACAACATGGTAAGAAAATAATGTAATATGATCTAAAAGAAGCTCCAGGAAAACAGTGTGAGGCAAAACTATTTTATCTAGACAAATTATATTTGAGGAATAAAGACAATGGAAAAATAGTTAACTCAGGGTACACAGTACTCATGAGTGCTTTCTAAATAGGCTAATGTGAACAAAAACTGACTGCAAACAATTAAGCGAAATATTATTACAAGCCTTGAATATTTTCAAAAGTAGCATGATAACTAAAAAAAATAGAACACAGATGGATGAATAGTATATAATGTTATATGTTCTTCTGTTAAGTAAAAATAATATAACCTAACAGTAGAAAAATAAAGAAAAAATAAGTAACCACTTTGATCATTGTACATAGGTGGGTGTCTACCAATATAAAGTTAACAAATCAAATAGTAAGGAAAAGTGCATGGCAGTCATAATTAAAATAATGACAATTAGGAGAACCTGGGTCGTTCAGTCGGTAAGCATCTGATTTTGGCTCAGGTCATGATCTCCTAGCACACAAGTTCAAGCCCCGCCTCAGGCTCTGTGTTGACAGCTCAGATTCTATCTTTCTCTCTTTCCGCCCCTTCCCCACTCACATTCTGTCTCTCTCTCTGTCTCAGAAATAAACATTAAAAAAATTTTAAATAATGTCAATTATTAGAATAAATATTATAAATGTTCCCAATTTACCAAAAAAATGCACTTAAAAATTAAATAGTAAAAGACCATATAAAGGAAAAAAAACACTAAATACAATGTAATGCATTAAATATAACAAAAGTTAATATGAGAATTAAAACCAGCCACTCCTATATCCATAAATATATATGAGCATAATTCACTATTCAAGGAAACATTTTCAGATTGGCTCACAAAGTAAATGTTGAACTCAGTTCTGTATATGTGAGGCAGACCTGAAACAGTGATTCACAAAGTTTAAAAATAGATATGAGCAAGGGCGTGCCAGTTAAATCACAAGAAAGTCAGAGTATCAACCCTTTAAAATATTCCAATAGAATGTAAGTAGAATTCAGGACTAAAATTAAACAAGGCAGAGAAAGACACTTGATAATTTGCAGCAAAGTCATGTTGGTGATGCATACATATGTATAAAGCAGCATAACAGCCACCTTCATAAAGCAGAAATTCTGGACGCACAAATCTGGATAAGTATCCACATACAATGGGGGATGTTAACACATGACTCTCATTTGAAGACAGTTCATTTAGGAAAAGAAAGTATAATAATATGAGAAGTAGAAAACATAAACATAGTAATTAAGGTAGATCTTATGAATATATATACCAAACTCTTACACTGAAAATAGAGAATACCTTTTGTTTTCATTCACAAATTTGGCTCTTATATTAAATTGACAAAGGAAACCTCTATAAGTTTCATGACACAAAAATAGTAACAGCATTCTCTAATCACAGTACAATAACACTAAAAATTAACAATCAAAATATTTGGAAAGGCTCTTCTTAAATAAGTTAACAAAACTTCTTTTAAAAAGTTTAACTGCAGAGAAAATGTAATGTACACTGAAGATTTTCAGCTCCCAAATGATAATAAAAACACTATTTGTGGGATACAGCAAAGCAACAATTAAAAGAATGTTCTTGGGGTGCCTGGGTGGCTCAGTTGGTTAAGCATCTGACTTCAGCTCAGGTCCATTCGAGTCCTGCCCCGGGCTCTGTGCTGACAACTCAGAGCTTGGAGACTGCTTCAGATTCTGTGTCTCCCTTTCTGCCCCTCCTCGCTCATGTTCTGTCTCTCCCACTCTCAAAAATAATAAACCTTAACAAATTTAAAGAAAAGAATGTTCTTGTCCTCAAACATTTCTATCAATTAAAACAAAAGATTTAAAATCATTTAAACTGGAAGTTAAAACTCTAGAAAAAGAACAATAAAATAAGGAAAGCAGAACAAAAGAAATAAAGTTTTTGCTTTTAGCAGAAATCAAACAAAACAGAGCTAATAAGTAAATCAAAATGCTATTTAACAAATCTTTAGAGACAAACCAATAATGACTGGGGTGGGGGGAGGGAGACATCATGAGCATAAAAACAAGAAACGATGATGAGTGAATAATTATTTACACAGATGAAAATTTAAATACATTGTAGATTAAATAGAAGAGTTATATGTAAAAAATATGAATACCTGTGTAAAATGAAAAGTTTCCTAGGAAAACAAAAGTACCGTAACTGAACATAGTAATCATAAAAACTTAACCAGACAAATTTCCAAAACAGAAACAAAGAAACGTATCAAAAATATCTCAGGTGAAAGCACAAATATTATATAGTTTCACAGAGATATTCAAATATGCCTTTAAAGATCAGGAAATCCCAGTGCTGCATAAATTGTTTAAACTATTTCAGATCATAGGGAAAAATATAGGAATTGACAACTTTACAAAGTATAACACTGAAACATTATTAAAGGCAGGATCATTGACACCAAGGAATTAATGGATGGTTAAATAATGGGGAAATAATTCTATAGTTCACCATATTAGTAGATCCAAAAAGAAAAATAATATTATTTTAGAGATGCTAAAAGAGGGTTTTGAAAAAATACAATATCCATTTCTGATTAAGAAAACATGTTGCTTAAAATAGAATTCAAGACATATTTAACATGGCTGTATAGATGTATATAATAGTACAGTTAGCATTCAGCTAGGTGGAAAAACACTAATTCTCACTAACAAGGCAGGGATGCTTATTACCACCACTACTATCATTATTTGCAGATTATATAACTGGAAAATTAAAGATAATCTGTTATTAAATCAATACAAACAATAAAATAATTTTAAAATAGCAGAAAATAATAGTAACACAAAAAATCAATAGTCTTGATAAATAAAGACAATAAATCCCATTTACAAAATCAACCATAAAAGTTAAATATTTAGGAGTCACTGTGAAAACTCTCAGTTATGGAAACTTTTAAATATCCTGAAAGATATAAACATAGACTTGAATATATAAAAGACATCTCTTCTTTTGGAACAGATATATTAAAAGGACATATTAAGATTCATTCTTCCCAGGTTAATATATAAATTTAACATGGTCCCAATAAGAAAACAAATCCTTTTTCCCCTGGAGCTAGGCAGTTAATTATAAATTTTAGGTAGAAAACAAGCATACTAGAATATTCAGGAAAGCCCTGGAAGGGGGTAAAGGAGACATAAATCACTGTGTAGTCCTAGCACGAGTATATAGATCAGTAAAATAGAATACAAAATCCAGAAGTATACAAAACAAGTACATACAGATAGTGTATGATAATGATGACATTTTTAAAATGCCAAGTAAAGGATGAATATTTTTTATAATACTGGGATACCTAGGTAACCACTTAGAAATGATGAAACAGTCCCCCTGGGTGGCTCCATTGGTTACAAGTCTGACTCCTGATCTTACCATCATGGGATGGAGCCCCTTGGTGACCTCTGTGCTGAGCATGAAACTTGCTTGGAATTCTCTCTCTTCCTCTCTCTGCCCCTCCTCTGCTCACTGCTGTCTCCCTCTCTCTCAAATTAAATAAAAATAAACTTAGAAAAAAGAAATGATGAAACTACTTCTATATCTTATACAACACATAGAAGTAAACTTCAAAAGTAAAAACTCACGCAAGTACTAGAAAAATATGAGTGAGATATTTTTTAACTTGGTATTATAATTATAGTCTTTCAAGGAATACTCTAAACCTCGATGCAATAAAAAGCTCGAGTGGGTGGGGCTGGGTGGCTCAGTCAGTTAAGCTCAGAGCCTGGAACCTGTTTCAGATTCTGTATCTCCTTCTCTCTCTGACCCTCCCCTGCTCATGCTGTCTCTCTCTCTCTCTCTCTCTCTCTCCTCTTTCTCTTTCTCTCAGAAATAAATTAAACATTTAAAAAAGACGACAATAAATAATTTAGACTACATAAAAGTTAAAAATATAATATTTTGCATAAAACATTACCATGGCTCAATAAAAAAACATTCAAATTTGGAGAAAATATTGACAACACATATCATGAGAAAGGGCCCATCTCCTTAGTATATTTTTATTATTATTTTTGGAGTTTAGAATCTTTTATCTATGATTAAGCCTCTTATACATAGCAGTTTTAAAGTAATCTGTAAAACATGGCAAAGAATTTGATTTACATCCTGTTGAGAATAATTATATTCAGTTACACAATCACTATACTTTCAAATCTAAAGGCTTAGCGTTTATAGCCAAAACCTTAAAATGTCCACATAACCAGTCAGTATATGCCCAATCAGAAACAAAATTCTAGTGGCTTAATGTCCATGTCCCCTGGAGATATACAGATATTCTATAGAACTTAATTGGTCGAATTTAAAAGGCACTAATTGCATTTTATTCTTAAACATCTAAAGTTACGGTTGCAAACTCTATACCTGTTTTTTTCTTTAATGTAATACCTCTTCCATGCTCTAAACAAATTACTGGTTTCCTATCACAAAATTTAAGTTCAAAGATGCCATTACAAGTAGGTATTTACTTAAAACTCTCTAAAATGGGGGTTTCCTGTTTAGAGATTTTTAATTTGCTTTATTTTTTGATTCTTTGGTCTTAAAGAATCAAATATCATAGTTCTTAACATGGAAACATAACCCTTAATTTTAATCTATAAGTTTAAATTTATCAGATCTTACTAAAATTATTTTAGTAATTAAAAAGTAAATCAATTATTTTCAGGGGCACCTGGGTGGCTCAGTTGGTTAAGCGTCCGACTTCAGCTCAGGTTATGATCTCACCGTTCATGGGTTCAAGCCCCGCATCGAGCTCTGTGCTGACAGCTAGCTCAGAGCCTGGAGCTTGCTTCAGATTCTGTATCTCTCTCTCTCTCTCTCTCTCTCTCTCTCTGACCCTCCTCTGCTCACACGGTCTCTCTCTCTCTCTCTTTCTCTCTCAGAAATAAATAAAACATAAAAAAATTTTTAAGTATTTTCAAAATGAAAGACTGATAGAGAAATGGGCAAAAAACATGAACAAAAATTCAAAGTAAAATACATATAAATGACATTTAAACATGAAATCTTGCTCAAGTTCTCTCATAAAAATATAAAGAAAACTGTCTGCAGGCTCTGTAATTACATCACATGATATTTCCTTATATTGGTAATTTGCAATCCCTTTTTCTCCCTAATAGACCTCTCTTCTAGAGGTTTATCAATTTTATTGACCTTTTCAAACAATCTGCTTTTGGTTGTTTTATTTTTTTTTCTGGTGGGTTTTTCAATTTCATTGATTTCTGCTCATTTTAAAATTTCCATTATTCTGTATGCTATGTTTTTACTTTGCTCTTCTTTTTCCAGTATCTTGGCATTGAAGTTTAGATTATGACTTGAGGCTTTTTAAAAGTATAAGCATTTAATGTTATATATTTTCCTTCAATCACTATTTTAGGTATATCCCTTTTTTCAATATGTTGTCTTTTTTTTTTTTTTATTAAGTTGCAAATGTTCTAATTTTCTTCCAGACTTCTTCTTGGACCTAAGGATTATTTAAAAGTAGGTTGCTTAACCTTTAAATATTTGGGGATTTTTCCAGATATCTTTTAAATTTCTATTTTAATTCTATGGTGGCCTGAGAACATACTTTGAATGTTTTCAGGTCTTTTCAAGTTGTTGCAATTTGGATCATGGCACAGAATATTGATCTAGCCGGCTGAATGTTCCAAGACATGTGGAAAATGTGTATCCTGATCTTTTGGGTTGGAACGTTAGATGTATTTCAGTTACATCAAGAAGATTGATAACATTATCCAGAAAATATATACCTTTATTGATGTTCTGTCTATTTTTATCAATTACTGAGGGTGTAGAGTAGTATTTTTCAACTACAGTTATGGATTTGTGTATTTCTTCTTTCAGTTTGATCATGTTTTCTTCGCCTCGTTAGGAACTTTGTTGTTAGATGCATTTATGTTTAGGACTGCTAGATCTTCTTGGTGAATTGCTCTTTTATCATCTTGTACTGGTTCTCTTACCCTTGGACATTTACTCATTCTGCAGTCCATTTCATTTGTTATTAGTATGGTCACTCTATCTTTATTTTGGATAGTATTTGTGTGACGTAAGTTTTCTCAACTCTTTATTTTAATCTAACTATATTATTATATTTTAAGTGAGTTTCTTATATGAAGCATAAAACTGTGCTTTTCAAATCAAATGTGAAAATGTCCACATTTAAATTCATGTGCTTAGACCATTATTATTTAAGTTAATTTATAAATATGATTGTAATTAAATCTATCATTTTATTATTTTCTGTCTCTTCTCTTTAGTGCTTCTGATTCTCCTTTCCTCCTCTTTTTGGATAATTTAAATATTTAGGGGATTATATTTTAATTTGTCTACTTTCATTTGGGCTGTATTTTTTTGTATTATTTTACTAGTGGTTTATGTAGAGGGTATAATCTAAAGCTTAACTTTTCACATTCTACCTAAAATAAATATTTACCACTTCAAGGATTTATAGGAGCCGTAAAAACATATATATATATATATATATATATATATATATCCCTTCACTTTCCTTCATTTTTGTTATATTTGTTACATGTATATACTTATAAATGTTCCTAGATAATACTGTAAGGTCTGCTTCCAAAAATCACTAATATTTTGAAAAATTCAAGAGAGAAAAATTCCACATTACATTTACCCAGATATTTACCAGCCCCGTTATTCTTTTTTAAAGTACTTTTTATTTACTTTTGAGGGAGAGGGAGAGAGAGAGAACACTAATGAGGGAGAGGCAGAGAGAAGGGGACAAAGGATCCCAAGTGGGCTCTGTGCTGACAGCAGAGAGCCTGGTCTAGGGCTCAAACTCACAAACCATGAGATCATGACCTGAGCTGAAGTTGGAGGCTCAGCCAACTGAGCGACCAGGTGCCTCCCGTTACTCTTTCTTTATTTCTAAAGTTCCAAGTTCCCTCTGGGAATATTTCCCATCATCTTGTAAACTTTCTTTAGTATTTCTTTTAAGGAATGTCTACTGATGACAGGCTTCCTTAGTTTTTCTTAATCTAAGTTTATTTCTCCTTTTATTCTGAAGGATATTTTCATTGGATATAGGATCCAGATTGAAAATTATTTTTCCAGCTTTTTAACTATATTTTTAAAAATTTTTAAAAAGTTTTAATTATTTCTGAGAGAGAGAGAGAGAGAGAGAGATACAGCGTGTGCAGGGGAGGGTCAGAGAGAGAGGGAGACAAAGAATCTGAAGCAGGCTCCAGGCTCTGAGCTGGCAGTCAGCACAGAGTCCAACGCGGGGCTGGAACCCACGAACCATGAGATCATGACCTGAGCCGAAGCTGGATGCTTAACAGACTGAGCCACCCAGGCGCCCCTCTTTAACTATATTTTTTGGTATATTTTGATCTTCATGGCTTCTAATGAAAAACACACATCAGTTCTATAAGCTGTTCCCTGATATACAATGTACTATTTTCCTTTGGCTGCTTTTTTAAGATTTTGTTTTTCATTTTAGTTTTCAACCTTTGAATACTATGTATATGGATATGGTTTTCTTTGAGGTTATCTTATTTTATATTCACTAAGCTTTTTGAATCTGTAAGTGTATTTTTTTACCAAATTTAGGGTACCTCTAGCTACTGTTTCTTCAAATATATTTTTTGCATCCACTTCTTTATCTTGTCCTTCAGAAAATCAATTGGCATAAATGTTAAACAGTTTACAATTTCTAACAGGTCCCTGAGGCTCTTTTCATTAGTTTTTTTTTTAATTATTATTTATGATCTTCAAATTTGATAAATTCTATTGCTCTATCTTCAAGGACACTGATTTTTGCCTCATTTATCTCTATTCTTCCATTCAACATAGCTAGTAAACTTTACTTCATATTTTTTCAGCTCTAAAATCCCCATTGGGTTTTTTTTTTTTTAATAGTTTTTACATCTTGGAGCTTAGAAATGCTAGCTGCTTTAAAAAGTGTCTATCTAATCATTTAAACACCTGCTTATTTCGAGGCTAGTGTATTTTGTCTTTTCCCTTGAGAATTGATCATATTTTTATACTTTTGTGTATTGAGAAACTTTAGATTTTATCCAGACATTTTGAGTAATATACTAAGTGGACTTTCGGTCCCACTGAAATGTCTATACAACATCGATCATTTGTTTGTTTAGCAGGCAATCAAGACGGTGAGGTGTAGACCCTAAATTTTGTTGTACCTTCTAAGGTCTGTGGTTCCAGTATTCAATTGTTTTTCACCACCTTTAATATGCTATTTGGATCTGCCTTTCATGGTTGCCTTGCAATTCAATTCTTATTGGACAGTAATTTACATTTTAGTTCATTTCTAAATTTTGTATTGTGATTCATTGGATGTGTTCCCTACATGCACAGCCTGGAAGTGAGCCCAGGACTTGTATGAGTTCATACACAATTTCCCTCACACTTTCTGGCTCCTAGGGGGAGGCTGCTTGCTAGTTTTAATGACCAGAAGTATAGGTTTCTCGTGGCCCTCCCACTTTGTAAGGCAATTGTCTACAAATGAGTCAACCTTTGGGGGTGAAGCAATGAGTGAAAGAGAAAAGAATTAATGTGGGTTCCTTCATGTTCTTCACAACAGGGATCACTTTTCCTAGTTTCTGTCTGTAGAGGGAAGGGTTTTCTGCAGGTCTTTGCCCACATCTTTAGCACAGAAACCCAGTACTGTTGTCCCACTAGTAAGGTTGGGCTCAGGGCAAGATTGCAAAAGAGAACAGAAAAAACAGGAATCTCCCCCACATTCTATGGTTCACAGCAGCCCATTATCATGACCTTTGGTCAGAAAGAAGATCTCCCTTGGAGTTTGCTGTGTTCACCTGCAACACAATTCCTCCACTTGGCCTCTCTTGCATCAAAGCCAGGGAATTTTAAAAAAGGAGAAAAAAATATAAAAACAGTAAACTCTTTGCTGCTACACTGGTTATTCTTCAAGTTTTGCTTTCCTACTCCAAACTCTCTGCCGTTTCTCACTTTTCCAAATCCTCAGAAATTTTTCTTTCAGAATTTTTAATTGCAACCAGTGAGAGAAATAGGCTACAGTAGGCTTCTTCCATCTTAGTTGGAGCCAGAAATCTATGTTTTGTTCTTTAACAACAATCACTCCTCACTGAAGATCAGTTTTAAAATTTAAGGGTCATTGGAGACTTTCATTTTAACTTCAAATCCTTAAAATCATTTCTCCCTAAATTATATATTCTAAACCCCTATTCTATTCAGGTCACATAAAAAGCTGAATCTTAATTTACATGAAAATAAAATCACAGGAAAACACATAGCTTAGTCCAGTGGTGGGTGAGTCTCTATTTTGAAGAATGATTTAGCAGAACATTTTCATACAACAGCATAAGATAACTGAAACATATCTTGACACATATCATGAAACAGCATAAGATAATTTGCCCCCTGATTTTGTTTCTTTGCTCACTAAGAAAACTTTTGGTATGACTTATTTTCCCTTGTATAACTCTTACACTTCTACAGTGTACCAAGTTTTTAAGGATATACTCATTTTCAAGAGTGAATTAAGGTTCAAGGGAGGATACAAAGTATCTTCAAGTATCTTATAAAAAAGCTAGACTCTACATTTGTTATTTCTCACACATTTATATCTATACTAAAAGGAAATCAATATATAGATTTTTTCTTCATCAGATTGATTTTTTTTTTTTATTTGTGTCTAAGAGGACAATGCTAATAACCTTTCCTGGTTGAATTGTTGAGAAATAAAAAATTCTTCTAGAGGATATTGTCTGGCCAGAACATAGAATTTTAGAGCATGTTGAAGGTAATAACTTGATTTAACACATTCCATAGATCCTGAGAACTTCTTAAATATAGTTGAATAATTCAATTAAATAAGATAATATATGTAAAACATTTCATAATTTCTGAAGTGCCATAGCAACCTTAGTTATTCTCTTTATCTGCTGGATTTTTAATTAAGCATCTGCTTTAATGCCCAGGCCTTCCATTCCATCACACACCATTTCTATGTTGGCTTGTTATCTGAATTTCCGCCCTCCAGATTTGATCCCTCTAATTGCCCTATACTTTCCCACCATGAAAAACACAAATATAATTATGTCAATCCCTGCTCTAAGCATTTTAATCACCCTCCACTATTAACAAACCAAATTTGAAGGTCAGTAATATGTAAATGATGTTTCACATCACATATGTTTCACACATATGTCTCTTGTTCTCCAGACACTGAAAATACTTGCAGTTCTAAGTACAACATGTGCTCTTTCAAACCTCTTGAGTTATCACATCCTGTTTCTCCTTCCGTCTGATTATTCTAGTGAGACATTATTTATCTTTGAAGATGCATCTGTCATGTCTTCCTTGATGGCCCCAGAAAAAAGCTAGAAAATTCCACTTTCCTTCCTTTTACAAAATATAATTTTTTTCAACTTATAACACATGCTGTTCTAATTGGTTGCTTTTCTCAAGACTTATTTGAAATAAGCTACACATTCAGATCGTGTTTATTGAATGACATGAGAAGGAGGGAAGGAAGGAGAGAAGGAAGGAAAGAGGGAGGGAGAGAGGGAGGGAGAGGAGAGGGAGAGAGAACAACTTAATAAGAAACAAGAGTACCTGGAACCAGTCAGGCTGTATGATTAAATTACCAGTCTGCTCCTTTATTTCACTTTACTATACGGCAATCAATTAGTAAACCCTGTTGTATCAAAAAAAAAAAAAAGAAAGAAAGAAAGAAAAATCTGTTGACTCTAAATTTGACACACAGAAGAAAACCAAAAAAAAAGGCATTTTCACCAACAGTTATTGTCATTGTCATGAAATGGCATTTTCTTTCCTTTTTTTAAAAATGTTTTATTTATTTCTGAGAGAGAGAGAGACAGCGTGAGCAGGGGAGGGTCAGAAAGAAAGAGAGACACAGAATCCGAAACAGGCTCCAGGCTCTGAGCTGTCAGCACAGAGCCCGAGGCGGGGGCCGAACCCACAAACAGTAAGATCATGACCTGAGCGAAGCCAGATGCCCAACCAACTGAGCCACCCAGGTGCCCATGAAATGGTATTTTCATAATAAAACCAAGTGTGCCGTGTTGGCCTTGCTGCAGTCATCTCAGAGCTGTGCCATGTGTCTCAGCTGTGAGACTTCAGGGTTTAAAGGTTACATGTTTCACAATCACTTTGTATTTTCTCTTTTGGTAAATGTTTCAAGTCGCTTTTAGTACACTAAGTATCTTTGAGGCTGGCCAATAAAAGGCCTTACTTAATATGATTTCTATATCCCTTGACTTGAAATGTGAAAAGGAGATTTTCTAAAATATGTTCCACTTATAAAGATGATGTCGAGGTTTTTATGTTAGCCTATCCAATACCGTTTGAATGATATGATTCCTATGAGAAATTTCCCTGGACATTGTATAAGTGATAGTTGGAATTCTCTGAAGCAGCAGGATAGTTTTTCTCTTGGTCACCATGCATTACATAGCTGGTAGTATTTTTCTCTTCACTTTCACTGCTAAAAACACTTGTAATTAAATTTGGTAACTATCCTTCACAGGAACATAGTCTTCCTGGCTTGTGTTTTGCATATAACATTACAGTTTGCATAATTCAGTCCCACCTTTGCTTTGTCTTTCTTGCCACTTTTCAATTCATTTATTTTTGTCTGCTTAGAAATTCAGACAAGAGATCATTTCCAACTGGGTCAGTAGAATGTTAGGCATGTGGAATCCACTTCTTTTCATCACTCCTGCTCTGCATGTTCAATGGAGAATAAAGCACCGTTATTGCATGGAAAGAAGACAATTATTGGGAATAAAGTGCTCAAAATTTATCACCGTGAAGCCCAGCATCTTTTGCGGTCATTCTTAGTACTTAGCATTCTATTTTCTGGGTTATTTCTGAATCATATTCATAAGCCCAAGACGAAGTCATAAGTCCAATCCGAATTGTTAAGAGTTCTTCTTAAAACTTGATGGGTGATTATTTCATTCTAGTTCATTTCATTTGTGGAACAGAAATTTTAATGAGTAAATTCTTCTTTTGTATTTTCTCCTAAGATTCAACATGTGTTAATATTAATGCGGATTAGACCTCAATCCCTGAGTCCTTCATGGTTTCTCTGCCATGAAATAGAAGGACTTTTCTTCTTTGGTTCCCAGGTATCATCTTAATGTTTGTGTGGCCTTCCAGGAAGTCCCAATCAAGTCTTAGGAATTCTTAGTCTCTGGGTCACTGGAAATTCTGCTTTTGTTTCTAATATGTTTCATGTCTTTTTAAATCAAATAGCATGTATTTGTTATATTGTTACTGCATATTATTTTGCCTCAGAGTTAATTCTAGGTTTTTATATTATTCTGGTTTATTTGAATGAAAACACAGCTGAGTCATTCATTCCAAAAGTAAAAAAAAAAAAAAAAATTACACAAAGAAGCTAGCTGTATGTTGCTTTGGATTCACATTAACTGTAGGAAGTCAGACAAATGGTAGAGTTAGGACCTAAATCTGATTCAAACTTCCTTTTTATTTAAAAAAAAATTTTTTTTTAGTTTATTTATTTTGAAAGAGAGAGAGAGAGAGCACAAGCAGAAGAGGAGCAGAGAGAGAGGGAAAATCCCAAGCAGGGTCCGTTCTGTCAGCACAGAGCCCAACATGGAGCTTGAATTCACAAATGAGAGATCATGACCTGAGTGGAAATCAAGAGTCAGACATTTAACTGACTGAGCCACCAGGAACCCTTCAAATTTCCTTTTTAAAAATAATGTCTAACATTTAAAAAATAATGGAATTAAATGCATGTGAACAAGTTGACTACCACGTAATAGGATCAATATGCTAACTGATACATAGCACTTTGGCCATAGTCAGGGTATACGCTCAGGACCTATTTACACCACTTGTCACCTGTGTACCTTCATTCTCAATTTCCCCAGTAAAATGTGTGGATAACAATAAAAACCATCTCATGGGGTTATTACTGGGAATAGATTTAAAATTGCATGCAAATCTTTAGTGCAGTACTAGCACAGAATAATTAGTAAAGCTCAGATTTATTTTCATCATTACTGCCAAGGTTAATTCATTAAAAACGTTGTAGTTCTTCATGTTACCGAGGACACTACTACTGTGCAGCACACTCGAGCCACCATCCCCTAAACCCGGGCAAGAATCACAGCTGTTTGTTCAGCATATTTTTGGCCATGGTCTAGTGGGTCAATTACACAATCCCATGCAGACATGTGATATTACACCACATGTACAGCATGATAGAAAATTAGATAATTTTAGTTCTTATTGCGTATTTTGAGTGCTTCTTGAATGACATTTTTAATTTGGAGACTGAAAAAAATAGGCATTAATATTGCTAAAGTTTCAAACAAAAATTTGTTATTACTCATCTCTAAAACTTCTGGGTCACTTTATTTTAATTTAATTTTATTATGTTTTCTTATGTTACAGAAAGTGAGAAAAAAAAAAAAAAAAACAAGAGCAGGGGAGGGGCAGAGGGAGAGAGAGAGAATCCCAAACAGCCTCTATCTACACTCAGGACAGAGCTCCAGGCAGGCCTCGACCTCATGACCCTGGGATCATGACCTGCGCTAAAATCAAGAGTCGAACACTCAGCTAACTGAGCCACCCAGGGTCCCTAGGTCACTTTCAGACAGAAGTATCCTAAGCAGCAGAGTAAACTGCTAAAAAACAACTACTGCCTGCTGGTACATATCTGCCTGACTCAGGATTTCTTAAACTAAGAAATAATCTTATGGCTGGGATAATAAGACTATAACTATTACCCATAACCCAGCATTTCATATTTTCATGCACCCAAAGCTGCTTTATTCTCCTCTCCCATATGTAATATAGAATGCACACACTTTACACATATGTACTGTGGGGGGCATGTGGGGGGGGTGTGGGTGTGGGTGTGTGTTTAGTTTGTAAGGCACAGCCTTAGATGTTATTGTGATAGAATGAAGGAGATGAGCTGGACCATAGATTTGTAGGTTCCAGTCATTATAACTGAGGTCATGAAGCTTGTGTCCTATACATAAGACTCAGACAACAGATGGGGATTTGGAATCTCAGTAACGATCTCCTTCAAAAGTGTTTCTCCTTGGGTTTCTCCTTGAGACAATTAAATGTCTAGGAACATGATCTGCTAGGAGCCATCTGGTGTTGACTTTTTTTTTCTTTCTGCCTCTTGAGTGTTTACCAGGGCCACAAAGCAAAGGAAGCACTGATTTCTCCTGGACCATCACCACATCAGCAATGGAGTCAGTCTAATTTTCTGTATTTACCAGTATTACACAGAGGCATCTCAGTAAACATTTTACAGTTAAAGGGCAGTATCATCAGTGTTTCAGTGTTCCTATAATTCAACAATTGTATTACTTTTTAATTTAAAAATTTTTTTAATGTTTATTTATTTTTGAGAGACAGGGAGAGACACAGCATGAACAGGGGAGGGGCAGAGAAAGAGGGAGACACAGAATCTGAAGCAGGCTCCAGGCTCTGGCCTGTCAGGACAGAGGCTGACATGGGGCTCAAACTGACAAGCCGTGAGATCATGACCTGGGTCAAAGTCAGACACTTAACCGAATGAGCTACGCAGGCACCCCAACTTTTTTCTTTAAATGTTTTCACTGATTTTACTATGTTTTGTTTGTTTGTTTGTTCTGTTTCATTTTTCTTACCAGAGGTCTGTTCATTCCATGATGACTTGTTTCTTTTCTTTTCTTTTCTNGTTCCATGATTTTTTTTTTTTTTTTTTTTCTTTTTTTTTCTTTTTTTTTTTTTTTTTTTTTTTTTTTTTTTTGAGAGACAGCATGAGCATGGAAGGAGAACAAAGAGGGAGGGAGACAATGAATCTGAAAGAGGCTCCAGGCTCTGTGCCATTCACGCAGAGCCCTATGCGGGGTTTGACCTCATGAACCACAAGATCATGACCTGAGCCACAGATGGAGGCCCAACCGACTGAGCCACCCAGGCACTCCTTGTTTATTTTCTATACCTTATCAAGGCATTAGTTGGTGCACATGGGGCCATATGACTGTGGAGCACTGAAGCTGTCCCACATAGGAGGAAAGCTTTCTCGCCTAGTTTACACCACACAAGTCTCTTGTCACCCTGTTAGGTTTGCACCCACCTGACATTAGAGCACCAGTTCATATGCTTGCGCAAGAGGGCTGAGATATGGGAACACGGATGTGTTCATGTGGTCTTGAGCAAGTTATTTGTCCTCTTCATAGTTCAGAAGTAGTCAATGCCTTCTAAGTATTCTGGAAAATATAAGAGGGAAACTTAGTGGGGGAAAAAAACCAGAAAGCAGAGAATAGAGGAGAAAGAGATAAACAGAAGAAGACTTTCAAAATCATATAGCCATTAAGAAATCTCCAGGCAGGAAAAAAAAAAAAGGGGGTGTTATTTGCAAATCATTAGTGTTCATGTAATAACTGTCTCCCCCAAACTGGCTGATTTTCCTGAATAATTGAAACCTGAACAAATTGCTGGCATTAGTTTATTGTCTGCTATAGCCTCCAAAATAAAATTTCCATAAGGGTAAGAGCCTTTTCGGCCAGGTTTTTTGCTGCATCCTTAATACCACAATGAGTTTCTGGCAGACACTATTTTCTCAGTATCTGGCACATCTATCCACTGAATGCAATTGGCCAGACAGAACACCAGCTGGGAGAGAAGTCCTGATGTGTGTAGAGCTATCAACCTATCAACTGCATTTACCAGGGTGCTCATACCTTTTCTTGTTTTGCTCCTTCGTAGTAGATCTATGTAATCTCAGTATAAATAGAATCATAGATTGAATTTCATAATTTATACAGCATGATTCCACATATTTTGAATAATTCATATATTTCTAAAAGCTATAATTGTTACTTATTATTATCATTATTATTATTGCTGATAACACATCAGGATATGAGATCTAATGGTGCAGAACTTGGATATGTAGTACTATTTTACAGACTAAATTTGGTAAAATGAAGTAGTTCAAATTCCACATAAAGATTGTCAGCCTTACAACTCCTGAGGGAAAGGAAAATTAATTGTAAAATATTATAACCATCAATTAAGCCAACTTTTTAATAACCAAGGAAAATTCCAGGGCCTGTTACATAGGAAACAATTAGTAAATCTTTGATTAATAAGAGAATAGCTCCAAGTTTTAGTCAAGGCACCTGACTGTGACTCATTCTCAGACATTGTACATGAATTTCTCTGAGATAGGAAGGCCAGGTCTTATAATCTTCAATGTATGATTGAGCTTTAATCATACTACAAAGCTGATCTCTGACTGGTCATCAGTGTCCTTCTCCATACAGAATCTAATGGTCATTAGCAAGTTCTAATTATTTTGTTATAATAATGAGTAGGGGGGAAAACCCTCTAGTTTTATCATTAAACTTTATTTCCACTTGCTATAAAATATTCAAGTGCTTGATGCAATTCTATAGAATTTTAAATGGGATGGAAAACATGTATTATAGAATAAAGGCTGGCTTTCTGCTTGTAAGTGTAGACACTGATCTAGAATCCAACATCCAATTCACATGTGTTAGATCTAGGAGAGAACTAGAAATATACTAGCATTCCATATAGATACCCATTGTAAACTTACTGACAATTAGAGTTTATTTACACATAAACTGCCTTGTGTTGTCACATACCTCATCTCATTAGATCAGGGAGGTAGGTAAGTTACTATCATTGTTTAGAGGACCACACTGAGGCTTAGAGCATGCTTCCTTTTCAAGGTCACAAAGCTGCTAAATCAGGAGAAGTAGGTTTGAACCCATGTCTTCCAATGTTGGGTTCCCTGCTTATTGAAACAGGAAGGTGCTTTTGCCCTACAGAGAATTGGGCTATTTATTGTCCCTTATCTGAACTAGTCTTATCACAAGAGAGACAGTCCAATCTGATTATTTTGTCTGCAGAGCAGTCTACGGTCACCACTGCCAAAAACACTGCATGTTAAAAGCCTTTGGTCTTTTCTGGGCTCCCGAGTCTAAACCCCTCCTTTCTACAACAAGCTCAGCCACCTTTCCCAAAGGAGAGGATTGCAACTCTTTCCTTTTCTAAACACTGTTGTTGTTTTCTCTTCTATTCCTACTACAATTGATCAAAGACCAAGCATTCTCTTCAAATAAGTGCATTTAACAATCTTGGCGTATCCCTCAGTGCCCGTGACAGTGCCAAGCAGTGAGATTTATGGTGACATTCAGCAGGTTCTGTTTGCCTAAGGGTCCATTTGGAATTGCAACTGAGCTGCAAGTATTTTAGCAGAGAAAGACCAAGCAGTGAAAGCTCTAGAAATGACAAATGCATTATATATGACTTCCAGGCTTCTAGAAAATCTATTGAGGAAGGTTATTCTTAAGAATGTCCAAACAGCCTAAGCCCCTAGAGATAAAACCAAGAATTAATCCACACAAGAGTTCTCAACTATAACATCAGAAAACATAATAACTGTGTAAGTATTTCTTTTTTGTCAGAGCACAAAAATAGATACGACCAAGGCTTACCTTGTTTCTTTCCTCAGGGAGTTTAGACTGTTTCTAGTTACAATGTGGCTGTTAAATACTACAAGGTGATTGTGTGTCATGTATAGGAGGTAATAGTCATCATCATGGAGTCTGGGTTTAGATCCCAAATCTGTTCCTTATTAGTTATATGGCAATGGGCAAGTACCTTCATCACTATAAATGCTACTTTCCTTGAGAGTAACTTTTCACTGTGCTCTAATGAGAATTACATGAAGTAATGTAAGTGAATCACTCAACACAGGGACTGTATGTGCTCCATTCATATACATATATGTATATGTATATATGTGATGTAGAGGTGTATTTCCTGCAAGTTATGTCATGCAGAGAGAGAGGGAGATATAGAACCCGAAACAGGCTCCAGACTCTGAGCTAGCTGTCAGCACAGAGTCCAACATGGGACTCAAACTTATGAACCGTGAGATCATGACCTGAGCCGAAATTGGATGCTTAACCGACTGAGCCACCCAGGCGCCCCCCATTTTGATTTTTTAAAACAGCTATCTTTCAAAGGTTATGGTTAAGGTTACAATAAAGATAAAGTTTTTAAACTTTCTGTTTCATTTTTGCTTTCAGTTGGCATCAAAGATTGTAATAGTTTAAAATAGCTTGCTCAGCCATTACTTTGCTCCCATGTTATATCCAGAATTCAGTCCGAAATCTGATTTCCTTCAGGAATAATACTTCTCTCTTAACCCCCACAACTTTTTCTCCATTCAGAATTTAGTATACAACAGAGATATTTGTTTAAATACCCCTCTTTCTCAGTGGACTGCAAGTATTGCAAAGTGTAGAATTTTTTTTCATTAACTTTGTATTCGAGGATGTGAGTACAATGCTTAACATTATACTTAGACTTTTCTTAAATTCCATTTTGATAAACTATTTTAATTGATTAATAAGTAATTGAAACAAAAAAATGTCTCTTGTGGACATGATGGAGATGTACATGTTGAAAAATAGCTTAACTATGTGAAAGCACACCTGTGTTGAAATAGCATTGATCAACAGACTGATGTCAACTTGGACAAGAAGACTCTAGTGTGCATTACAGTCACTTTATGTGATTCTATTTTCTCAACTTTAAACTTGATAAATTAAGGGTAGTTTGCCCTTAAAGCAAAGGCTGATCATAACAAGCTGGAATATAACCATATATAGTACCATAAAATATTTTAAATCAGTGACATTAAAAAGAGAAGATAATAAAACTATCCAATCTATTAAGTCAATCTATATATAAGCATAAAAACATGGAGAGATGTACCAGGCAATGTGTGTTTCATCACTGCATTCTGAGGAAAAAAAACTTTTTCATACTTTACTATATTTGCATTTCCCACAGATTTTCTACTATTGAAATATTATTTGTATAATCAGAAATATATTTTTGAAAACTAAG
The DNA here is from genome assembly GCF_003009895.1 of Hyaena hyaena. NCBI lineage: Eukaryota > Metazoa > Chordata > Mammalia > Carnivora > Hyaenidae > Hyaena > Hyaena hyaena. The sequence goes on along the minus strand of NW_024081025.1, from coordinate 1,706,709 downwards.
CATAAACAGGATATGTCAATAAGATGGAATAATGAATTAAAACTAGTAAGATTAATTATAATAAAATAAAAGTAAATTCTTGCATTTATTGCTAAATCACATTATAGGGTCTGGTCTTAAGGAAGGCATATAGTAGATAAGCATAATGTGAGCCAACTGTGTCTACACAGTGTGCTAAGAGTGCCTAGAGTTGTAGGCATGACATTCAGTTAATGAAAACTACTAGGCATTATGATCTTCAATGTTTATGCTGCCTAGAGAGGAATTGTTGGTTTTAGTTCTCTGTACCTTATATTCTGAAAGGATGTTAACAAACTAGAATTCACACTCAGTTCGATTACAGGAAAGCTGAAAAGTCTAGAATCGAAGTCAAATAGGCAAAAAATGGGAAGAGGAAGAAACATGACAAGAAGGACCTCATGGGAGCATGATGGTTGTCACCAAGTAGTCATTATGCTGAAGAGGAACAAGACATACTAAGTCGACTAACTAATGCTGTGATTCTCTGCCTTTTGTCTTGCCCTAGTACACCTGAGCTGTATGTCACAGTTCCAAACAGGAACTGAGACTTCTGCTGGTAGAAATTACTACCTGAACTATTTATCAGAGCAATTGGGGTGGGGGCTAAACATTTATAGTTTGAAAAACACAACTAGATTATACACTGCCACATTGTTCTCGGTGATTGCAGTGGTGCTGTGATTTCTACTTCACTCACTAAAATTATGTTTTAAGAGCTTATTCTATGCCAAGCATTCTGCTGAGTACTTCACTAAATTATTTTATTTCATCATAAAACCCTACAGTGTAACTATTTGTTTGGCTCACTTTGCAAATGGTGGCACTGAAGCTTAGAACAAGATTAAATATCTTACAGGTAATAAATTCTAGAATTTGAATGAAAACTTGGAACTATCTCAATATAAATCTTATACTTGCAAACATCATGCTAAAGGCAGGATAACAGGGTACAATTTGGCTGAGTATTATGGATTTTCTAACTATGAAACAAGGCATAAAATAGATAGAAGCCCTTTTAAAGTAATCACAGGAAGCGTTTAAGGAAACTGCTATACCATAGAACTCTGAGTGAAAAGTAGATTTATTGTTTCAGTGAGAATGTCTTTAACCGAAAGTAACAGAACAGCTGCCTAAAAATGTCTTTAAAACAAAGGAATCTAAGTCTCTCACATAAGAAAAGACCCCAGGATTGATGTACCCATCTGGCATATTAGTAATATTCTGAAAGATCCAATACTAGGTGGTCTATGTCTATAAACATTTATTTATCCTTATAAGAAATATAGGGGTTCTGGATGACAGAACACACTGCTTACTCGCAGACCATCTTTCATGAGCTCCCATGTCCCAATTACTTTTCTTTTAATGATTATTTATTTTGAGAGACAGAGAGTGCGAGAGGGATGGTGCAGAGACAGACAGACAGACAGACAGACAGAATCCCAAGCAGGTTCTGTGCTGTCAGCACAGAGCCTGTTGTAGAACTAGATATCACTTCATGAGATCAGGACCTGAGCTAAAATCAAGGGCCAGGTGCTTAACCAACTGAGCCACCCAGGTGCCATGGTCCCAGTTTCTCATAAGGCAACACAGTGAGACCTGCGGCCACCTCTGCATACAGTGAGGGTTTGCACCGCCTGAGAGAAACACATGCCCTCAGGGAAAGGGAGGGGAATGTCCCTAGATTTAATTATCCTAAAATGTGAGCTAATGAATCCAAGGGAGACGAGTCTCTAAATCTCTCTGGAGAAATTCAGTCTCTAGTTTTTTGCAATTCAATCCTAAGGCCCGGCCTGTGCAGAAAGATGAAGTAGTCACAGAACAACTCAGTTTACTGCCACCAACACCCTCTCTGCGTGCTGCTCTGTCATCCTCAGAGTATCAAGGAGGTCTTGCCCTCTGGGTTACCATAGTTCTAAGTTTCACATTTTCACGTGTCAGTTTCCAAGCTCAAGGAAACACTAAGTTGAACAAATTGCATTCTGCTTACTTGGTTATCTCTTTCATTAGGAAAGAAAACCTTTCCCTAAAGAATCCCAGTGGAGTCTCCTTCATAACTTCTGACTTAACTGGATCATATATTCATTCCCAGAACAATCAATGTCAAAAGAGAACATCTATGGCTATATTTGATTTTAGATCAAATGTGGGGAAAATTGGCATTCAGAAAAATTTAAGTTCTGATTGCCTATTGTATGGGAAGATCTGCTGCAACATTTAAGATAGATTCATTCATTTAGCATACATCCATAAGGCACCCGCTATGTGCCTGGAATGGCTAGGCAGAAAAAAAAACGAAAATGAATGAGATGGTACTCAACATCAAGGGGTTCACAATCTAGTGCCAGTGACAGATATTTATAAACCTTACAGTGTATGTGGATACATAACACAAAATAAATATTAAGTATATCTTTTATTTAAAGAACTTTTTATCAAATTGATTTCAAATGTAAATATTTAAAATTAAAAAAAAATTAAAAAAAAAAAAAAGGGGGCGCCTGGGTGGCTTAGTCGGTTAAGCGTCCGACTTTCGCTTGGGTCATGATCTCGCGGTTCGTGGGTTCGAGCCCCGCGTCGGGCTTTGTGCTGACTGCCAGCTCAGAGCCTGGAGCCTGTTTCAGCCTGTGACTCCCTCTCTCTCTGGCCCTCCCCTGCTCACGCTGTCTCTCTTTCCTAAAAATAAAAAAAAATTAAAAAAAATTAAAAAAAAATCAAATGTAAATATTTAGCAATTGATTTATTGTCCCTTATTCCTATACTGATGACATTTTAATAACTATCTATTATGTACTTTGAAGCATAAAAACTACACCATATAAATATTATATATTTAGTATTTCTATTAAATATTAAATATATTAAAATTAAACAATTATATAATATAACATAATCATTGGGGATTATGTGAAGAAAGAAAACAAATTTGATTTCTATCATACCAACTTTTCAATTGGCTAACAATCACAATTGTAAATTCAAGTAAAGAAGACAAAAATAATCAAGGTAACCCCTTACATTTCTAATGATCTCAGAATATAAGTTATAGGGGAAGACTATGGAATCCACATGTCAGGGAATATTGTGGAATATGAATGAAAGCACTAGTCAATAAATAAATAATTGTACTTCGAATATACTCAGGAATTTTCTTCCAGAAGTTAGGGGAGGGGTTAAATGTCTTCACAAAGTCCCTTAGTATTAGATCTGATGTTTTATTAGAAATAAATGATAGATTTCTTTTGCTTCCTGGATAAGACTGATCATCAATTGATAAATTATGCTACTTTTTTGAGTACAGAAGAAAATACATAATGCAAATCAGTTACCAGTTTGTGAGGTTACAAGGTAACAGTTGAACCTTATAGCAGGCTTGGATTTTAGGCATTTAAGCCTTCCTGCCCTCGGGCAAACACGTTTTGAACTTTTAAAAAAATGTTTTTTAATGTTTATTTATTTGTGAGAGAGAGAGACAGAGTGAAAACAGGGGAGGGGCAGAGAGAGGGAGACACAGAATCTGAAGCAGGCTCTAGGCTCTGAGCTGTCAGCACAGAGCCCTGTACGGGACTCAAACTCAGGAGCTGTGAGATCATGACCTGAAGCGAGTCCGACGCTTAACTGACTGAGCCACCCAGACGCCCCATGAACTTTAATATTTCATCTTTTTTCTTCTCGCACTGCATTTCTCTTTATAATCATTTTTATGTTGACTTTATTAGTGGGTTTCCCAAAACAGAAATTGCAGGATTTAGAAACAGCATCAGGGTAAGCCAGAAAAGTACATGGTATTTGAAAAGCCGGTGTCACTTAGCAGTTGAAACAAATAGAATATCATTTCCCTGTAAGGACACAAGTCTAAACCAGACTGACTCCATAATAGGCTTTAAGTTTCCCCTCTAAACTAGAAGGCCTAAGTTTCGGTTTCCCTGAAACTATCAGGCAGCTACACATTGCCCAAGGCTGAAGAAACTGCCCACCACTTCACTCCACCACACTACCTTGGCAAAGCCCAATCAAGAAAGGCCAGCAACTATAGATAAATCTCAGCTGCCTAATGTAAAAGTTAATCCATTAGTCATCGAACAAGACCCTAGGCTTGCTCTCTAATTGGTTGAATTTAAAAGTACTCTAAATGTTGTAATTGGATCTCGCCAAAAGTAACAAATACTCTAGACAATGTGTATGGTTAAACCCGCTGTCAATGATATTGTATAATTATGATTGGATCACTGTTTCCATGTCAACAACTTCTGTAACTCCCCCATCACAAACCCCATAAAAACCTTACTCTGCTTTTGTTCGGGGCTCACAGCATGGATCCACTGCGCTGGTAAAGTCTGCAAGCGCGAGCTCACAAAATGGTTGTCACAAAAAAATGGTTGTCCTTAGTTTACCTTCAACTCCTTGTCATAAGTGTTTGGACACAAAACATCTGAAGTTTCAATTGGGGACTCATTACCCACTTTCTTCATTTCTCTTTTAACACATAACAACCATATACCTTTTAATATCACTTTAGAGTTTTCTGATTTCATTAGTTTTAATCGATTTTTTTGGTGGAGTCTTTAGTGTTTTCCACATATAAAATTATGCTATTTACAAATAGTATACAGTTTTACTTTCTCCTATCCAATGTGGATGGCTTTTCTATTTTCAGCCTAATTGCTGTCTCTAGGATTTCCAATACTATGTTGAATAATAGAGATGGGAGTCGGCATTTCTTTTGTTTTTTTCCCCCTCATCTTAAAAAAGAAAAACTCAGCCTTTCACCATTGGTTATGATGTTATCTGTGGGTTTGTCACATATGGAAATATAGGAACATATTCTGTATATCCCCTATTTCTTCATTTTACTTGTTTCTGTTTGTTTCTAGGCATTGCAAAAGTGCTCTCTCTTCCAGTCTTAAAAGGGTGGACTTGTGTAGAAGATGAAACTTATTAACTTTCCCCTACTTTTTTGTTGTTTCTCTCACCTTTGGGACTGTCTCAGAGGTTTATTTATTCATCATAGGTCCTAGTTGTTAAAGGATCGCCAAATCCTGTGATTGTTCTGTAGAGGAATCTCAGTCAGCCCCTGGTTTGAGACTGATGGAAAGCTAGGCCTTCAGACATCAACTTTTAAAGTATGCAAATAGATTAAATCCTCTAGGACCACAATAGTAAACCCTGCTGCCCCTGGGGTCCCTTTGACAATAGTTGCAAAAACTGGGGCTCCAGATGAGTGCTTGATCTTTTTTTCTGGGAGGTATCAATGAGCTATATAGCAAAGGAAAAGAACAAAGATGGCATCTCCCAGCCTACATTCCCTGAAAACACCTCCATAGCCTCTTTCTGAGGTAATTCTAAAGTGTGCTCTGAGGCTAAATAAATCTCTCCAGACAAGTAAATAGCCCTTTTCACAGGATGGGCATGTGTTTTAGTTGGTTGTCTCTACAGTACCCAGGGGGTAGTAGCCTATTAACATTTTTTTCTCCAGTTTTTCAGATCTGTGGGATCCAGAAATATAATTCCCCTTGGCTATCAGATCCAGGCACTCAACAGGCATCCCCTTTGTGACCTGTGCACATTTTCTGGCTTTGGTGGGGACCAGGGGTGTTGCAGGGGTGAGGTGTTGGGCCATCTGGCTCAGGCAGGGCTGCTGAGGTGATGAAGGTGGGGCTCACCACCAATGCTAGCAGGTAGAGGGATAGTGCAAAAATGGCACCTGCCACTGCCAACATTCCCCTTAGGGAGCCCTAACAGAGCCCTGCCCTTCCTACATATGTTTCAATATTAGTATGTGAATCTCTTTGTATATTGTCTAGGCACTTTTCAAAATGCTGCTTTGGTGCTGAGTCTTGGGGGCAAGCGAGTCTGTGAAAGCCCTTGAGGTGTAGAAACTCAGTTCCCTACAGCTCTACGGTTCTCCTGGATGGAAGCCCCATTGCTTTTCAGAGTCAGACCTTTTGGGGGCTTATCTCTCTGACTCAGGTCCTAAGAAGTTGATATGCATGATGTTGGGCACAAACCCCTCACTCCTCCAAGAGAAACTCCATACTTGTGCTATGGCAGGGCATGAGGCTTTTAGCAGGACCATGTCTCGACTGTCTTCTCTGTCTCAATATTGCCCTCTTATCCTTCATTATGAAGAAGCTGGTCAGCTAGTTTTCCGGTCTTTTTCAGATGGAATTACTTCATATGTAACTGTAGATCTATTGTGCGGTGAGGAGATGAGTTCAGGATCTTCCTACACTGTCATATTGAACTGCCTCATTTTGCAAGTGATTTTGTCTGTTAACTTTGTCTCCTGCTACTTTGCTGAATTCCAACATATATTTTAAATTTAGAATTTGAACAAAATATTTTGTACCAACACTCTTTGCTAATGTGCTTGTGAAAAATTGGATCAGCATCACTTTACTTGGTTATAAATTGGGAAGAAACCTAAAACAGTCATTTGACTGTTATTACATGAGTGTACTATGCAATTTTATCATTATTCTTCCTATTAGCAGACAATTAACACTCTATGTAATTGCACTGTTCAATCAGGATGGCAATGGAATGGAATGGCAATGGAACGGAAGTGTGAATGCAGAGAGCTGCAGTTTCTGTTAAAGACTAACACATTAGATCTGCAATTACTACTATTTGGTGATAATCTAGTGTCACAATGGACCACTTACTCAAAAGTCAGAGGAGACTGCTTTCTGGTTAACATTTCAATTGAATTTAACAAATAAGACATTGAACGCTTGCATGGATTAGGAATTGGGTACACTAAAAATAAGGCAAATATAATATCTGACCTCAGAGTCATGCAATATAATACCATCTATTGATTATACAAATATGATGTGTATTACAAGGACTAAGTAGTAACAAGAGTGGTACTGGGGTTTATAGAAATAATATTTGATCTCACTAGAGAATCATGGAAGGCCTCCATAAGGAACTGACATTTAAACCGGGGTTAAATAAGTAGGATTGGGAAGCAGTGCCAAGCAAACATAATTAAAAATATCCAAAGACAAAATGGAACATTTAATGGGAGCCCCGAAATGACCAGGGGAAATGATGTATGTATTGCTATGCATTTCACTTCAGTCTTCAGTGCTTTGACTTTTTCCTTCTGTACACTCATTTTATAGGTGCTGATCTTTCTGGTCCAATAGCAATGGTATACTGCTCATACTAGGAATTATACCTTCAGAACAAATTTTTAATCTTTTAACTCAAGCCTCATAGTCAACTTCCTACTCAACATCTTTACTATGATGTCTGATCTGTAGCTTGGATATAAGCAGAAAGTAACCAAACTCCTATTTCCTCAGCACTGCTCATCATAATAAAATGTCACTCTCATTCACCCAGCTGTTTGGCAAGGGTGGGGATTAGAGACATCATTGACTCTTCACTTTCTTTCCTACTGCATATCCAGTCCATTCTGTGTTTCTACCCTCAAAATATATTGTAACTCTGGCAATATTTTGCTACCCTCACCACTGCTACCTGCTACCTTTCTCCAGCCACCAAAAGATCTCTTCTCAAGGACTGTAGTAGACTTCTATAGGTCTTCTTGACCCTACTCTGGCCCTACTAACATTTATTCTCCATAGCATTCAGAACAATCCTTTTAACTGGAAGTCTTATAGTAGTCCTCTGTTAAAACTCTACAACAATTCCCCATTTTATCTTCTGAATGAAAGCTAAGAATTCTCTTCTCTGAGATGTCCACATAGCCTACTCCTTCATTTCAGGCTCTGCTTAGTGGTTATCTTTTCTGAGACACCTCTTCTCAACTCACAATCCAGAATAGCATATTCTGTCACCCTCTATACTATTTATACTATTATCCTTATTTTCTTTTTTTCCCATATCACTTCTTGGTCCCTGAAGATAGGGAATTTGGTCTTTCTGTTGACCGTTCTTTCCCTGGTATCTAAAATAGTGCCTGATACATGACAGGTATTGAACCCGTAAACTATGAGATCATGACCTGACCTGAAATCAAGAGTCGGAGGCTTAAATCGACTGAGCCACCCAGGCATCTCTCAAGGACATCTCTTAAATGTGAATTGGGACTGGCTGATCCTTCCTCTGATTAGGAAGTGATTCAAGCCATAGAGAAATGAAAAGATTTGTAGAAAAGAACAGAGATTCCAAAGATGGGAGTGAAAATTAAAGAAGAAAGGAACACAAAAAATTTGCAACTACAATGTTCAAAGTTGGCACATACCACATAGGAATTATTAAAAGAATTATCAAGTTATGCAGGCATACTTATTTCAGTCATTATTTAAATAATGTGTATTTTTAATTACACTAAAATTAAAAATCTGTCATTGCAAAACAAGATTAAGTTATAAAATATATGTAGATGAATCCCTTAGATGGAATTTGGAGTAATGGCTCCTTTTTCAAACATTCAGCAGAATCTAATGCTTCACTCTCTCTTTTTCAAGTCAACACATTCAATGATCCTTAGCAATATCACTACCTCATGTGGTTGCATAAAAAATGATGGAAACTTTATTGGTTTTGGCTTCTTTCTTTTTCATTTCTGTGTGGTCTTTTAAAAACTAACTTCTTCTGACAGCTCTGCTGAGAAGCATAGAATCCTAAATAAATGAAGGAGCCTAGGAAGCTTAACAGACATAGAGAGCTTTGACATTTTGTAAAGAGGTTGGAAATGTAGCTGCACAGTCCTTGTATGCAACAAAATAGGCTTATTCTAGCTAGTTCTGGGAAGAGAATAAGGAAATACCTTCACTCTAGATATCCAATGAGACCTGTATAGGACTAAGAGTTATGATATTAGTCTCCACCTTTATTGCTCTGTGCCTGTGAGCTTCAGTCTCTGCTAGAAAATTGAATTGTGAGTGCTGATCTACTTCTTCAGATTTTGTAGGAAATGATTACTGATCATGAAGACTTCTGTAATAATGCAATGTTATTTCAGCACCTAGTCTGTGGTATTACTATTATTATAATGATTAACTATATGATATTGAAATTTACTTTCCTGTTGAAAAAGAAAGAAAAAAGATTATCTATTTATTTTCTGGACTATTCTCTTGACTTTTCTCTGGATGTAAAATATGCCCGCCTACTGTTTATTCTGTTACCACCCAATTTCACAGTGATATAATTTGTAGAAAATTTAAAGCCTCTGCTTGTCTTAATTTTTCTTTTGACTTTCATGTATATCATTATTCGTCACCCCACATATCAGAGTATGAACTTGATAATGAAGAAGGAAAACCTAACAGGACAAAGTGCTTTTGAAAAATGGTTGTTTGAAGGATAAAGGTGAAATTTTTCTTTAGATGATTTAAAAAATCTAGACAGCTAACAGAATAATTATTAGCACAAAATCCCTCCAAAGCACTTCTACAAAAGTGTCTTCACTTTTCCACAAGCAAAAGACAACTGGGGAAACACCTGGGTGGTTCAATCACTTAAGTGTTTGACTCTTGATTTCCATTCAGGTCATGATCTCATGGTTTGTGACACTGAGCCCCACATTGATGAGCCTGCTTGGGATTCTCTCTCTCTCTCTCTCTCTCTCTGTCCCTCTCTGTCTCTCTCTCTCCCAGCAACCCCCCTCAAAATAAATAAATAAATTTTAAAAACAAAATACAGAAGACACTGGAACTTGTTCAAAGTTATTAACTTACACTTGGCATAAGAACACAGGGCTCTAATATCTCAGAAAAAAATGGTTTTATCTCCTTATCCATTGACTTATTGAAGCAACAAAGTAATTAAGAAAGTCAACTTGAGGGGCGCCTGGGTGGCTTAGTCGGTTAAGCGTCCGACTTTCACTTGGGTCATGATCTCGCGGTTCGTGGGTTCGAGCCCCGCGTCGGGCTCTGTGCTGACTGCCAGCTCAGAGCCTGGTGCCTGTTTCAGTCTGTGACTCCCTCTCTCTCTGACCCTCCCCTGCTCACGCTGTCTCTCTCTCTCTCCTAGAAATAAATAAAAAAAAGTTAAAAAAAAAATAAAAAAAAAAAGAAAGTCAACTTGATAATGATGGGTTAACTTGGTTTAATAGTACCTCATTTAAAAATTTATAATCCTAACATATGTTTAGGTGAGTTCTATAGCTTTCAGCATATATTAATATGTAACCAGAAAACTCCTATTTTAAGAGAAAATAAAAATCCTTGTTCAATTGACATTTGGGATCATGATGCCTACATATAAATGAACCATCTGATTTTAATGATTTCTTTTTATTCAATAATATCACTTAAGTTTTGGTGGGTGTTCTTTCATTAATAAATTTCCCATGGTTTGGTGTAGATGGCTTGTTACTTTTTTCTAAGACTTTACCCATTCAGTGGAGATCTGACCTTTAAAGTGAGCTAACATAATTGATAAAATTTGATATCTCATCCTAAGGCTGTATTAATGCACCTTTTTCCTTATGACATGCTTCTGATTAGAAGTTCAAAACAAAACAAAACAAATATTGTGTGTCAGTTAGAGAGCATATATTTCCTTTAAACCTAGGATGATTAGGTAATCTGGAAACTTTGAACATAATAGGAGACTGGGACAACAAGCATTTCTTCCACCTCTAAATACTTTGCTATGACCCATTAATCAACGAAGAAATGACTGAGCTGAGCGTTGCTGAGTTGTCAACTCAGGCTCGGCCTCCAACTGTACCAGTCACTCAATGAAAGGTATATCACCTTGAGCATCACTGCTACCAAAAGAGTAATTAGCATAACCACTGTGTAATAGGTAATATGCACCTATTATGTCATCATTTACTGAGGGATTAAATGTCTAGAGCATAAAGCTAAGTATGACATATATATTATTTATATATATTTATATATAGTATACATTATATATGTATAATCACCTTTTATCCCAAACTCTGATAGGAAGATATTATCATGCCCTTTTTACAGATGAAAAAACTGAGGGCCAGAGAAATTATAAACTTCTGCAGATTCCAAGAGTTAATATTCAAAACTGGTTAAATACAAGCCATGGTTCATTTAAAATATCTGTGAGTCATCCTCAGCTTCCCCATTTATAAGATAAGTTAAACTGGGTGGAAGTAAACAATCTCTAAGGACTTCAATATAATTTTCTCTCTATTTAGCACCTGAAAACACATCATTCACCTATAATTTTACAAATACAGAAATCTCAACCCCATTATTTGATACAGCAAAACTGGACTTAAATTTTCCATCGAAGTTTGATTTTTGGATATAATCAGAATGATAATATGTTTCATTCAATACAGTGACAGCTTAGATGGTGCTATTTATGAAAACAGTAAACAATTTAATTTAGAATGCAAAGGGATAAACATAATTTTAATGCATGGACAGAGTACCTTTAGGGCTCTCTTGAGGGTTACTTTGAATTTATTTGGTTTTAGAATAACAAAATTCTCAGTCATTTTAAATTATTTTAGAAGCATATTTCACAGAGAATAAAACAAGATGATATACTGTTATTATTCAGCTGATATTGTTATCCTTGCCTGCCTCCATATTGTAATGGAGTTAATGAAGTATTTTTTTCCACTTTCTATTGTAATTCTATTCAGCTTGCCCTCTAGAAACTCCTTATTCAAGAGTTTACATTACTTTACCTGGTTTTAAATAATTTTATTTCTTTAACAAACATGTACTCATTGAACCCTCTATGCTTGGCACTGTTCTAGATGTTGGCGAACAGCAATAAATAGAATTTTAAAAAACTGACTTCATAGAACTTGTATTTTAATTAATAAATACTCACTTCTTAGTAATAATTAGTTTATGCAATTTTATCAAGCAGAAGCTTACCTTCTCCATAAAATCTTTCTTGAGAAGCCTGGATCATATTTATATTTTTCCTTCTAAACATTTACACATTGTTTGAATTACAACATTTAAATATGCCAGTCTATTTTCTTAGATACAGGTTTTTTTCCTCTTAAATAGTTTATTGTCAAGTTGGTTCCCATATAACACCCAGTGCTTATCCCAACAAGTGCCCTCCTCCATGCCCATCACCTCCCTCCCCCTCACACCCATCAGCCCTTGGTTTGTTCTCAGCATTCAAGAGTCTCTCATGGTTTGCCTCCCTCCCTCTCCCCCACTATTTTTCCCCTTATCCTCCCCTATGGTCCTCTGTTAAGTTCCTCCTAATCCACATATATGTGCAAACATATGGTATCTGCCTTTCTTATGCTTATTTATTTCACTCAGCATAACACGCTCAAGGTCCATCCATGTTGCTACACAAGGCCAGATTTCATTCTTTCTCATTACCATGTAGTATTCCATGGTATAGATAAACCACATCTTCTTAATCCATTCATCCATTGACGGACACTTAGTCTCTTTCCATGTTTCAGCTATTGTTGAGAGTGCTGCTATGAACACTGGGGTAATGTGCCACTATGCATCAGCATTCCTGTATCCCTTGGGTAAATTCCTAGCAGTGCTATTGCTGGGTCTTAGGGGAGTTCTATTGTTTTTTTTGAGGAACCTCCACACTGTTTTCCAGAGGGGCTGCACCAGTTTACATTCCCACCAACAATGTAGGAGGGTGCCCGTTTCTCCACATCCTCGCCAGCACTTAGATACATGTCTTAAGTGCCCAGCCAAATAAACTCCATGAGGATGAGACTACATACTAAAACTTTATATTCTCTTTAGCAATGAACATCTTTGTACCTGCTTCTTTAAGTTCTCATGTATTTCTCTGAGGTCAATATCTTAAAGTTGAATCGAAAGATAGGCACATTTCAATTGTAATATTACCCATTGACCTTGAATAAAGCTACACAAATTCCTGCCAATTTATTTTCTCTCACCATAACAATCAACAGACATTAACAAGATCTTATTTTTCCTAATATGACAAAAATAATATCATTGTAATTTGCATTTCTCTGATTACTTTTCATGTTTTATCAGGCATTTGTATTTCTTCTACAGACTTCTATTTTTATCCTCTCTTTTTTCTGTTGGAGTGCCTGTCTACTTGGTGATTTAAAGAAGTCATTATTTGGGACACCTGAGTGACTCAGTTGATTCAACATCTGACTCTTGATTTCAGCTCAGGTCATGATCTCATGTTCGTGAGATCGAGCCCCCGATTGAGCTCTGTGCTGAGAGTGCAGAGCCTGCTTGGGATTCTCTCTGTCTCTTTCTCTGCTCCTCTCCTGCTCATGCTCTCTCTCTCTTTCTTAAAATAAGTCAACAAACTTAAAAAAAGTAAATCTTTATTCATTCATTTTGGACATTAATTATTTGAATTTAATGTTGTAAATATTACTCATAGTCTGTGACTTGCATATTTATTAACTTGCATAAATACCATTTATGGTATCAGTAAAATGATGCTTTCAATAGACCTGTTACCCATTCTTTCCTTTAAAACACAGTTCAGGAGTGCCTGGATTGGCTAAGCATCTGACTCTTAATTTCAGTTCAGGTCATGATCTCATGGTTCATGAGACTGAGCTTCACATCGGGCTCTGTGCTGACAGTGTGGGTCTGCCCGGGATTCTCTCTCTGCCCCCTTGTCTCTCTGCCCCTCCTCTGCTCAATCATGCGTTCTCTCTCTCTGTCTTCAAAAAAATAAATAAACATTAAAAAAATAAAGTATTGTTCATATTCAAAGCATTACAGGACGAATCAGCTTACTTTATACATCTGTTCAGACCAAGGGGCTTTCATGATGTGTCTTTCAGGAGTATTGATCCCTACTTGGAATTATCTGAAATCTATTCTCTAGGGTCAACATCTAAGAATTTGCCTCCAGTCTAAAGAAAATTTAAATATAGATACATATCCCTAACAATTGTCCTCCAAACTAGGCAGCATCTTGTCCTAACTCCACCTAGGCCCAGTTATCAATGATAACATTTTAGTAATTCTTTTATGCAATACATTATCAAGGAATTATTATATTTTAAGAACCCCCCAAATTACTGGGTTCTTTGACAATGCATTTTCCAAATCAAATTGCTGTACTTTCCTCCCCTTCCAAAGCTCTCCTACCCAAGTGATTGTGATAGCAACTTTTTCATGGGTAGTTCTCTGTCCTTATGGGTTAATCCCCTATTAATCCAATTCCATACCCCCATTACAATTAAAAGGCACATTAGTTTGTATCCACACAGCTTGGGGCAGTACTTCTCTATCAAAGCCTACCCTGTCTCAAATCCATCTAGGAAGTGACAGGTGTTCGCCAAGCCAGTACAGCTTATACTTAGTTTCCCAAAATTGATCCCAGCTAAGGTTTTCTTTTCCTTTTTTTCTCTTTCCTTTATTTTCTTTTACTTTGCTTTCTTTTCTTCTCTTCTTTTTTCTTTTTCTTCTTTCTTTCATTCTTTCATTCTTTCTTTCCTTCTTCTTTCTTTTCTTCTCCCTCTCTTGTATCTGGTCACAAACAATTCCACTTGTGATTCATGATTTCTCATGTAGCCCTGAACAAGCAACCAAAACACAAGTTCTACAGTAGTCCACAAATAAGAACATGTTTAGCCACTACAGCTTTAGAAGAGAAAATACAGCAAAGCCAAATATACCACACAGCATCCTCCCTACAAGGCTGTATAAATCTCTTCTGCTGATGTATTAAAAACCCATTTTTAAATCTTTGTGTCTTGGCAGTCAATTATAACTACACTCATGAACTCTTAATTTGTATTCATCATTTTATGGACTTTTGGAGACAATATTAGAAACACATGTAGGCAAAATAACTTTTAGTACATACTTTATGTGAAAATTTACATTTTTGCTTTTACAATGTTGCTTATTTTATGTATGGGAATGTTTCAACTGACAATAATCATTGTTTTCTCTTGATGCCCTAATTGTCAAAATGTGTCCACTAAAACCTCTTTTTACAAGCTGACCAAATTGCCCATTTTAACTCTAACCCAGAAATTAAATTACTGAGCGTCTCCTTGTTTCTGAAAATAAAATGTTATAGTATGATCTTTATTTTTCATGTGCCAAGACTTGGGACCAATTATTCTCCAAGTGGCTGTCAAGAGAGAGAGCTAGAAATCCGAATCTAGGCACTAGTGAAGCATAAATCCTGATGTTAGGCAAGTGACCTTAGGAAGAGAGAATACTTAAATAACTTTATCAATGAAGTGATAAATCCTTTCTTATTGTAAAGGTCATGAGTTCATGCTGATGTTTCCATTTGAAACGTTTCCATTTACTTTTAAAAATTCTCTCTTTAATTGATCTATTATGAAATATTCAAAATAATCTATCCTGTTTAGAATATTTTATGGCTGAGCATGTTATATATCATTACAGTAAAGTATGTTCTTAAATTATAATATTGAAGTCTAATTTTCAAAGTACAATTTTCAGTTCTATTTTTTTCTCCCTCTCTAAGATTTCTGAAACTGGTTCAAAATTATACAAATCTTGATTATCTTTGTCATCTGTATCACTTGAGAACATAACCAAAGGTCTGAAGTCTCTCTCTCTCTCACACACACACACAGCCTTATTTCTCCAATAGAAACAACTCTAAGAGACTATAAGGCATGGAATATGTAACACTTCTAAAAAGATCTTCCCCTGCACCAAATGTTAACAAAAATACAAATGAAAAGGAGAGAAACGTAAACCAGATTCATCTCTTAAGACTTTGTTTGAAATCCCAATGTAGTTTTGCTTAATTCATTCCCACTACTACAATTCCATTTCTTCCATAATATTCCTTTGTTTTGTATCATTTGTTAGTACCATTTTTCTTGCTGCAGACTTTAGCTCTGAACTCCCTTAGTATAAACATATAATTATTTGTTTCTGTGTTATTGCTTAAGAGATTTTCAAACTATTTAAGAGTATCACAAAATGTACCTAATTTAATTGCAAGAATTATAAATATATTCATGTATATGTACATGGACTTACTTCATATTATAATTTGATAACTCCTACCAAGTAAGTTACACAGCATAAATTATGTAGATCCATATATTCCACAATGGCACTTGATGATGCTTTGTTGGGGGAGTAATGTGAAAAGACATTGTCTAAAGCATAATAATCAACACTTTCAGGTGGGAGAAAAAACAAAACAAATAAAAACAAAACACAACTATGTTCTAACCTAAACTCTATTATGTTATTATAGTTTTTAACCCTTCTTTAAAACGTATACTGGGAAATTATTTTCCAAATCTTTAAATCTTTCAAAAGGTATTCTTAAGCACTTTGCACACACAATCCCTCTTCATGGCACTCTCCATGAGGAGCTACTTCTTGTCTTTTATCACAGAGTGTTTCCTGTGTCTGTATTTAAGCATAGGTCTTAGTCACCTCACTATTGTATTTATTTCCTTCTTTGTTTGTAGGCTATCTGTTGTCCCACCAGATTATAATTGTGGTTTCAAGCGCATGAGGGAAAGGCCACCTCTCCAACATTACACTACCTACCCTAGTACAGTATAGACATATGGTAGATACTCCAGAAATACTTGTAAATGAATAAATGCATAGATGACCTTGGGTCTTCCTCTGATTAGTCCCATTCTCAGAAACTTTTAGTGTCACTCTTATGACTTCAAATTCTGGGCCATATTCACATCAGGTTGGTTTTGTACTGATCTCTATGAACCTGAAAGACTGTCTCTTTTCTTCTCCCAAATTAGTTGTACTAATAGTGAAATTTCAGGGAACTTCCAAGCTCCTACTGCAATATAAGTAGATTCATATATATAAACTTATGAGAACTCAGATGTTTACAGCTTAATAAGTTCCTGTGAAAGAGGGATTTATTCATTTTTATTTGGGGTGGTATTTTGGCTACTGTATTAGTTACTACTGTTGTTGAATTAGCATATGTGTTGATCTCAGGATTTATCTCTGCGAAATTCAACTCATTTTAAGGTAAAAATTATTTGATGTTTACTATGTGCCAGATGAGGGGAAGGTTTTGAGCTACATTGATGTAATGTCATAAAGTGTCCAACTTTGCGCGCTGTCTCTCTCTCTCAGAAATAAATAAAAACATTAATTTTTTAAAAAAATATTTGAAGTAATGTCATGAACGCTGTTTTCAAAGAGTTGTTATAACTTGCTTTACACAAACTTTGGAGGAAATAACTAAATTTACTTGAGGGAGAAGTTTTGTATTTCTCTAAGTCTGATTTTAAAGCAGCTTATATTCCATAGGATATTTGACTTTACCATACAGAAGAGAAATATGTTTTCATTTGAAGAAAGAACTTTCTTTAACAGTCTCCAAGGTCATATAAGACTGGTTCCTGATTCATCTCGATGTTCTCAGGCAGAATAGAGTGGTTTCATATTTAGTTCTTGATGTGCCTGTTGGGATATATTAAAATGTAGTAATACAGCATTTATTCTTTGAGTATACTATTGGAAAATTTTATTTATGAGGCCCTTGGGTTTAACAGGACTTTCAGAATTTACTGTGACATGCCAAGTGCCCTCTGAGTGTCTGGAAGAATAAAGTCCAATTTAGGCTTATGATCGGGACAAACTTCCTCAATCAGAATTCCATTAGACATGGATGACAACCTTCTTATAGAAGGCAATGAAGGATGTTCTCTGGAAGTTCACCTCTGGAAGTTCAATGAGTAACAGAAGACCAGCTGCTAGAAAGTATAAATAGCAATTTGTGAAAGAAAGCATAGGCTGATAAAGTCAAAGAGAGAATATGGTGAAAATACTATTAATATCACAAATATATTTTAATAAAAGCTTAGCATTCAGGCAAAATTCAGGCAAAAAATACAAGGTGCTTTTTCATAGTCACTTAGATTTTCACAAATTACACTTTTATGAATAATGAGGTTCAAAGTTATTAAAATTCCTAAGATATATTGAGGAATATTCTTCCATCAGTAATATCTCACAGGCTTTGATAATGAGTTTACATCAAAAGGATATCTGTATGATCAAAAAGCAGATTTTTCAGAGAAATTAAAAATTTTAAGGCTTAAAGGTGCCTTTTTAAGGACCATTATTTGAATAATATTGCTTGACTAAAGTCTTGCCCTTTAAAAAGATGATTATATCAAGAGTAGAGTGCTTGGAGAATGCTTTTTACATACTTATCACTAAACAAATGTTAACTGAACTGAGCTAAAAATCAGGTTCACTATGTTAATATCCAGTCTGAGTGGTGCAATCTCCAAGCTACAAAACTTTTAGAAGCACTGTTCAATAGCCAAATGTAATTAAAAGACAATTCAATTTTTACTAAATTTCATTAAGATCATTAGAAGAATACAAATGTACAGCATTACTGTTCCTGTTATCTATTGTATGATAAGCCACATCAATATCAGTAGCATAAAAACCCATCATTTTATTATGCTCACAAATTTGTGGGCCAGGAATTCAGGTGGAGCAAAGCAAGGGTGGCTTGTGCCTGCTCCTCGGTGACCTGGTCCTCACTTGGTTTGGGGCTAGAAGCTTCCTCATTGTCTTCTTTGATGACCACTTTGGAAATACTCTAAGTCTAGGCCTAACTGAGGTTGTTGACTGAGGTGCCAACTTGCTACTTCTGGATATACTTGGGTTTCTCATAACAGCAGCGTTCTTAAAGATGATTTCAGACGAATTTTTAAGGGAGTTTACTGTCTATAAGCTCTCACTGAAAAAGATTAACCTCAGTAAGAGAAATGACTCCAGGAGAAAGTTTTGTGTGCACCAGCAATGATGCACAAGTAAGTCAATACAAACGGTAGTATATGTAATTTAACTATTAACATCAACCTGTGATGATAATTATCACAAAATTTTGCGCTAAATAAAAATATGATAAGACTTCTTTATAAAAATGTCATGGAAGACAAAAGGGCCTCTATGTGTGGATACAATTTTAACAAAATATAATTCTTAAGTAACTTTTACTAGACAAGAGTACTTTAAGAAGTTTCTCCGTTAATGAAATATGTCAGTAGGAAAGTTTTACAACATATATTACTATGTTTAGTACTAAAGTTTACTTCCTTTCTGTCTCAGTTTGGGTATGTTTCTTTTTCTATCCACATTAATTTGACACTGTTAATGATGTTTATGTTTTTTCCAATTAATTGCATGTTGACATTTCCAAACTACCTACAATCAAAACATTTTAAATATGAGTTTTCTCTTTATTCATGAAATCAAAAGTATACTATATAAGAAAAAGGGAGGTAATATACATACAAATTGGGAAAGAAAGAAAGAAAGTGAAAAAGAAAGAAAGAGAGAGAGAGAGAGAAAGAAAGAAAGAAAGAAAGAAAGAAAAGAAAAAAAAGTATAAATCATGAGCTTCATTGACTCTAAAGGAAAAAATTTTAAGAAGAATTCAAAGATGAATTTAAAAGTGCAATGCTGCACGTCAAGAGTTAAAAAATAACTGGATGCTGGCCAGCTTCATATGTACCAAGGTTCAGCTTTGAGTCAGCTGAGTGGCCAGACATGTTCAGGTCCTAAAATTGAATTAGGGTGATCCTTGATTGCTAACACCCACAAGAATAGGCAGAAAGAAAAGAAAATCCTCAATGGAGGAAAATAACATTAGGGTCAAATAATTTATACAAGTTATCATGAAAAGTTCAGCCTAATTAAATAATAAATCTAATAAATCTTTAATAAAAGATAAAAGTTCTGCATAAAATAAAGGCACAAAAAGGAAACAAAACATTATGAAAGAGAATAAACAATGGCTACTAGAAATAAAAATGATTGAAAGGAAAGCCTTACAATGGAATTAAAGAACCAGATTAAACCACATACAGCATGACTACCACCATCACCAACAGCAATTAGCTAGCTGTGATTTTTTTGGAAATCTATTCACAAAATAAAATATACATCAACAGATGTAAAAAGGATATGTTTATTTCAGTAATAGGGAAAAAGATATGCAGTAAAATATGAATAAAATTCAATACCACTCATTTTAAATAAATCATTGTAAATGAGAAATAGTACCTGCAAAATAATAGTAATTAATAATAATAAAAACAACAGCAAAAAAGATGACTTCATTCATTGTTTTTAATGTCGCATTAAACTAGAAGAACTGGTTAATGGCGATAAACTAAGTGAAATAAATAAGATATTTAAGGATTTAAGGATTTAAAATTTAAAAATATTTTCAAAGGTAGCAAACTCTTGGCTTAGGGAAACGTAAGTAAATTTTAGATTCTAGAACATGAACTTGAAGTGACTAAATAAATAAGTTGATATCTTAAACTGGTAACATTTGTATATCCTTCAGGATTGTTCCACTAAAGTTATATTTTTCAAAATATTTACTTCACATAATTGTACATAAGTGATCACTTGTCTGTATTTCAGATGTATCTTAGCTAAAACTAGTGAATACCCTGACTTAGGTGGTTTTTGAAGCCTATACATTTGGAATTGTTTGACCTTTAATCTTTCATATATCTTAGCATGTTTGACCTTTAATCTTTCATATATCTTAGCACAGAAGAAGAAATGTTGTGCGTTATTGCTTGAGAGTATGTACATTTAAACCAAATTTGTATTTGCAACACAAATGGCACTATGGCAAATGAGTGAAAAAATGTTAATATATTACTAAAATTTTTCTTTCTTTTTCTGATCATCTTATACTAGTTCTTCAAAATCTCAATTTATGTTCACGACAGTGGGAATTTTTTAATGGCTACATGGTTTCCAATAAATTGTTGGAAGACATCAAAAATTCCACTTTTGTTTATTTATCAAAAGAAAACAAAAACACTAATTCAAAAAGATATATTCACCCCCATGTTCATTGCAATATATTTATAATAGCCAAGATATGGAGACAAACTAAGTGTTCATTGATAGATGAATATGACCATAAGAAAATATGGTGTATACAGACACAATGAGATATTATTTGGCCATAAAAAAGGAAGAGAGTAGAATTCACTGTAATATTTCAAAATTAAACTACTTTCTAAGAATGAGTATTACACCAACAATAAATTATTTCTAACTCGCTAAAAGACTAGGTCCTAATTGTTCTCACCACCGAAGAGAAATGATAATTATGTGACAGGACAGAGGTGTTAGCTCATACTACGGTGGTGATCATATGACGATATAGAAACGTATCAAATCAATATGTGGTACACCATAAACATACACAATGATATATGTCAATTATATCTCAATAAAAAAAGAAGTTATAAAAAAAAAAGAAGAATTAGTATTACACCAAGCAGGTAAGTTAAAAACCACTGTTAACAAAGAAATGAACTTTCTACAGTTGGAAGTTCAAAATTATACTCTTCAGTACCTCATGGGTCAAAGATCACAATGAAAATTAAAATGCTTAGAATTGAATTTTGTTTAAAAAAAAAGCTATATATTAAAAATGTGTATGAAACAGAGTCAACCAAATAGAACAGAAATTGTAGAATTTAA
This sequence comes from Hyaena hyaena, assembly GCF_003009895.1. Lineage (NCBI taxonomy): Eukaryota > Metazoa > Chordata > Mammalia > Carnivora > Hyaenidae > Hyaena > Hyaena hyaena. The sequence goes on along the minus strand of NW_024081025.1, from coordinate 1,685,299 downwards.
AGTTGACCCAATGTTGTCACATACAACTGTGAATGCTCTGCCCAGCATAAAGCTAACAGGCTGAGGAGGCAAACAGGGCTGAAATACAGTCACTCTCTGCTAGCCACAACTTGGCCTTATTCGTGACTACAGGAAAGATGTCTTTTTTATTTTTTGCAAAGGCCCTATTTAGGCTGATCAATAGTTACCAAATTGCAAGAAAGTGAATAGGATAACTGTTCATACTAGAACTTAGAAATAAAAAAATCTATAATTAAAAATGCACAATACATTGAGCTGACTTAGAAGAAATGGATACAAATGAGCAATTATTCTGTGTTTATGAAAAATAAATCCTAATTGTATGCAAATGATAACTTGTCAACTTTTGTATCTAGTAACTAAAGCTTATATAAAACTGTACTGTAAGTAAAATATAATTTGATTTTAGTAGGTATTATTTTGGTCAAGTAACTGTACCTAACTTAATCTCAGTTTCCTCATCTACAAAAAAATAACTCTTAATTATATGACCTTAAAGGACAATTCTAATTTTAAAATTCTGTGACTTGCTTTTCTTTTGAAAAGGAGAGGTACTTGAAGTCAAACTTCTCTACCTAAACTCAAAAATATTCCTTCTGACATATTTCAAAATCCAGTATCACATGTCACATGAGAAATGTCCAATGTCTCACATCTCCAATGTCATATGAGAAAATTGTTTCTTATGGCCCCTGTGTGTCTTTATCCAGAAGACCTAATTGCTTTCTTTTGCAACTTCAAATACTAATTGATTTTAGTTAAATATCTCATAAATATCAGTGGAAAGCTGATACAATACACATATTGTAGAAGAGATATTAATATCTTAAACACATAAAGTAAAAAAGCTCTAAAATACTTTATTTAAAAAATTTTTTAGTGTTTTACTTATTTTTGAGAGAGAGACAGAGTGCAGGCAGGGGAGGGGCAGAGAGAGGGAGGCACCAAATCTGAGCAGGCTCCAGACTCTGAGGTATCAGAACAGAGCTCGATGTGGAGGTTGAAGAAATGATCTGGGAGATCATGACCTGAGCCAAAGTCAGACCCTTAACCAACTGAGCCACCCAGGTGCCCTAACACTTTATTTTTTTAAGTTTATTTCTTTATTTTTGAGAAAGAGAGAGAGCACGAGCAAGGGAAGGACAGAGAGAGGGAAAGAGAGTATCCCAAGCAGGCTCCACGCTGTCAGTGCAGAGTCCAGTGCAAGGCTCGAACTCACAAAGCATGAGATCATGACCTGAGCCTAAATCAAGAGTCAGACACTTAACCGACTAAGCCACTCAGATGGCCCTAAATATTTTAAATACATAATATTATAGCACAATATTTCCCAATGTGGTATGCATACTACAGTTTACAATTTTTATTCTATAATTTTTTATGTATTTAAAATATATATATGGTACTATATATATATATATAATATCAATGTTAACACACTGATAATTTTATAGAAATCACACACTCTTAGGATGATTCTGTGTAAAGAAATATAATTAACTTAAAATAAAATTAGAGACTTCTGGTCCAGAGAAGATGGCACAGATTTGTTTCTCTCTGCTATACCCCACTAAATACAACTCCAACTCCTGGAAATAACACAAGAAGCAACCAAATGAGAACTCTGAGAAATGAAAGGAAGAAGATGATCTAATTAGGGACTCTAGAACTGGAGAGAAAAATGGTAATGTCTCTTGACATTACCACGTTGAAAGGGACTTGAACCAGAGGAGAATGAACCATAATTCATGGATTGGAACATGAACCTGAGATTTGTATAACTTCTAGGATTCTGATCTGGTCACTATTAATTTCAGCCATACTAAACGGAAATGTTAACAGAAGGCAGTGTAGTAATGGTCTTTCTGGAAGGAAACAGTAAATCAGAAAATTACTTTTGCTTTGTGTTCTAATATATCAGTTATGCTTGTAGCTGTCTGTGGGTTATGCTTTCCAAAGCCTGAATATAATATAGAAATATTTTCAAAAAATTGTCTGAAATAGTTTTTAGTCTGTTAAAACATATGAGATTCAGCCTCATTACATTAAATTCCACATTGAAAAATCTGTCAATTTGCAAAGAGAGTGCTTAGCAATTAAAAAAAAAAAAAAAACCACCTATGAGTCATAACTTTTGTTTGGTGAGTAGAAGATATTCATACTATGACTTTTTGTGATTACTACAAAAATTATGGATCATATCAAAAGGTGTCTAATGGTAACTTCTGGTAAGATTGCAATTCGATATTTTAACTAATTATTTAAAAGAATATATTTCAGCTTTTAAAACAAATCAGGCAGAGCAACTGCTCATTATTGGAAAATTAACACCTTGAAAAAAAATGTTGGCCATTAACTACAGAGTACTAAATCCATGATATTATTTTCCTTACTAAAATTAAGTATAAATAATTAAGTATGCTGAAGAGAATTTTCATCTGATGAAAATATCACTTTACAAACTTATTCTTGACTTCACTCACTTTTAATTTTCTAAGTGAATAAGTATGGTTGTTAGCTCATTCTGCCAAACAAAAAATTCTGGTTAAGAATATAAAAAATGGATTATATTTATGTTTTTAAAGTTTCTTTGTTTATTTTAAAGAAAAGAGAGAACAAGCGGAAGAGGAGCAGAAAGAATGGGAGGGAGTGAATTCCAAGCAGTCTCTGTATTGTCCCCACAGAGCATGATGTGGGCTCTATCCCACAAACCATGAGATCATTACCTGAGCCGAAATCAAGAGTCGGTCACTTAACCAACTGAGCCACCTTGCTGTCCCAAGAAAATATATTTTAATACATGCTTTCCATTACTTTATGGTTGTGAAAGGAGACCTTTCATATTATTTTGATTATTCTGTGTGATGAAAAAAATACTGCTTGCAAGTACAAAAAAGCAAATAAATTATTTGATACTCATTTAAGCTCTACAATATAAAGAGTAATATAGTTAAAAGCATGTATTTTGGAATTAGACAAATCTAGAGTAGAAATTTTGTTTGGCTTTTGATTATTTGTGACTTTGGGAAATTTACTCAAATTCCCTGGGACTCATTTCCTCACTTAACTTAGGTGATATATGACCTATAGCATACAATTCTTGCACAGATTAAATAGTATGTCAATGAAGTATTTAAAGTATTTGCCGCAACATCTAGCTTACTGTGCTAAATAAAATGATGGAAACAATGGTGGTGAAGGTTGGTTGTAGTTACATCCAAAAACCCCAATTGCTTAGATGCACAGCTTCAATTATTTTTAAGTTTATTTACTTATTTTGAGAGAGACAGAAAGAGTGAGTTGGGGAAGAGCAGAGAAAAAGCTATAGAGATAATCCCAACAGGCTCCACTCTGTCAGTATGGAGCCCAATGCAGGGATCGAACTCACAAATTTCAAGATCATGATTTAAGCCAAAATCAAAAGTAGGATGCTTAACCAACTGAGCCACCCAGGGGCCTCCACAGCTTCAATTATTAATTGAATTTAGCTAAGTAACCCATAAATAGCAGTCAAGGGCAAAACACATTTTAAAGAAAATGTTAATTGGCAATGAGAAAGAATGAAATCTGCCATTTGTAGCAACATGGATGGAACTCGAGGGTGTTATGCTAACTGAAGTAAGTCAGGCAGAGAAGGACAGATACCATATGTTTTCACTCATATGTGTAACAGGAGAAACTTAACAGAGGACCATGGGGGAGGCGAAGGGGAAAAATAGTTGAGGAGAAGGAGGAAGGTAAACCATGGGAGACTCTTGAATGCTGAGAACAAACTGAGAGCTGATGGGGGTGGAGCAGAGGGGAAGTGGGGTGATGGGCATGGAGGAGGGCACTGGGTTGGGACCATTTGGGATGACCACTGGTTGTTATATGGAAAATAACTTGACAATAAACTATAAAAGAAAAAAATAAATAATAAAGAAAATGTTAATCTTCAAAAAGTGTAAAAGATTAAAAAATTTAAAATATTGTAAATGTATTACATCGTAGTGCAATGTTTACTGAAGGAGAGTATGACATATTCTGTGCTTTCATAGGGAAACATTTCTAAATTAATATAGTTTATGTATTTTAATTATCTCTAGTTATATATGGTTTATTACATTAATAATTTTATGTAAATCACTAAGGCTTTAATTTTGAGGGTGAGACTAAAGAATCCGAGAAAACCTAAAATCAAATCTGAGAAAAATGTTAAGTAAGTTACAATAGAGATTGTATTTACTGAATATAAGAAATTCATTCACTTTAATATTTATCTTTTTTTATATAAAATGTAAAAAATATTATGACAAGGTTCTTGGCAGCCTGATCCTTTACCAAGTAATCACCTCTTTGGTGAGGAACATGAGGAATTTGAGAATCGGAGTGTAGGGGATGATGAGCCCAAACTTGTACAGAAGAAAGGACAAGACCTTCTCTCTACTTCTGTGTAAAGACAGAAGTGGCTCCTTTTTATAAGTATGATGGTCCTCTCTAAGAACTGCACTTTAAGGCTGAAGAATTACAGTATGTCAATAGCAGATCATTCATCAAAGCCAGCCCTAAGCAAAATTGTGAAATAGATCAAGTTATCTTTGCCACTTCCCCTCCTTCCTAATAATTCCACTCTCTACCTGAGGCATATTTCTTTCTAGTCCCAGTAGCACAGGCTCTCTTTACTGTCACTAATTGAGAAAGTAAGATAATTCCCCTTAAAATGTCAAGTGTTCAATAGTAACCTCTCCCAAGAGTATTATGAAGATTCTTGCTGACCAAAAGAATCTTCAAATCCCAAAGAAAAACATTTCCAGAAGTGCAAGTTAGCATTATCACAAGTGCTTATGTATATATTTTTGGGCAAAAGAACTTTCTTATCATCACTTATATCTTACAATGTAGATACTATATACTGATAAAGCCAGGAAGCCAAGTCTAATACTATCTTTTTGTTTTCATGTATTTAGCCTACTTTTCATCCTAAGCAGACCCCCCCCCCACACACACAGTTCTATGAAAGAAAACAGAATAATAGTCTCATATCTAGAAAAGAAATACCCTATAAATGTCACTTGCTCTGCAAGACCAAAAGATACCTCTGTACTATATCTGAAATAATGCAATGTAGATTTGTTTTCCTGGGACTATTCTGGTAATCAAAAGAAGAAAACATCTCAAGAACTACCTTGGGGAATAGACTGATAGTCCAAAATTTGGACATAAAAGTTATCATCTTTATCCCTAACCTGAATTTAGATTTTCCATCAAAGCATCTCCTCTGAGTGCTTTACCTTTTGCCCACAACACCACATAATCTTACTTATTCTCAGAAGAAAATAAACAAAAACTGTTTGATTTAGTGCCCCTGGTTGGTTGTTTACTCCTTATTTTCACTCCTATCTTCAAAGAAGGCGTTCATAGTTATTACTGCCAATCTCAACATACTATTCTGAAGAACATCTTCTACTACCACACTTTCTATTTGTTAAAAATAAAAATTTACTTCCAGAGATTCCTGGGAGTGGGACACTTGAACTATTTGTAGGGTCACTTGAAAAATGTGCTGTAGGAACAAGGAAAATCTGGAAATAGAACAATTTACACAGAAACAAAATGCCCAGAATTTAAACACTTCAATCTCAGTTCGTATTAATGAATACACCCTACCTTTTTGCCAGAATTAAAAGAAAATCATCTGTAAATCATTCAGAGACCCTACTTTTTCACATGCAGTCACTAGCAATCAATAAAATATATCAGGAAAATCAATTTAAGAAAAGCAGAGAAGACTGAACACAGAACAGGGACCACAAGCAATAAATAAGTACTTACAGCCATCAGACACAAACTTGAAAATGAATGTGATTAACATAGTTAAGTAACTAGAGAATAAAATGGAAATGTCATCAGAAACCTGGAAACTATTAAAAAAAAAGATGCAATAAATTCTAAAACAAGACAAATACAATAACAGAAATTAAGGATTCAGCAGATGTATTTAACAGCTTGCTAGGCATGGAACACAAAATGAAAATATAGGTCAACAGACAATATCCAAACAGAAGCATGAAGAGGAAACGATGAAAATATGTGTAAAATAGTCTATAAATCTTGGGATTTCAGGAAAATGTCTAAAACAGATATTAATAAGTTGTAGAAAGAGACAGAATAGGGCATATAATGGAACAGTATTTTTGTTAAAAAGAGAGTCCATACTTAAAAGAATCTGAGTAAAACTGCTTGAAGCCAAAAGCAAAGAAAGAAACCTTCAAAGTATTCTGAGAATTATTGATTTATTTTCAATAGAAATAATAAGAATAGAAGTTGTCCTCTTAACAGAAATAAGAGAAGCCAGAAAACAATAGATGATATCTTTAGAGTATTGAGAGAAAATAACTACAAACCTAGAATTCTACCAACACACACACACACGTGCGCGTGCGCACACACACACACACACACTCACTCACTACACACAATCACTCACACACAGTTGAGGGAATTTGGTATCTGTTGGGAGGTAGATGTTGATGACGAACTGTGGCTGTCTCTAACAGGTTTCCCACTTCAATTTTCTAGCGGATGTTGAGAACTTTTCTTTAAGTATAAAGGAGAAAGAGTTTTTGACACTAAGGCATATAAATAGATATATATGTTTGAGAAAAGAGATCTAAGATAGATCTTGTAATTATCCATATGCATACGGCAACTGAAGTTAAAAGACTTAATAGAAAATGTGTAAAGTAGAAGATAACAGGGTCGGGACACCTGGGTGGCTCAGTAGATGGGTGTCTGACTGTTGACCTCAGCTCAGGTCTCCATCTCAAGAGTTGCGAGTTCAAGTGCCGTGTTGGGCTCCACACTGGACATGGAGCCTACTTAAAAAAATAATAATAACAGGGTCTAGAAACACTTAAATGGTAGGAGAAGTTTAAAATAGTCTGAACGGAGTAGGTAGAGAGGAGGTCACTGGTTGGCACAGTAGATTAATTTGAGAAGCAAGGTAGGACTGTGTGAGTCAAGGTTCTCCAGAGAAACAGAACTAATAGAATGTGTGGGTGTGTATATCCATATGCATATCTCTATATCTATCTGTCTATCTATCATCTGTCTAAAGAGATTTATTTTAAGGAATTGGTTCATACAACCATGGAGGTAGTCACTTCCAAAATCTGCAGGGTAGGCAGGCAGGCTGGAGACCCAGGGAAGAGTTGGAGTTTGAGTCTGAAGGCAGTCTGCTGGCAGAGTTCCTGTTTTGGGTTTGTTTGTTTGTTTTTTCAATAGGAGGTCAGTCTTTTTTTTTTTTTTAATTAAGATCATCAACTGATTGGATGAGGTACATCTATGTTCTGGAGGGTAATCTGTTTTACTCAAAGTCTACTATTCAAATGTTAGTCTGATCAAAAGAAAAAAAAAACCCAAAAAACAAAAACCAGCCTTTACAGAAATATCTAGAATAATGCTTGATCAAATATCTGGGTTCCATGGCTTAGCCAAATTGACAAAATTAATTGTCACAGGGACCAAAGTCAGAATGTCTTGGTTTGAGAAGCGTTAGGGAAGTGGAAGAGGAAATTTTAACTATTCTTTCAGAAAGCTTGGCTGTGAAAGGAAGGGAAAGCAAGAAGGAACAATAGGATTATAAGGCAATTGTGTATAAAAGTAGTACGTTGCTTACAATTGGAGAAACCTGGCATTTGTATATTCTGGAGAGAATATTCAGTAAAGAGAAAGATTCATGATAAAGGATAAGGGGTATGTGTTTGGCAGCCAGATCTCTGAGGCAGGAATGAGACCCTGAGACTGGTATAAAAAGTGTTAGTCCACTTTTGAACAGAAAATCAGCACACTTTTTCATAGCTCAGATACACAGTTTTAATGTTTTAAATGTAAAATATATTTAAGCAGTGATTTGTGTTGGTTTTGTAATATGCTAACTTTGTTAGTTATATAAGAAATTCAGTGATGATCTGATAGAAAGAAAAAGAAGAAAACACAGCATTTTATGATTATTGTAATACAGGTAGGAAGAGTGTTCAATCAGAATTACATTGTGAAGGTCAGGGAAAGGTTCTTGCAGGAAGCATTTTAGATATTCTTAAAAACATTCTTAGAAGTTATCTCAGCAGAAGTAGGAGAATGGAAGATATGGGAAGAATATATATATTCATCAGGATAATGATAACTTTTGAGTCTGGGAAGGAGTTTTGATTAGCTATATTACAAGGAAAACTAGTACTATCAAAATAGCAATGTTATTTTAAATTGTTTTCAGATGTAAAGACAGTTAGCTCATGTATTTGTTATGACTTTAAAAATAAAGCTCAAAATTTACTTCAGTATAAATTTAAGCACTATATTTCTAACACTACATTTAAAAACTTTTAAATTAAATTTTGTTCAATAATTACTTTCGAGCCTTTATAATGGATCTAGAAAAGATGGTAGTCAAAATATGTTTTATATAATGCAAAAAGCCCCATACCAAACGGACACAGTCATAGACCTTAAGAAACTTATATACTATTGAAAACACAAAGCTTACACACATTACATGTGATTATAGTAAGTCAAAATATATACTGATAACTTTTACAAAAGTTATAAAAAATTCTTAAATTTTATCATTTTCCTTAAGTATCTGTCACCTATGAGGTGAGGAAAGACAAATTTATAGATAATTTTAACAGCTGGTAGAGGAAGATAAGAGCAGGAAAGAGGTACTAACAGAGCTCTATGGCACTCAAGAGAAGGAGAAATTACTTTTAAGAGTGGAACGAAGGGGGTTTTTGAGGGAAAGTGCCATTTGAGATGAACTTCAAGGACTGAGTAGAATATCAAAGTGTGTACGCTGTGGCAAATGAGGAAGGAATTCCATCATTCTGCCTAGTACCAGGTAAGTGAAAGCAGGAAGTCACAGAAACATGGACCAAAAAGTTAAGACAGAATTGCTCAGTGTCTGAAATTTAGAATCTGTATGAAGGAATAGTTAAAACTAAAACTGGAAATATTTGAACCTATATTGTCAATAATATAAATACCAAAAAGAGAAACTTTTCCTTAATTTGGCAATGAGTTACTTTCAAATAATTTTTATGCAGGCAAAGTTGAATTTGAATAAGAAAAGATGGGAGTTTATGACTGGTTAGGGGAATCTTTACACAGGAGAGAATTTGGTCCTAATTTAGTGTGTTGGAAAGGAAAATGGGAATTTAATTTCATAAGCAACTCATAATTTCTTTTTTTGGAGGACTGACATAAAACCAACATTTTATTTGGCTAAGAAAGGAAAAGTATTTTCTGGGGGCACTTGGCTGGTTTAGTCGGTAGAGCATGTTCTCAGGGTTGTGAGTTGATCTCAGGGTTGAAGTCCCACATTGGGTGTAAAGCCTACTTAAAAATATAAATAAATAAAAGTATGCTCATGACCTACTCTGCAGTTAATATTGTCCAGACAGTGGTACTTAACAGACCCATACTGACTGGTTGGGCCATCAGTCAAAACCAACCTTGAGACCATTGACTCAATTCATAAATACATATTAATGCACCTACTATGTACACCATACTCTTCTAGATCCTGGAATATTGCAATAAACAAAACAGAATCACTGCTCTTATAGAGCTTATCTTTTAGCGGAGAGACTGATAATGATAGACAATGAGAGACTGATAAATGAGAAACAAATATAAATAAACTATGAATAAAAGTAAAAGCGTTGGACTTTATTCTGAGGTAGATAAGAAGTCCTTGAATGCCTCTAACTTTGTTTTAATAGAATCACTGTAGCTGATGTTTAGAATTTTCATCTATTTTAGCAGAAAAGAGATGAACTGATGTAGGTTAGATATTCTGTGTGAGAGGTAAGAGTAATGTAGACTGGAGACATAACACTGGAACTGAGGAGAAATTCCAGACATTTTCTAAAGCAGAGTTGACAAAGTCCACTGATGGGTTGGGAATGAGAATGAAGGTAGACACTTTAAGCCAGATAACTCTTTGTTGTGGGTGACTGTCTCAAGCATTGTGGATACCAGCAGCATGCATACATCCCTTAGTTGGAACATCCAAACATGTCCCTAGACCTTGCCAAATGTCCTCTTGGGGACAAATGACCTCCATTTGAGAACAACTGTGTTAAAATAAAGAAAGAATAGATTCAAAAGGGAATTATCAAAACTTTGTTTGAAAGTACACTAATTTGGGATAATTCTTATATTATCTAAAGGAGATATCCGAGTTGGAATTTGGAGGCACAAATATGTAATATAGGAGAAAAGTCAGGGCTGAAGATGCAAATGTGAAAGCCATCAGCATATAAATGAGATTAAGTTCCTGAGAAGGAAAGAGAGTCTTTGCAGCTACAGAAAATGCCCAAGAGACAAACCTGAAACGTGCCATGTGTTGCTGTGGGGAAGATGATTCAGACCCAGGTAAAATAATTGAAAGTAGTAAGAATGGTATTCCAGAAGACAAGACAAGACCATGCTTAAAAACAGAAAGAAAGACAACTTCAAATGTTGCTGAAAATTCCAGAAAGATAAAGACTGGAATTGGGATTTATTGCTGTGAAGGTTATTGATAACCTTAGGAAGAGCAGTTTTGTACAGAGGTTGGCATAAAACTGGTATAAGATCAAGAGATAATGGAGGTAAAGAAGTGGCACCCACTAAAACAAAGAACACTTTAACAGAAATTTATAGGTTTGCTATAGAAGAAAGCAAAGAACTTGGCAGTACCTGGAAGAAAATGTGAGGTCAGGGGAGGCGTTTTGCTTTTTGTTGTTGTTGTTTGTTTAAAAAATGGGAACACTGTAACATATATGTTTGCTATGTTAATGATCCAGTAACGAGGAAAAGATGATGAAGCCAGAAGAAGGGAGAATGGCTGGAGTGAAGTCATTGAGTAGGGCGACAGATGCCAGGATCTCTATCACAGGCATGGATGGCCTAATTCAAGGACACCAGAGAATGAGTAAATGCCAGATTTTCAAGGCATTGGAGCAGAAGTGAGGTCCAGCAGGCCACTACAAAGGAATGACTTCAGAGACTTATTTGGTTCCCAAATAGTTAGCATCCAAAGGTATTGTTAAAGCAGTCAAAGATATTTTTCAGAGCACAGTGTGAGTAAAGCATTGGCCACTGTAGATACACTTTCTTACACTGACTAAGGGATAAATTGGGACATGTTTGCTGAAGTGAGGACAGATACAATTATTCCCTGGGCAATATCATTCACTTAACAAAAGTTCTGCTACCACTTACATGCAAAAATCATCCTCTACTTGCATATGTAAATTTGTAAATACATTTACTAGGCAAAATAAAGTCCCCTTTTGTAAAACTCTGCATCTCTTAATTCCAAATCTGCCCTATTTTATGTACTCAAAATTATTTTTCATGGCCTAGTTCAAGTGCAATACTCCCATGTGATAAAAATTGAATTGTCATGATCCTGAGAAAAATAAGAAATTTATTTTGCTCTATTTTGCAGCCAGAGTTTTTTTTTTGCTTACATCCACACTTAAAATTTTATTTTTAAAAAATACACCAGATAGCAATGTAACAATGATTATGAAGATATGTCTTATAAAATGACTTATAAAATAATCTTGCATGTTTTGTGATAACACAAATGGAGGAACTGGAGAAGTAACTTGCTCTTTTAGGTTTTAACTGCTTCTACAGATAGAAGGAGATATCAGCCTTGATGATTTAATACATGTAGAAGGAAGTACTTACCAAATGTATATTGTTAATTTTGTTGCATGGTTTGGCTTCATTTGACTGTATTTCTCCCCTAAGAATAATTCACTGAAATCATGTCCTACAACCAGGAACAATTCAGATTATAAAATCTTATAATGCACTTGCATGTAATCGCAAAGTAAAATTTCTTTATACTTTTGAACCTTTAGCATATATGCAATGTATAACCTATCTGTTTCAGTCCTACTCTTGAATTCATTTGGTATATTCTTTACTAAAGGTCTGCAATATAATATTAATTGGATCAAATTCCCTTAAGCACATTTTTGTCTCCTTCTAATGTACAAAAAAATAAAATGGCTTTCATTGTAGACAAAATAGAAGCTTAAAAATGAAATAAGGAAAATAATATTGGAAATGTATTAAATGCTGGAGTGATCTTTCTGCAAGGTTGCTTATTGTGGCTTCTTTTTTCTTTGATACTGTAGTTTTATTTTATCATTTTAACCAAAGCCTTCATTGTCTTAAAGGAAGACATGGTTTTCTATTTTAGATCTCCATTTTATCACCCTTTAAAAATAAATTATAAGCTATCTATAATTGTCTGCTTATAACTAATGCTTATAACTATTCTTAGAAAAAGAATAATCCCAAAATCCAGAATTTAACTCATCCACCATGCAAAATAAGAATTTCCCTTCCTGGGGCAGCTGGGTGACTCAGTCGGTTAAGCATCCGACTTTGGCTCAGGTCATGATCTCCCCATTAGGGAGTTTAAGCGAACCCTGTATGGGGCTCTGTGCTGACAGCTCAGAGCCTGGAACCTGTTTCAGGTTCGGTGTCTCCCTCTCTCTCTGTCCCTCCCCTGCTTACACTCTTTCTCTCGCTCTCAAATATAAATAAACATTAAAAAATTATTTAAAATTTTAAAAGAATTTCCCTTCCTGTTAACATTCATGGCATAAAGCACTTAGAAACATTTTGGGTTTCAATTCCTTTAAAAATATTTTTTGGTTATGGGGAATATCTTCTCCATACTTCATGTATGGGAGGCTAAGAATAGACTTTGTAAACAACATCTTTTTTTTTTTATTTGAGAGAGAGTGAGAAAGAAAGAGACAGAGTGCAAGCAGGGGAGAGAGGCAGAGATAGAGAAAAAGAATCTTGTCTGTGTGGAGACTAGCGTGAGCTCTATCCTCCTACCCTGGTTTCACGATCTGAGCCAAAATCAAGAGTTGACGCTCAACTGACTGAGCCACCCAGTCATCCTCTCACTTGTCTTTGGCAAATACCTTTTCCTGCTCTCTAGTCTCTCTGCCAAGGCCCATGAAATGTACTTTTGCACTTCTCTTCCCTTAATCAAAACATACATATGAAAATATACATATGTGTATATATACACGTATATAAATATACATGCATATACATACATATATTATTCACATATATGTCTTCTATGTATGTATACTAAAATATATAGCCTTTATACATAACATTTTGATCAAGTTCATCTACCATTATAAATATAGAAATGCATAAAACTATATGGTACTCACATACATGAGGCCATCCCTAAAAAAAGAAACCATCTGATAATGAATAGGCCCTGTGCTAAGCAATTTGTATTTGTTATTTTGGTTAGTCCTCACAACTGTACTTATGAATAATGCCATTTTACAAATGGTGAAATGAAGGTTCAGAACTGTTAAATAATTTGTCAAAGATCAGGCTGCACTGTTGGGGAGTCAAAATCTCTACCCTGCTGAGAGAGTTCACAGGACTTCCATTTATTAATCCATTTGTCAAATATGTATTGATAATGTATTATGTGCCATACACTGTGCTAGTGCATGAATGAGACAGACATAATCCAGGTTCTCGTGTACTTACAGTCTAAAGGGGTCAAATGTATTTTTTTAAAATAATAGTACAATCACTTAAGGCTAAACCTGTAAAGTAAATGCACAAGGAAAATTTTTTCCTGCAAATGTATTTATTTGTTCTGCATGGTATTTGTTTGCAGAGTGTCTTTATTATTTGCATTAATTAGTAATATTTATAAATCAGTAGACTTCATACTCAGGCATACATACACACATACACATACATAAATCTGGATTTTTGGCTGATCTGAAAAAATCAGATGTGACTCACTGGGCTAGAATTGTCTTCAAGGCAATGACTGGCCACAGCTGAGGAGGCATGTGTCTTTTAGGCGGCAAGAGGTTCTCTAATTCATCGCACACTCTACCTCTTCTTATCACTTCCTTCATTATTAAAACCTGCCAGCTACTGTAGGCATTTGAGCTTATAATCTTTGATTTTGTCAGAATTTTGGTGAGTGTTTGGATAAGGAAAGGATGTCCAAATGAAATTTCATATCCCCATGAAGTAGGCAGAATTCTAAGATGACCTCCAAAGAGTTACACCCTTGGAAATCTCTTCTCTTGAATGCAAGTAGAACCTGTGAAAGAATAGGATGCTACTCCCTTAATTAGCTTAGTCTATATGGCAAATGTAAAGAGATTTTATAGATACAATTTAAGCCCTGAATCAGTTGACTTTAATTAAATGGGAGTTTTTTCTGGGTGGGCCTATACGAATTAGGTCAGCATTTTCAGAGAGAGTCCAAGTTTCAGAGACTCGAAGCAGCAAAGACACTCTCCTGCTCACCTTGAAGAAGCAAACTGTCATACTGTGGGGTGAGCAATGCAGCAGGAAACAGCAGGCAACTTATAGGAACTGAGGGTCTAAGTCCTATGGCTATCAGAAACTGAATTTGGCCAACAAACAGTGAGCTTGGAAGTGCATTTGAACCTTGGATGAAATTGTATTCCAGGCTTAAACATTCACTACAACCTTGTGAGATCCTAAACAGAGGACTCAGCTAAATGGTGCCCAGACTCTTGACCCTTGGAAACTGTGTGTCATAAACTGCTCAATTTATGGCAATTTGCTGCACAGTGATAGGAAATTCATAGATATTTTCTAAGTACACAGATTAAGAGCATTGACAATGAGAAGAAGCAGTTTATGCAAAGGCTCTATAGTAAAGATATGGGGGGTGGCTGGAGTAAAGGTGTGTGTATGTGTTGGGAAGGGTGGACAGGAGCTGCTGGGGAACAGAACATGCAGGGACTCATGGCCAACATTTTATGTCTAACCTCAACACTTTAAAAGACTTCTTTGGAAAGGTTTTAATTTACAGATCGGTATACTCACTTTTGTACTTCAAAAGAATAAGTTAAATACAGGAACTAATTAAAAAGTTATTGAAGCAGACCATGTAGCTAGGATTAAGAAAGAGAATATAGAAAGGTGAATGGATCTGAGAATTATCTAGGAGACAAAATCATTATGACTTGGTGATTGGATGCATGAGTGTTACAGAATGAGATCTAAGAGCTAAAATCTAGGTACCTCTGTTTCTAACTTAAATCCAAGTCAGTTTCTGTTTCTGAATGACTTGTTCCTTTGACAATTTAATTCACCTGAAAAGCAATTTAATTCACTGTTAAAATTCCACTATTTTCTGTATGGAGTAACCATTGCTTAGTTAAGGTTTTGATGACAAAAAAAAGAATATGGAGTAACCGTGACATTTACCTTAGATTCTTAATACCTAAACTTTAAAGATTCTCCTTTCTTGGAGGCTTTAAGATAGTGGAACAGTAAGGGGACCTGGGCTGATCTCACCCCTTGAACACAACTAAAGATCAACATCAATCCATTTTGAACACCTATGAAACTGATCAGAGGATTAACAGAACAATCTGTACAATTTGAAGGAGAGAACACAGCAGCTTCTTTTAACAAACAGACCAAAACATACCTAGGATCTAGCTTCTTTTATTTGATTTTTTTCTAATTTTTAAATTTTTATTTCATTCTATTATTGTTGTTGTTGATTTTTCTTCCTCCTAAACTAGAAGAGGAAAGAATTCACCTCAAAAGAAAGAACAGGAAGGAATGATGGCCAGAGATTTAGTCAATGCAGATGTAAGTGAGATGTCTGAACTAGATTTTAAAACAACGCTTTTAAGGGTACTAGCTGGGCTTGAAAAAGGCAGAAGACACTAGAGAATCCCTTTCTGCAGAGATAAAAGACCTAAAATCTAGTCATGCCAAAATTAAAAATGCTATAACCAAGATACAAGCCCAAATGAAGGCCATAAAAACGAGGATGGACAAGGCAGAAGATCAAATTAGTAATACAGAAGATAAAACTATGGAAAATAATGAAGCTGAAAAGAAAAGAGAAACAAAGGTCAGGGATTACCAAGGCATACCTAGGGAACTCAGCAATTCATTAAAATGTAATAACATTCATATTAAAGGAGTCTCAGAAGATGAAGCAAGAGAGAAAGGGGCAGGAGGTTTATGTGAGCAAATTATAGCTGAAAACTTCCCTAATCAGGGGGAAGGACACAGATATCAAAATCCAAGAAGCACAGAGAACTCCCATTAAATTCAACAAAAGCTGGCCATCGCCAAGACATATCATAGTCAATTTAACAAAATATGCAGACAGGGAAAGAATTATGAAAGCAGTAAGGGGAAAAAAAAAAAAGTCCTAGCCTACAAAGGAAGACAGATCAGGTTTGCAGCAGATCTGTCTACAGAAACTTGGCAGGCCAGAAAGGAGTGGTAAAATATATTCAACATGCTGAATGGAAAAAAATATGCAGCCAAGAATACTCTATCCAGCAAGGCTGTCATTCAAAATAGTAGGAGAGATAAAGAGTTTCCCAGACAAACAAAAGCTAAAGGAGTTTGTGATCACTAAATCAGCCCTACAAGAAATGTTTGGAAGACTCTTTGAGCAGAAAAAACAGGCAACAAAAACTAGAAAGGACCAGAAAGCATCACCAGAAACACCAACTCTACAGGTAACACAATGGCACTAAATGCTCCAATCAAAAGATATAGGATATCTATGCTGCCTACAAGAGACTCATTATAGACCTAAAGACACCTGCATATTGAAAGTGTGGTCATGGAGAACCATCTCTGATGCTAACGGATGCCAGAAGAAAACCAGAGTAGCCATACTTACATCAAACAAACTATATTTTAATTTATTAATCCTTATATATTTATTTTGAGAGAGACAGAGATAGCATGAGTAGGGAAGGGACAGAGAGAGAGAATGTGAGAAAATGCCAAGCAGGCTTTATGCTGCCAGTTCAGGACTCCACATGGGGCTTGAACCTATAAAACTGAGAGATCATGACCTCAGCTGAAACCAAGAGTCAGATGCTTAACCAACTGAGCCACCTAGGCACCCCAAACAAACTAGGTTTTAAAACAAAGACTGTAGCAAGAGATGAAGAAAGACATTAAATGATAATTGAGGAGCCTATCTATCAAGATCTAACAATTGTAAATATTTATGACCCCAAGTTGGTAACACCCAGATATATATATACACACTCAAATATATATATATATATATATATATATATGTATGTATATGTGTGTGTGTGTATCTCTCTCTATATATATATCAATTAATAACAAACATACAGAAACTCATTGACAATAATACCATAATAGTACAGTCCTTTAACATCTCACTTACAACAATGGACAGATCATGTAAACAGAAAATCAACAAGGAAATAATAACTTTGAATGACACACTGGGCTGGATGGACTCAACATATATATTCAGAACATTGCTTCCTAAAGCAGCAGAATACACATTCTTTTCAAGTGCACATGGAACATTCTCCAGAATAGATCACATACTGGGTCACAAATGAGCCCTCAACTTTACCATGCATATTTTCAGATCACAATGCTATGAAACTTAAAATTAACCACAAAAAAAAAATTTAGAAAGCCCTCAAATACATGGAGGTTAAAGAATATCCTACTAAAGAATGAATGGGTTAACCAGGAAATTAAAGAAGAAAATTTTTTAAAAAATCAATGGAAGCAAATGCAAATAAAAACACGACAATCCAAAACCTTTCGGATGCAGGAAAGGCAGTCCTAAGAGGAAAGTATATTGTAATTCAAGCCTTTCTCAAGAAGCCACAAAGATTCCAAATGTGCAATCGAACTTCACACATGAAGCTAGTAAAGGAACAGGAAATAAAGCCTAAAACCAGCAGAAGAAGGGAAATAATAAATATTAGAGCAGAAATAATGATATAAAATCAACAAACAAAAACCAGTAGAACAGATCAAAGAAACTAAGAGCTGGGTTTTTGAAATAATTAACAAAACTGATAACCCCCTAGCCAGACTTATCAAAAAGAAAAGAGAAAGGGCACAAATAGATAAAATTATAAATGGAAGAGGAGAGATCACAACCAACACCACAGAAATACAAACAATTATAAGAGAATCCTGTGAAATATTATATGCCAAAAAACTGGGCAATCTGGAAGAAATGTACAAATTCCTAGAAACTTACAAACTACCAAAACTGAAACAGAAAGAAATAGAAAAATTGAACAACCCATGACCAGCAAATAAATTGAGACATTTATCAAAAATCTCCCAATATACAAGAGTCCTGGACCAGATGGATTCCCAGGGGAATTCTACCAAACATTTAAGGAAGAGTTTAATACCCATTTTTCTCAAACTGTACCAAAAAAATAGAAATGGAAAGAAAACTTCCACACTCATTCGATGAAGCCAGCATTACCTTGATTCCAAAACCAGGTGCCACTAAACGGGAGAATTACAGGCCAATGTCCCTGAAGAACATGGATGCAAAAATTCTCAACAAGTTATTAGCAAATCAAATTCAACAGTACATTAAAAGAATTATTCACTGGGCACCTAAATGGCTCAGTCGGTTAAGTGTCTGACTTTGGCTCAGGTCATAATCTCATAGTTGGTGGGTTTGAGCCCCACATCAGGCTCTGTGCTGACAGCTCAGAGACGGGAGCCTCCTTTGGATTCTGTATCTCCATCTCTCTTTCTGCCCCTTCCTTGTTCATGATTTGTCTCTTAAAAATAAATGAACATTAAAAAAATTTTTTAAAGAATTATTCACCACCATCAAGTGGGATATTTTCCTGGGCTCCAGAGCTATTCAATATTTACAAGTTAATCAATGTGATATACCATAATAATAATAATAATTTAAAACAGGAAAAGGACCATATGATCCTGCCAATAGATGCAGAAAAAACACTTGACAAAATACAGCATTCATTCTTAATAAAACCCTTCAAAAAAGTAGGAATAGATGGAATCTACCTCAACATCATAAAGGCTGTATATAAAAGACCAACAGCTAACCCTCAATGGGGGATAACTGAGTCTTTCTTCTATGGTCGGGAACAAGACAAGATGTCCACACTCACCATTACCATATAACATATAGTAACATATAGCAATTAGACAACAAAAAGAAATAAAAGGCATCCAAATTGGCAAAGAAGTCCTTTTTTGCAGATGACATGATACTCCATGCAGAAAACTTGAAACACTCCACTAAAAAATTGCTAGAACTAATACATGAATTTAGCAAAGTCACAGGATATAAAACTAACCTTGCAGAAATCTGTTGCTTTTCTATACAGCAATAATGAAGTAGCAGAAAAAGTAATCAAGGAATCAATCCCATTTGAAGTGCACCTAAACCAATAAGATACCTAGGAATAAACCTAATTAATGAGGTAAAAGATCTATACTCTGAAAACTACAGAACATTTATGAAAGAAATTGAAGAGGACACCAAGAAATGGAAAAGCATTCCATGCTCATGGATGGAAGAACCAACATTGTCAAAATGTCTATACTACCCAAAGCAATCTACACATTTAATGTATATATATATATATATATATATACACATACACATTAAATCTACACATTTATGTACAATGTACATTACGTACATAATGTACAATCTACACATTTAATGTGTATATATATATAATGGAAAATTACTCAGCCATCAGAAAAGGATGAAATATTGCCATTTAAATGACTTAGATAGAGCTAGAATATATTATGCTATGCGAAATAAGTCAATCAGAGAAAGAAAAATACCATATGATTTCACTTATATGTAGAATTTAAGAAACAAAGCAAATGAACATATGGGAAGAGGTAAAAAGAAGAGAGGGAAACAAACTATACTAGACTCTTAATGATAGAGAACAAACTGTGGGTTGATGGAGGGAGGTGGGTGGAAGATGGGCTAAATGGGTGATAGGTATTAAGGAGGGCACTTGTGATGAGCATTGTGTGGTGTAGTAAGTGATGAATCACTGAATTCTTCTATTAAACCCAATATGACACAGTAACTAAAATTTAAATTTAAAAAAATGGTGGGATACCTGGGTGGCTCAATTAGTTAAAGCATCTGACTCATGATTTCAGTTCAGGTCATGATCTCACACTTTGTGAGATTGAGCCTCACATGTGCTGTAAGCACAGAGCCTCCTTGGGATTCTCTCTCTCCCTCTTTTCAACTGACCATCTCCCTCTCTCTCAAAATAAGTAAGTAAACATTATTTTAAAAAATAAATAAACTTTCAAAAAGCAAAAAGTAATTTAAAAGAACAAAAATGTAAAATAAGATTCTCCCTCTTTCTTGGAAACAAAGAGTGGGTCACTGATAGGCTTTATCCTTACAACTGACCCCTTTTTCCAACCATATATAAACTTGTTATGTGTTACGGACATTTTCATTTCCTCCTTCATATACTGGCCCCTCTCTTTAACTATTTAATTTATATGCCACAATGAAAAAAGGAAACTGCCATTACTACAACAACAAAATAAAGAGCATTACCTAGAATCTGGTTGTGTCTGTGGTGGATATTATCCTTTCCTACATCTCAGAAAGTAGGCGTTGCTGGTTCATGAAACAACGTTATGAAGTAATGAGGTGTTCTGCATTGAGATTTGATTTGGAGGTTGGAATCAAACATTCAAAAAGCCTCAAAGGATAAACTCAATGATAATTTTAGGGAGAAATTTATTCAAGAGAATATATGTGTAACAGGAAAAGAAAGTTCAGAGAGTGAAATTGCAAGCCCCAGGAATCATGGACTTGGCCTGGCAGCAACTGAGATGGGAAAGCTGAAGGCACACATCATAACCTAAGTGCTCAGTCCCTCAGAAAGTCTCAGGTACTCAAATTTGGCATGTGAACGTGGTAAATAAGACTGCCAGTTTGAAAGAACCAATCAGAGAGAAGACAAATGGAGCCTTCTTCAAATCCTTGGAACAACTAAACATACCCAAACTTGCCAAGAACCTGACACCCCCCTCTCATATCCTTTCCTCTCCAGTTTTGTTCTTCTTCAGCTAAGTACCAGTGTAGAAACCTACTCTTTTATCTCAGCCCCAAATAGAAAATTATTGCACAGTAATTCCTGTCTTAACTGGGAAGAGAAATATCATCCTCTTATATCTTCCATCTACACTCCCTCTGGAAGATTTCTTCTAAGCTCCAGAGGATTAAAAATCTATGTCCCATGATTTCCCAAATTTTTATTTTCACACCTTGGTTTCTCTTGTGAGCTCACTTCTACCTATCTGCCTATTTCTGCTGACAGATCTAATAGCTATCATAAACTCAACATGTCAAAAGAAAACTACTGATTCCATATCACTTCCAAAGTCATTTTCTTCCATTCTTTCCATCTTAATTGATGGCAATGCCATCTACTTGGGTCCTAACCTAGACCTCAGTTATGATGATTTTCACCCCATTCTCAGTTGAACAGTAAAAGCTCTACTGATTATACATCTGAAATATATTCCAAATACTACTTACTATTCCACCATCTCTACTGCTATTTGCTAATGTAAGATATGATTATCTCACCTAGTCCTCATTAGTGGCCTCTAAGAGGTCTCTAATTCCATGCTAATAGTCCATTCTCCTTATATTTTTATTTTTTTACATTTATACATGTGTTTTTATTTTTTAATAGTTTATTGTCAAGTTGGTTTCCATATAACACCCAGTGCTCAGCCCCACAAGTCCCCTCCTCCATGCCCATCACCCCCTTCTCGTCTCCCCCACCCCCATCAGCCTTTAGTTTGTTCTCAGCATTCAAGATTCTCTCATGATTTGCCTTCCTTATATTTTTAAACATAATCTTAAAACCCTTCAATGGCACCTTATTGCAACCAGACCCAAATCCAAATCCTGTCATCCTCTGATTTTATCATCTACTATTCTCCACCCCTCTCACTAATTACTCTCCAGAAATACTGGATTTCTTTCTGATATCTTAATAGACCAGACCTTAGCACTCACTATCAATGTGCCTAGAACTCTCTCCCTTCTTTTCTTTTCCCAGATTGTCACATGTTTTTCTCTTCTAGAATTAGCTCAGTTGTCACCTCTTCAGAAAGCCCTTCCCTAACTATCCTCACTGAATTGACCCTTTCTTCCACCAAGTCATTCCCTTTGCTATCGCTGCCCCTATTCTACTGTCTCTACAGCATTTAGAAGTTATCCCCTTTATTTGTTTACATGATTATAGACTATTTTCACATTAAAATGTAAACCTCATAAAAACAGGAACTTTGTCTTTATTCCCTGAACCTAGAACATTACCCAGGGTGCATAAATCTTTATTGAATGGCATAGACAGATTCTGGCCTCAAAATCATTCATCAAAGCTTCAAGTGATTTGACATATACATCCTGAGAAAACCTTTGAGGAACTTTGTTGCTTCTGGATTATGAGGAGATGTTACTTAGTCCCCTGGATTATTTAACCAGATAATAACATCTACCTCAAATTTAATAGGACATCAGAGTAATGGTAAAAGTAAATATGAATTAATAAGGAAAACTGTTTCAAATACAATTACCTGAAGAGTTATTATCTCTTAGAATTTCAAGAAAACAAATTCTTACTCTACTTCAAAAATAAGACCTATATGGAAATTAACTTGACAATAAACTATGAAAGGAAAAAAACAAAAACAAACTCAAAAATAAGACTTAAAGTTACTATATTTATCTATAAATTGGTTCACAAATAATACTGAATTATAATTATATCTTATGATCCAGGATGATGAATAATAATTTTTATATGAGAATATTTGATGAAACATGGTAAATATATGTTTAAGTGTTTATTTTTCCTAAAAGGATATTAAGTTATATGTCCCCAGAATAACTAAGCTCATATTTATTTTATAAAATCTTTCTAATTGCTNCCCCAGAATAACTAAGCTCATATTTATTTTATAAAATGTTTCTAATTGCTTTTGTATTGAGATTCAGTTTCTGAATGTCCCTAAACTGATTAATAAAAGAGAAATAAAAATCAACTTTTTGATGTGCCTTACCCAGATAAATTCCAAATAATATATTAGCTAGATATACATCTACCTGAATTGTCATAAAGCTGAGAACCAGCTTATGGTTTAAGCTTATGGTAAGCCTTTACTTGGGGCACCTGGGTGGCTCAGTCTGTTAAGCAAATGGATTTTGGTTTAGGTCATGATCTCAGAGTTCATGGGATCAAGCCCCATGTCCAGTTCTGTGTTCACAGTATGAAGCCTTCTTGGAATTCTCTCTTCTTCCCCCTCTGCCCCTCCCCTCACTTGCATGCTCTCTCTGTCTCATCCTCTCTCTTTCTATCTCTCTCTCTGTCTCTCAAAATAAATATATGAATAAAAAGCCTCTGCTTGCTTTACACTTTTCATAGCAGAAAGGGAAACACCCCATTCACTACTTGCCCCATTTACCCCATGACCTGGCCACAGTTTGCCTTTTCAATTTTGCCTCTACACTGTCCCCACAAAAACTCATTTTATAGCCATTGTTGGTTGGTCATTTTTCACTAAAATATATCACACACAGGCCCTCTGTTCAGACTTTGACCAGTGTCAGAGGCTGGCTCCAGCAAGTCCAGGAGTCCCTGAAGGATGGACGGTATCGACGAGAGAGAGACAGTGTGAGAGCCCCGAGATCCTTTCTGATCACCAGGCAGACATCTCCGTCCTGTCAGTTTTGGTGTCTTTATTTGTAGGTCAAATGTTAACATGGCATCAGGAAATGGAATTTTTACAATGGATAGCTTTTTGTGATAAGGTGTTGTTGGAAAATGTACAGAAACAGGTTTTACAGAAGTCTTCTTGCAGAACTGGCCCAATTATAGTGAGGTTGAGTAACTAAGAAAATAACAAGGTGTTCACATTTTAATACCACTAAGATTAAGTCATAGGTTTGTAGATACTCTTATCCATCCTCATCACAGCTGTCAGGGTAAGGGAAGGTGTTTGTGGAATGTGGGCCTTAGGGAAGGGGCTGCTATACACTGTCAGTTAGCAATAACTTAACTTCTGTCCTTCTCTCTAAGTTAGGCTCTTTGTCTCCAGGCAAGACTTGATTTTCCAGTTATATGCTTTATGGCACCAGAGAGCCAATCATATCTTTAAAGAGTTTAGCTTATATCCAATACATAGAATAACCTCTTTGAGTGCATTTACCTTGTGTCTAGTTTTATGATTTCTTGAATAGCTAGGGCGTGAAAGACATGTTTGGTTAGCTGATTTACATGTTGAACTGTATGAACATCTTGGACTAATGCAACGGTAGAAACAGAATTGTACATGTAAAGGTCAATCTTTTATGAGTAAGGGTCATTAGCCTGTTCATAGTTCAAGGGAAAGTATGCAGGGAAACAGGACCTGCTGGAAACATGATGTCTGTTCCCATAATCTAAAGAAGAAGTTCCCACAATAAGTTCTTTCACAAGGTGCAATCATCATACCAAGGCCGGAATAAGGGAACAAGTCACTCCCCTTATTCAACTCCCCTTGATCAACAAGGTACCTTAGGGGCCAGTGCTCAAGCAGAAATAATTGAGTGGGGGTGGATATCGGTTGTTATCTGATTGGCAAGAGACCGTGCAAACTTGCTTTAACCTCACCAGGAGTTTTCTTGACTAGTGGGCTCAGAATGGCTCCCAACAGACCAGGCTTTTCCCTAGACCTAGAATGTTTTTCTCTACTAGACAACCTGAAAAATGATTTTCTCAGGCTTCAAGAATAAGCACAAACATTACCTCAACTTTCAGTAATCCTGTTTTTACTCCCAACTATTTAATCTTATTCAGAAAAAAATTGTCTACCGTTTATGTTATAAGTCTACCACTATTCTGCATAACACTGATGCTTAGCACATACTTGTGCTTATTATATATCTGTCTCCCATACTAGGTCATAAGGCCCTCAGGACACAAACTATCTCTTATTCATATTCCCATCCTAGAAGATAGATGAAGCCCACCAAATATTAAATGTCCATGACATATTTGCTAAGTTGAATTAGAATACAAGTTTGTCACAGAAGAAACAGAGCCCATAGGTTTTATTTATCTAGGTAACCTACAGAACA
Source organism: Hyaena hyaena (assembly GCF_003009895.1). Lineage (NCBI taxonomy): Eukaryota > Metazoa > Chordata > Mammalia > Carnivora > Hyaenidae > Hyaena > Hyaena hyaena. Next base: position 1,660,239 of record NW_024081025.1, on the reverse strand, counting down.
ATCAATCTTGCAACAATTTGTAAGAATCACAAAGGAGTCCAGCCTTACTATAGTCTTGTCATTTGACAGAAGTGAGAGCAAGAATTGATATGCAAGTTACCTAGATTGGCTTTGTACATATTTAGTATTGTGATTTCCCTATAATTTGGATAAAATAATGTTTAAAGGGTATTCACTTAATAAATATTTGTTGAGTACAGATTTACAATACCTGAGGCATGCATAGCCTTGCTGTCTTTAATTTCTCATGGACCAAATCATTTAAATGACAGCAATAGATTATTTTAAGTAACCTGACAGATTAAGTAACCTAATCAGCAAAGAATCAATTTTATTATGTTTTATGCAAATTTTTAAAAATTATCATTTCAAATAAAAATGGTTTAGTCAAAATTTAGAGTGGCATTCTAGATGCCAGAAAAAAAATAAATACTTTCTGAGATTTGGAGGTGGAAACAAAAATTTCCTCTATACCAAGGTCAAGGATCATGAACCCTAAAGATTCGTATACAGATGGATAAATCAACATATCTCCCTATGGTATTCCTGACAAATAGCTATTTGAACAATATAAATAAAGATCATGTTCTCATCAAATAATGTGCTGGATAAGTATTAACAAATTTTTAACAAAGTCTAACTTGAAACTCTTCCAAAGCCTTCCAATATCTCCAGGGATGATATAGACACATGTTGTTTTCATACCTCAAACTGCTATGGAGAACCAATTATTTACTTAAGTCTAAATCTTACTTTTGAATTCAATTTTCTATGTACTTTTCCTCGGATGAGATAGAGTTTGGGGCAAATGAAAGACCTAAAATTTTTTTTAATTTGTCTAAATTCCTTATTTTAATATATAACAAATACAACATAACTCAATAAAATTTGAATTTTGAATAAAGACTATCTGCTCAACTCATTTATTCTCAGTTTAATAATACAGTAGTTTGACAGGCCCAATGTTCAAATACTGACTAGCTCATCAAAAAAAGCTAAATTGTTATAAACTGAAATATGCATATTTTTTGAAAAGATCTTAAGAAATTAAACGTTATCACCTCCTCAAAAGATTGACCTCTCCAAAGAAGATATCAGAGAGCAACTGTTTTCAATCATTTGTTTTAGGTAATTCTAGCTTATTAGTGGAAGGTGAAGTACTATTTCTTCACTTATAAAGACTAGTTTATGGGGTGGCTAGGTGGCTCAGTCGGTTGAGGATCTGACTGCAGCTCAGGTCATTATCTCACAGTCTGTGGGTTTGAGCCCTGCATTGGGCTTTGTGCTGGTATCTCAGTGTCTGGAGCCTGCTTCAGATTCTGTGTGTTTCTCTCTCTCTGCCCCTCCCCTGCTCACTCTCTGTCTCTCTCTCAAAATAAAGACTTAAAATTTTTTTTTAAAAAAGACTCGTTTTTAAAGCACTGTTTAAATACTCTATGGCATATATTTGAAATAATGACCCTAATTTTCAATCGACGAAACTTCCTCTTGCATTTTATGTCATTACTAATACAGTGGGTGAAAATGAGAACCCAGATAGATTATTTTGAGTAAAGTCACAAGACTATGTGGCCATGATAAAATAGACTGCTGTATGTTGTTCTTGCTATTTCAATGTACTTAAAGTCAGAACCAATACTCATCATGGTATGCTTCCACACCACAAACTAGCCAGTATGCATTCTTACTTTCCTTCTGCCTCACTAATTGTTAAATGATTTAAATATTACCTCTAATAGCATCCTATTAAAATAAGACTTATACTTGTCCCATATTTGTCACAAGCTGTGCAACTCTATGTACGCCTACATGTGTGTACCTTCATTTATGTATACACACACAGAAATGATATCTTTCTTAGATCACTCTTACAGGTTAATTTTTTTCTTATTTTAATATAGAGAGCCTGAACCTGAGAAAAGATAGTAACTTTCTTCATGTCGTTCTCTAAATAAGTAATGGAGCTAGACTTAAAATTGAAACAAAATATGCTCTGGGTATTAAACAAAATTATCTCTCCAATTCCTATCAGTATGTAACAAAAAAAATCACATATTTTGCAGTATATCAAATTAAAGGTATATTTTATCATAGTGCTAAGCCTGTGTTCATTTCCACACACTGCTGGAAATGCCAGGAAAAAATCACAGCAACCAGATGAGGTGGGAACCCTCAGGCCGTCTCAAGGAGTTTTGCCCCCTCCTACCCCGTCATTTGAAAGCCCCCATCATTTGAAAGACATGGAAAATTCTGACGTATTCCTGAAGAGATCCACACAATGCAGAAATGTAGCTGGACCCCTTAGACCTGCTGCCAATATAAAACCCCGAGCCTTTCCCCCACTGTTGCCGGCATTGATAGCCCACTGCACTGACAACAGCCAGCACCAGAAACCCTGATCCTAAATAGCAATTGTAAGGCCTTGTTTCTGGGCTGCAGCTAACTCCATCAGTTCATAAGATCACAGTCAGGACCAAGCATACGATATCTCTCTTCCCCATTTATATTAGTCACTGCACAGAGTCCATCACTCTCAGATTGTTCAATCATTTCCTCAATTCTCATTGCCACAATGCTGTCAACGTATTTTCTCCTAACCCAATTTCTCATTCTAACATTTTCCTAAGCCTTTCACAAGGACCTCTGATACTCCCCTAAATTATGTTATTTAAAATTATCTTAACTGAAAACTACATATTCCCAGAAAACATAATTTCCTCTTTATCCTTCTCAGGCCAAGTATTTTTGTTTGTTTTTAGTTTGTTTCCTTCCCACACCCCAATGACTAAGTGTTGGGCTAAGAAGTGGCCTCCCACACCCCCAATGACTAAGTGTTGGGCTAAGAAGTGGGATTAGTTTTTATCAGGAAACATACACATTCAAAGTTCTAGAACTTTATAACTTAATTTACCTAGCTTTACCACTCTCCCCAACTCCAAATTCCAGATCCTTATTAAAAACTTCAGCAACTGTGCACAATCTGCATCTTTATCGTAGTTGCTATAATCATCCAGGTGAATACATCAGCTTCATGGATGAACCACCAAAGAGTCTTGACTCTGTGTTCCCTGGACTTCCTAAGGACTTCCTCTTATTTTACCTACGTCATGTACTCTCTCAATCGCTACCTCAACTCTGCTGTCTCAAGGAACTCAAATTACTTCCTGGGACACCTGGGTGGCTCAGCTGGTTAAGCATCTGGCTCTTGGTTTCAGCTCAGGTCATGATTTTGCAGATCCTGAGTTCTATCCCCATATCAGGCTCTGTGCTCACAGCACGGAGCCTACTTGGGATTCTCTCTCCTCTTTCTGCCTCTCCCCTGCTCTCTCTCTCTCAAAATAAATAAATGAACTTTAAAAAATTAAGAAACTCAAATTACTCCCATCCAACTCTGACCCATCTCCTATTCTTCCAGTCACTTGCTAAGCCTTCCCTCTATCGACTTAAGCAATTGTTCTTATAACTCTGAGATCACCAACCCAGTAACCCTATCATTTTTACCATATGTAGCAGCCTCTCTGTCTTATCATCTTTCCCTACACATCTTCAGTTTGGAATCACCAGTTTGGAAGATACTATTACATATGCAGTGAATCCCACTGTCTTGTCTTATCATCATACCCAAATGAGAAAGCCACACCCCCAGATGAAACTAACTATAAACCTTCTCTTAAAAAAGCTTTCTGCAAATGTTTCTTTACTCCTTCATTTTCACTACAGTCTTCAGTTTAGTCTGGCTTCTGGCTCCACCGCTTGAAAAAAAATTTGCTCTTGTAAAGGAAACTAATACCACCAAATAGGCTAAATTACAGGAAAACCTATTTGACTTTTCTAGGATTCAATAAGCCAAACACCAACTTTTGGTTCTTGAAAAAAAGTCCTTTTCTTTTCTTCTTTAACAAGACATTCTCCTAGTTTTCCTCTTATTTCTCTGGCACTGGTCCATTCCTTCTCTGCTGCCAGACTTTTACATGTTGGAATTTTGTAGGCTCAGATCGAGGCTATGCACATATTTGAATTTATCCTCATTCTTTGTTTATATCTCTTCCTATTTTTTTAAATCATGAATATAAAGCACATTTATATCTTGACCTCTCTTCTAAGCCTTAGACCTATAGTCAAACGCCTAAATAATATACCACTTGGATATTTCACAATTAAGTTGTTTGTTTAATTAACAATTTACCTCAATCTGTCTGTCACTGTGACATAATGAAAAGGCAATTAGCTCCTGGTATAACTGATAGAACTTTATGTCACAAATTCAAAAGTTAAAAACTCCATTTAACACAATATCCTTAATCTTTGTTTTATTTTCCTGAACCACCATCAGGCCCCCTGTAGATCTTCGATGCATATTACACTTTGTTCTTCTGAAAAATACTCTGCTTTTCATTATTTTTCAAATGTAATTGACCTCCTTTCAAATGCATTATTGCCAGCTTTCCCCTTCAAATAGACTTTGGAAGTTAGTTTACTTGTGAGCACAAGGTTCTTTCTCTCCTATGAATTAAAAAGTAATTCTTGAAATCCTGGGGTGGTAGTGATGGTGAACTTCCTTTGCACTAACACGTAAATGAGAACCCGTGAACCTGGTGTGTTAATTACTGAGGTGTGGTAGCTTCCCTATGTCTACCTGGTGGCTGTGTGCCTAGTTTTTTGTGTATACGTAGATCATGAGTAAACAATGCCAGTCATATTTTCAAATTCTCGGTCTGTGGTGGTCCTTTTTTTTTTCTTTTTTTCTGAGAATTGAGAATACTTACATGTCAGTAAGTCAGTGAATATTTTCTGCATGCCTACTATAAGAGAAAGCCCTGAATATGACAACGGAGCCAGGTCCCTATATGAACTACAGGGAAAGTAAGTCTGAGAATCCAATTCAAAGCATGCTGTGGTAGATAACCTGCTAGCGTTCCTCTTGTGTGTGCTTCATTGAAAAGAAAAACCGTGCCCCTAACACCGATCCATCACCAGCCTGGTGAAGGCCTGGGCAGAGGTGGCTTCTCTCTGTGAACCTCTCTGTAATGAAGACCTTCTAGCAGGAAACTGCATCCTGTCTGTCTGCCTCTCACTTTGGAAAACATGTTTATCAACTCAGAGATGAATCATTGCAGCATTTATGCTAAATGGACAATTCAGGGCCACATCGTTATTTTCCACTGCTTCAGCAGACTTTCTCTTCTATTTACATCTGACTCTCAGCCCACTCATATTGAATAGAGAGCCTGGCCTCCTTCCAGATTTCCCAAATCTGATTCTGGAGTTCCCTGAGGATAGGTCTGATTGGTGCCTACTACCTTGAGAGCCAGCTTCAGCTGAGGAGAGGCGTGCTGCTGCTCTAATTGGTGTGTTATGGAGATGTCAGCCACTCTGAGTCATCAGCAAACATAAGCTGGAGTACAACGTGTCCTGAAATGATGTAGGGCAAAACAGAGTCAGTCTTCAGCTTCGTTCTCTCCTGAGTGCTGACAATGCACAAGAGATTTAGGATATAGAGCTTCATGTTGACTTTTATAATTCCTTAAAAGTAATATCTGTCCTTTGTGAAGCAGTGTTTCATGGTGATTAAACAACTAGGTTTATGACTGAGACAGAACTGGATTCAGATCCTGACACTTACTAGCTAAGTGTCCTTGGGCACGTTAATTTGATGTCACAAAATCAGTTTCCTTCTGAGAATTTTGTCTAAGTATCCACCCTATAAAGTGGTTTTAAGGATTAAATGGGATACAATATATATAAGGCAGAACATAGAACCAGGCACAAGATGAGAGTTCAAAAACTAACAATACTATTAAGGGTATTCTATTCATTGTCTGTTTCCATAATAATCCAATGTTCTCCTAGCTGCTGTTAACATCATTTATTTCTTTTTATTTAGTCATTCCTTTGGCTTAACTCACCACAGCACAACTCTTTAATTATCTTCCCTTTCACCTCAGAGCAACCCATTCATCCAGAGGAATAAAGACAGAAAACTATTCATGTCTAAGAAGAGACAGTAAATGAAATATGCTGATATTACTTTAAAACTCAAACACTGACTTTTTTGACATTAACTGAACCCAAGACCTACCTAAAATCTGGGTGTGGTGTTTGCTTTTGTTTATTTGTCTTTTTCTCCTGTTTGTGATTTTAAAAATGTGAATGGGATTCAAATTAGGTCACTGAGCACTGAAGCATAGAATATTAATTAATATGCCAGCATTCAAGGGAAATTGTACTAGAAATAATACAAATACAGGGCAACAGTCAAAGAAGACCCCATTAATTTAACAGCTGAAACAAAATCTATTTCTACCTGTAGATGGGATTTACACTTGGGTAAATGTTGGAATGTTGGCAATCACTTGATGTTTGAGTATGGCAATGGCCCACTTTGATGCATCTGTGGATCTCTGTCGTAGCTAATCCAGTACTGCTAAGGACTTTGCTGAAGTGTCTTCTTGCTGTTCTGTTGGCTTTTTCAGTTTCTTAAATTAACTAATGTTCCTTTCTCTGGTCTTCAATCAATTTCTGGGTTTACAATCTCCTATATTCTTGATATATTTTAATATATATTATATTATATTATATTATATTATATATTATATTATATATTAAAATATATAATTTTAATAGCTGTATTAGTTTGCTAAGGCTACCATAACAAAACACCACAGATGGGATGACTTAAGCAACAGAAATTAATTATCTAACAGTCCTAGAGCCTGGATGTCCAAGATCAAGGTGTTGGTCCATTTAGTTTCCCCTAAGACCTGTCTTCTTGGCTTACAAACAGGTTCCTTCTTGCTATGTCTTCACATGGCCTCTTCTTTGGCACTCTTTCCTCTTCTCATAAGGACACCAGTCCTAAGAAGCCCCATACTTACAACCTCATTTATTAACCTTGATTACTTACTTAAAGGCCCTATCTCCAAATACAGTTATATTAGTGGTTGGGGCTTCAACATAAAAAATTTGGAATAATACATTTCAGTCCTTAACAGCCTTGCAGATTTTTCATTTGATGAAGATCAACTTCCTTGACCTTGTCTAGTGGAACACTGACATAGCTGGACATTATTCTGTAGGTAGCTTCCAAGAAGCATGACATTCACCCCAAGGGTAGACCTGGGTCTAATGCGATCAAATTACACAGAACCTGGAAAAGACTGAGACACATCAGTTAATCATAAGGCCAATATTTATTTAGTGAGTTGGATTTTAATAAATCTTTTTTTCTTCTTTATACTGAAATACTTCAAACATACAAGAAAATGACTAATAAAATGAAACTTAGGCACTCATGCAACTTAATCAAACTTAAAAGAAAATTCAAGATAATTATTCAAACAAAATATAGTTTGTTTTCAAAGAAATGTATTTGAAGTCCCTGTGAATTCTTTCTTGATCATACTTCCTTCTTTTCTTCTTACAAGTAATCATTGTTTTGAATTTGGTGATTTTCACGCTCTGGTATGATATTTTTATACTTTTGCTTAATATTAATAGACTTCTCTTTCTCAATATTAAATTTCATATAAGTGGCATCAGAATATAGGTATCAATTCTCAAATTCCTTTTATATATGTAGCTACAGCTATTTTAATTGTTGTATGTCAGTCCAAGGTAGAATATATCACAGTGTAACTATTAATTCTTCTCCTAAGGGACATTTACATTGTTTCCAATGAGTTGGTTGTTACAAATAACATTTGAAGGAGAATTTTGGTATCTATCCTGGTTTTTGTGCAGGTTCAAAAGTTTCTCTAGATGCTGGAGGAGAGGAAAAACCTTTCCTAGGTTTCTAGGTTCCCTGGTTCCCAGGTTTCTTATTTTTCTCCTAAATCCTTTGTTCATTTTTCTATGGGATTTACTGACTTTTCTTATTGATTTTCAGAAGTTTATGTTTTCTAGATTCAAATCCTTTGTTGGATGTATTCATTGCAAATAGGTTTTGCTAATCTCTAGCTCATCACAGATAAATTTGTTTATAGTTTATGATTAAATTTATATTTTTATAGAGAGAATTTTAATTTTAATATAATCAAATCTATGCTTTCCTTTAAAAGTTTGGGGGTGGGAAGTGAGAAATTCTTCCCTACCCTAGCATCAAGATATTCATCTATATTTTTCTTCTAAAATTGTAATGTTTTACTCTCACATTTAAACTCTTAATCCATTGACTAAAAAAGGTGTGTGAATTTACTAAGAACACTCAATAATTAAATTGGTAGGTATGCATACTTAGAATTCTAATAGTTTAAAATTAAGGAAGGTGATATCCTTGCTACTATTTGTTATATCTGATGATCCTTGTTCATAGTAAATTTGTTCTTTGTGGATTTTAAATTTTGTACTATGAACTTATTTTCAAGATTTCTTTGTATGTGGAAGTCCTGGGAAACAGCTTTAGCATGTTCCTCCAGAATGGTCCTCTTTTGGTTTTCTGGACCACTCATGTAGTGTAAATGGAAACCCTAATTCCAGATGGTTACGAATTTTCAGTGGAGACACTTATTTTCCACCTGGGCCGAGAGTAATACTTGTATGTTTCCTTGTGGGGATAAATTTACCTAGTAAACTAGCTATTTTATTCTTTTAAGGAGGGTATATCACTTTGGGGGGCCTAGCTGACTGTAGGATATTATTTCTGATTTACTATCTCTTTCTTGGACCCAAATACTCATTCAACTTTTACAATCTGAGCAAAATAGAATAACAAACTCTTCCACCTTTTTCTAACTGCACCCTTCCCTATTCCACAAACCCACCACTCAGTATGATTCTAGAGCTTCAGTACTTTTACTTTATGATCTTGGATATCTCCTTTGTTTTCTTGCCTGCTCAGCTATGCATTTAAAAGGACTAAAAAAGTATTGTGATCACTCTAGTTATTTTGTTGCTGTTAAGTGTTGCTACAAGTTGATGTTCTGCTTTCCTATTTATAAATGTTGTGTATCAAATAGATTCACTTAGTGATTCACTTTAATTGGACAAAGCAGGATTTATATCCTATATAAATAAATAAATAAATAAATAAATAAATGTTCTATAGTTTCTATTTTCTGCTTTTTTATACATTATTTTCTATTCAAAAATCACTTGGGAGGATATAGCAAAGGAATTAAAATTCAGATTAATTTCCCATAAACAGTACGGTATCAAGAATTATTTATTTCAGAATTTTTTTTTCTTTTTTTAAAAAATGTTTTATTTATTTCTAGGAGAGAGAGAGAGACAGCGTGAGCAGGGGAGGGTCAGAGAGAGAGGGAGTCACAGATTGAAACAGGCTCCAGGCTCTGAGCTGGCAGTCAGCACAGAGCCCGACGCGGGGCTCGAACCCACGAACTGCGAGATCATGACCTAAGTGAAAGTCGGACGCTTAACCGACTAAGCCACCCAGGCGCCCCTATTTTCAGAATTTCAACTGACTGTCTGACTGCCAAATTTCTGCTGTCATGCAAATTGCAAATTAAATAAAATAAATAAAGCCCAGTATTGTGTAACAAGAAATGTTCCTCATCTCCACCACTTGAAACTGGGAGTGGGGCAATTTAAATTTTTCCGATTTATGTCAATAATGTTTTGGTGTCCCATACAGAATGTCTCTAGGTGCTTTCCCAGCTGATCTGCTCCTAATAGCACTGATCTAGCTATACCCAGAGTCAAAGGATTCAGTCTACGTAATTTCTCATGTCTCATTCCAGAGAGACCATCCAGGAAAAAAAAAAAAAAGCAAAAATCAACCAAAATTTATTTTACTTATTTCATATTATCTTTGTTGCTTTTTCTCTTCAAATCCCCTATTCTTGGGAGACTAGTAGATGTGATATGGTTAATATAATGAACAAAGTAAAGGTCTGCTTCAATTGTTAGTACTCCCAGAAATCTGTTAAAAATATATTTTTTTACTATGTCATCTCAAGGATCAGATGAATAGAGACAATGTAACAGATTTTCCAAAATTTTAAAAAAGACAAAAGTAAGCACTTAAGTGCTTGTCATTATACCTTTCTTTTCATTCAGCCAGCCTGTCCTGTGAAGGAAGATTCCAAGAGACCCTTCTAGTGTCTCCATTCTTCACTCAGGGGTGTTCATAATGTGTCTTAAGCAAATGCGCTTGTTCATGAAGAGTAAGTCATCAGAAAGTAGGTTTCTCACATTTTTCTTCTTTTATAAAATGCTTTTGATTAAAAATAAGTCTGTAGAAAGCTCTAACATATGTAGTACAAGCCACATTTTTTCTCAGTTGTCAGGAACATTAGAAATCATTTCTGATGATCATCCAAGTAGCTTTATATAATATATATTTCCAGCATAAACCTCCTTTTTAAAAATGCCCATTCTTATTTTCAACTCATATTTTCGCTTTAGTTTTACCTTGACATAAAAATAGTGACATTTGTCGTCCAGAACTTTCACATCATCAGTCACTACACTGTACTCAAAATACTTCAATATCTGTGGCTAATATTGTTTTATAAGATCCTCTGTATCTTAAATCTTCTTTTTACTGACACATTTTGTAAATATTCCAATAGTGAAAACCACATTGCACTAAATAGATATAACATATATTTTTATTATTATAAAATGACAAAAATCTATTTCAATAGCAATTAAACAATATTTTGTTTGGATTATACAATATGTGTTACATATGACAAGCCTGATAAGCTGCACATTATAACACATGTTACATTACAAAATTTCCATTAATTAGAACTCTTTAAAAAGCAGAATATTCTGATCTTTAAGTAACAGAAAATTGTAGAAATAACTTTAGCATTAGATAACCATGTTTTAAAATCCTGTTCTTTCTACTTCCTACTCTGAAGTCATCTTCACAAAATCTTGACTTTCATCTAAGTGAAGCATGTGTTAATACCTTCTTTCCTTGGGGTGCCTGCGTGGCTCAGTCGGTTTAGCGTCCCACTCGGCTCAGGTCATGATCTCACGGTTCGTGGGTTACAGCCCCGCGTCGGGCTCTGTGCTGACAGCCAGCTCAGAGCCTGGAGCCTACTTTGGATTCTGTGTCTCCCTCTCTCTGACCTTCCCCTGCTCACGCTGTCTCTCTCTCCCTCTCAGAAATAAATAAAACATTTAAAAAATACCTTCTTTCCACAAAACAAAACAAAACTACTTGGCACATGTGTTCTCTCTTTTTCCATGTTTATTAAGAATATTTAAAAAATAGAATAAGCTATGTATTAAATAATAGTTAAGGTAAAGTAATATAATTCTGTTTCTTCAGTCTAATTTCATTTTCTGTACTGGTTACAATATTGAAAGCAAAAATAAGCTATGGGACAACATCAAAATAAAAAAAACTTCTGCACAGTGAAGGAAACAAACTAAAAGGCAACCTTTGGAATGTGAGAAGATATTTGCAAATGACATATCTAATAAAGGGTTAGTATCCAAAATATGTAAAGAACTTATAGAACTCAACACCCAAAAAATGATTAATACAATTAAAAATGAGCATGAGACATGAATAGATATTTTTTTCCAAAGAAGACATGCAGACAACCAATAGACACATGAAAAGGTGTTCAACATCACTTATCATCAGAAAACACAAATCAAAAACTACAATGCAACATCACCTCACACCTGTCAGGATGGCTAACATCAACTACACAAGAAACAACAGGTGTGGGCAGGATGAGAAGAAAGGGGATCCCTCTTGCATTGTTGGTGGCAATGCAAACTGGGGCAGCCATGCTGGAAAACCATGTGGAGGTTCCTCAAAAAGTTAGAAATAGAAATACCCTATGATCCAGCAATTGTACCTCTAAGGATTTCCCCCCACACCAAAAAAATAAACAAAAAAACAAAAAAATCCCCACAACTAATTCAAAGGAATGCATGCATTCCCATATTTATAGCAGCATTATCTACAATAGCCAAATTATGGAAACAGCCCAGTGTCCATATATTGATGAATAGGTAAAGAAGAGGTGGTATATATATATATAATGGAATATTATTCAGCCGTAAGAAAGAATAGAATTTTGCCATTTGCAATGACATAGATGGGAGTACAGAGTATTATATGTAGTGAAATAAGCCATTCAGAGAAAGACAAATACCATATTATTTCACTGATATATGGAATTTAAGAAACAAAACCAAATAGCAAAGGGGGGGAGGGAGAGAGAGAGAGAGATAGAGAGAGAGAGAGAGGCAAACCAAGAAACAGACTTTTAACTACAGAGAACAAACCGATGGTTACCAGAAGGGAGAAGGGTTGGGGGATGGGTTAAATAGGTGATGGGGATTAAGGAGTACCCCTGTGATCAGCACCGGTGGGATGGAAATGTATGGAAATGTTGAATCACTATACTGTACACCTGAAACTAATATTACACTGTATGGCAATGAACTGGAATTTAAATACAAACTTTAAAAATGATATTGATAGTGAACATAATAACCAATATTATTTAACATTCATCAGTATTTTAAGACTATCAGAATTTTCAATGTTGCCTAACAATACTCATCTCAACTAGAAAAAACCCTTGGTCCTCTCTGACTTCTGGTTTCATGACATGGTTGCTATTTCCCTCAACTCCCCATTTGCCCTTGGTAACTTGTATTCTCCATTGATGGGGCATGAGTTGTTTAGTGTTAAGAGCACATCAGGATGGTTGGTCTATAAGGCAGGAGACATTGGTCAAAAGCCTTGTAGCAGTTTCCTCTTTCTTCAGATGGGTTCTGAGGCCTGGAAAAGGGTTAATAAACATGTAAATATAAAAGAAAAAAGAAACTATATGGAGCAAAAGAGGCACTGAGTTTATTATGACCTCCTCTTACAGATGTTCTCCTTTCTACTATGATCATATTACAATGAGAAAAGGGTCAGTCCTTCCAGAAGACATACCAATTATAAACCTTTAAGTAGGCAAGAGTCCCAAAATACATGAAGTAAAAAACTGACAGAATTGAAGGAAGAATTAGACAATTCAACAATAATTGTTGCAGTCTTCAATATTGCATTTTTGAAATGGATACAACTACTAAACAGAAGATCAATAAGGGAAGAGAATAATGAACATTATAAACCCACTATACTTAACATCTTCAGAACACTTCATATTTTATATTTTGTTTACCTAAATGTAAAAATGGAAAGCTTCCATTGTAGAATAATTAACACTAATAGTTAATGTTTGTTATGTACCAGGTGCCATCCTAAGTGCTTTGCGTATTTCTTATTTTTTTAATAGTCACAAGAATGCTAATAAGTACAAAGATTTATCTCACAGCTGGGGAATGAGAAACAAGGATGTTAGAGTATGAATCAAGTCCCCCCACTCCCAAATTCTTATACTGAAATCCTAACCCCCAGTACCTAAGAATGTGACTACATTTGGAGATAGTGCCTTTAAAGTGGTAATCAAGTGAACAATGAGGCTCTTTGGGTGGATTCTAATCCAGTTGCACTCCTGTTTTATAAGAAGAGGCTTTTTGGACATGGAGAAATAACAGGGACTTTCTTGCACAAGACGAAAGACCATGTGAGGACACAGCAGGAACCAAACCATCTTCAAATCAAGGAGAGACGCCTCAAAAGAAACAAAATACACCAACATCTTGATCTTGGACTTCTGCCTCCAGAATGGCAAGAAAATAAAGCTGTTGTTTAAGCTACCCAACCTATGCTTTTTGGTAAGGTGGCCTTAGTAAACTAATACAAAGGACTTAAACTCAAGAGTCTGACCTGAGAAACCACAGTTCTAACCACTGTTCTAGAGTATCATGGCTCATATAATTATTTTTCTTTGTTCCCAGCTTCTAAATATGTAGTTATTTATATGTATTTATTTACATGGTATTCTAATCTATCTATATTACTAATTCTCACTTTGAACCTTTTTTATCCAAGTAATTATAGAGAGTTATTTAGGAATAAAAGTCACGTTAGGTTCTGAGTAACCTGAACATCAACCTCAGATTTTGTGATGGTTCACAAATGATGAATCCTCTAAGAGATCACTCCTGATTCTGGACCATCCATTATGAAAGGCATAAAATGATTTTGTTAAAAATTGTTTTAAAAGCAACCTGGAGGTTTCTTAACACTAGAGAATTTAGTGATAGAAAGAATCCCACTTCAGTATTTTGGTTACTGTAACATTTCCTCCTATAATCCTGCAATGATTTCATCTTTGCTATATGATTATTTGAAGAGAAGAAATCAGGGGCACCTGGGTGGCTCAGTCAGTGAAGCCACCAGCTCTTGATTTTGGCTATGGTCATGATTTCACTGTCATGGGATCAAGCCCCATGTCAGGCTCTGTGCTGAGCATGGAGCCTTCTTGGGATTCTCTCCCTCTCTGTCTCTCTGCCCTATGCCACTGCTCAAAAGAAATAAATAAACTAAAAAAAAAAATAAAGAGAAGAAATCTAAGGGAAATGACTCCTGGTTAGATACTTCCTGTGTATCCATGACCTCAGAAAATCCTGACTAACATTATGGAAGGGTTTTTAGGCAGCAAGTTAAATCTGAGAGCTGTTTGCCTAGGCTAATACATAAATTATCTGGAATGGAAAAATAAATGACAAAACAATTGTTATCCCAAGAAAGCTTACTGTCCATCCCAACTGATGTGGACTGCCTTGCTTACTGTGCACCAACAATGTTTGTGACATTTATTATTAAATCAGTAGGTATTTAGCTTTCTACACCCATAATATCTTCTTTTCTTTTTTTAAAATTTGCCATATTGTAACACATTACATTGAGGTACACATCAAAAATGTTAGTAATAAAAAACACACTACAAAGGGAATAGCAAAATTCCTACAAAGTATATTTCTTAAAAACCTAAATTAGGCTTATATTCCAATAATCTTATTCTGTTAAAATTCAAAGTTCTTTTTCTAATGTTTATTTTATTTTTGAGAGAGAGAGAAAGGAAAAGAAAGAGAGAGAGAGAGAGAGAAAGCATGAGCCAGGGAGGGGCAGAGAGGGAAAGAGAGAGAGAATCTCAAGCAGCCTGCACACCACCGGCTCAATCCAATGCAGGGCTTGAACTCCCAAACTGTGAGATCATGACCTGGGCCAAAATCAGAGGCTTAACGGACTGAGCCACCCAGGAGCCCCAAATTTGAGGGTTCTTCAAATGCCAATCAATTTAAAAGACTTTTGCACTATCGATATGTAAATACTCTGGCAATACTTACCTTTACAAAACAAGTAGGAGTGCTATATTAAAAAAATTTTATTTAAATAATGCTAAAATGGCAATAAAATATGGGAAATTCTCAGAAGATAAATATAAGGCAGGTGTGAGAATCCAAAGAAGGATATCAAAGACTGATGACAGCCATTGACTTGGGATATTTTACAAATACTGTTTCACCAGAAGTTTTGGTTTGAATAGTTACTGAAGGTATAGGAGATAAAGTAGGAGGCCCTTACAAGCCTGGAGCATTGGAAACACAGAACAATGAATGAATTCAGGACTACCTAAAACTGTTTGACGCTTGATGGGGGAAAACAATATTTGGTCCCCATCATTCACTACATAGAAGCATTAATTCCACCGAGGTTGTCAAAGGCAAAGGTAAAATATTATGGAAAAGAAAAAGAGAAAAAATCATTTCTTACAGGAAGAAATCCATAGCTTTAACAATGTTTATTAAAAATAAAAAAGATTAATAGTTCAAAACCCAAATTAGAAATTTATATTGAAAAGACAAGATTCACAACATTTAACACAAAGAGGCAAATAAAAAAAAAAAGAATAGAGTGAAATTAATGAAATAGGAAGCAAAGGTACAATAGAGTTTCAACTAAGCTACTAAGACTTATAAAGCTATATAAAGAAGGTCTATGACAATACTAATAAAAACACATGGAATAATGTGAAGAGTAGAAAGAGAAGGTGAATACAAACAAGGTAGGTATATGTATGTTCAAAGGTAGAGATTATTAGATAATGTATGCAAATCAATTTGAAAATCTCATTGAAAATAGTCACATTCCTAGAAAAAGAAATACAGTAACTGAAATTGACTTAACTGTAAACTGGAAATTTCTATAGTCCTAAAATCATTGAGGATATGGGATTAAGAGTTTAAATATTTACATAAGGAAAACGCCAGTCTCAGATCACTTTAACTGAGTTCTGCCAGACATTCAAAGAAGAGATAACCCAATCTTACATGAACTATTTGCAAAACTATGTTTTTTAGAGATATATCTATAAGTGGTAAGGGATATATATCCAAAGTCAACATAATTTGAGATGGTTGCCTTAAAGTAGGAATCAGAGGCTACAGAGTAGAGACTAAAAGGAGGATTTAAACCATTGGTATTGTTCTGTATCTTAGGCTGAGTGGTGGATACATGGGTGCTCCTTCCATTTTCTATATGTATATTGTACTACAAACCTTTTAAATATTAGCAATGTCAAAATGCTTTAAGACAATAAAAAAATTCTTAAGCTTTTTAAATTTGGTTTTTCAAGAAATAATACATTCACAAACTTCAACAATAAAAAATGTAAAAAGGTAAAGAATGAAAATTTCCTTCTCACCCTTATCTTAATCCACCCGATTTCCAACTCCCCCAACAAGCGACAATTGTTTCTAATCCTTTATATTCTTCTGCATTTCCTTAATATACAAGCAAATATGAGTATTGTATTTCCCACCCTATTTTTTTTACATTAAACATAATATATTATCTACAATATTAAGTCCCTTGCTGTTTTTCTCAGCAACGTATTTAGAGAGCTATTTCAGCACAAAAAAAAGTTTCCTCATTTTTTTAGATTTGTGTGGTATTATCATTTATTAAATCAGAATATGTCAGTTCTGCCTAGTACCCTTCCCATGGATATATCATATGTTTTTGTTTTTTCTTCCAAATTTTTGGTTCTTGCAAACAATTATCCTATAAACATCTTTGGAAATATTTATTCTTGGAAATACATTGAATATCTCTTATGAAATATTTCTCATGTGTGCAAGTGTGTCTGAAGGATAAATTCCCCAAACAGTAGGTGAATCAAAGTACAGGCTAATTTGTAATTTTGATAGATAATGCCAAATTTTCATCCTTCCTAAAGCAATATAAGGAGAGCTTATTTCCTCATAGCTTCCTTGAGAAACAGTATGTTATTAAACTAGTCCATAGTTTCAATTTCTATTTCTCTCATTTTGAGTATGGCATAGCATTTTTTCATATTTTTAATGACACTATATTTTTTTTTCTGTGAACTACCTGTTCATATCAACTGCGTATTTTTCTGCTGGGTTTTTCCTTTTCTAATCAATTTCTAGAAACCTTTTAATACATTAGAACACTTGACTCTATGTCTGTGATATAAGTTGAAAGTTTTCCCCGTTTCTCATTTGCCTCTTGACTTTGCTTATGTTTAGTCCATGCAAAAATTTTTGAATTTCATTTTTTAATTTAGTCAAATGTAACCTTTTTAAAAACTTTTTGGAATTTAAGTCATAGTAGAAAGGTCTCTATTCTAAGATTATAAAGACATTATTTTATGTTTTCTACAAATACTTCTGTGGTTCCCATTTTTTTAATTTGAAATTTTTAATATATTTGAAATTTACTATAATATATGATGTGATGTATGGAGCTATGCTGTTTTTCATTTCTTTTCCTAAAGAGAAATCATATCTAAAGTAGATTACTGTCAACTTAGAATACAATAGTATCATAAGTACATTTTAAAAACTGTATTATTTTAAGAGAGCATGACTCTGTATTATTTACTTTCTCAGTATGGGTCTAACACAAGGTCTTCATACATTATTTTAAAAGTCACTAAAAAAGCAGTTAAAAAGTCACATAAATTGATAGTGGCTAAGTCATTCCAAGGCCACCTTTTTCCCAACTCAGCAATAGCAATGCTAAAACAATCCCAAGTAAAATCTGATACAGAGCCATTTTACTCCCTTTTAATGAACTGAAGTAAATATTTTATGCTTAGACACGTTATTAAGACCCACACTTCTCTCCATTTTTTAATGAGTTCAGAAAATCCCATCTGTTAAAAAGTCCAGGTCACAAAATTCCTATAGGAAATCCCATGAGAACTGACCATCATAAATCTATACAGTAGGGAAAACACCTGAATAAACTCATGGGAAGCTCCCAAACCGTACCTCAGCTCTCTTACATATCTACATAGTTGCTTGACAGGTATCGTGGTCACAACATCCTGTCCCATTTGCCCTAACTTACCAACAAATATAGAGAAGATGCTAAAGAGCTAAGTGGAGTAGCCGTGTTGAGATGTTCCCTATCCCATTTTCTTCTTGAAATCAAGAAACACATGCTTCTGAACACAATGGTTGGCTTTACTGAATGACTATTTCATTTAGAGATAGGTCTGATGAAGTTTCATCTTCCCTTAGGACTGGGGTTATCCCAAATCTATTGATTGCCAAGATCCTGAATGACTGGGAGTAGTGGATATGTACAATCTGTCTCTGATTTGAAAATCCCTGAGTGCTGCCTTCTTTTCATGAGTAGATGTTTACTGAATGTAATGCCAGTGGAGAACTCCAAGCACAGTAAACAGTATGGTGAAAATGAAACAAGTTCATTGTACAGGCAGAACAGAGTTACATAGAAAAAGGGTTAGGTTACATAGAAATGTACATAGTTACATAGAAAAGGGGAAAGTTATTAAAAAGCAATAATATCACTGGAATGGTTGAGTCTTAATTTGTCATACGAGTTCCAGGAGGACAGAGTATTTATAGGTCACCATTTATATACTAATAAAATGAGCAGCTTGGATTAATCTTGAAAGGATCTCCCAGTAGTGGCATCTATTATTCTCCAGAAATGCAAGAGCAAAGGTAGTTTTTGGTTGAGGAGAGGGTGCCATACTTGAGGGACAATAATCCACTTCTTTTGCTCTTTTACTAAAGTATTGATAATGATTTGTTTGTCAGTCTCATTAATCAAATTTATTTATAATTGGAAAATATTCTTATATTATTACAATTAAAATATGTATAGTTACATATCTTTAGTTTTTTAAAGTCTGGAATTATACATACAATTTTGTATTACTACTCTGGAGAAAAGTTTGTTAAAACATGTTTATAATGCCCATTAAATGACAAAAGAGCAATTGTGGCAAAATAAGATTTAAAATTCTTTTCTCTAGAAAAATGTTTTCCAACACCCTTTAGTAAATAAGTTGTGTAAAAATCACTCTTTTTTCTGAGACTGGCTAAATTCTCCAGTATACAATCAATGAGGGAAATAAATTTATTTATTTCCAAATAAATTCAAATAAAATAAATTCACAAAAGTAGGCAATCTGAATGGTGTCTATACCTTCCTGCCTCTAGAAAAAGGTGCTTTATTATGACCATAATAAATTATGGGTTTTTTCCTTCATCAATGTAATGAGTCAGTTGCTGATGTTCTTAAATATTTCTTTATAAAAGTCAGTATGTGAAATAACTCAGTTTTTCTATTTATTGATCAACATAGAATGTAGCCTGCCCTAACACAGGTGCTCTCCTTTAGTGATTTCCTATATGAATGAAAATAGAGAAGGTCCCTGTTTCCTTAAGATGGAAGTCATTTGCTTTTTTTTTTCTATATTTCAAAAAGAGAAACTTTCATTTATTCACAGCTCCTCCTAGATGAGTTAAAATCAATATTCATGATACCTTTATTTTGAGGCTTGCCCATGGTGAGTTTTTAAGGTATTTTATAATATGACTACTTTATAAAATGCAAAGATTCTCATTAAGTTTCACATACCAAGCAGGAAAGGATTTTTTAATGCTACCTACACTAGCACCTTTGGAGCTACAATGGTCAGAGCTTCCTTTAACAATGGTACATAAAATATACTCAAACCTGTCCAGGAAAACAGTGGCTTTGTGGTTCTGCCTGTGGATAAAGGAAAATAACAGGTTAAATGGAAAGATTAAATTGAACAGTCTATCAGAATTTATTTATCTTTCATTCCTTTTTGTCACCTTTTCTGATGAAAATCAGTGTTCATTTTTCAGTTATAATGAATTAAAGCAGCAAGGAAATTATCTTAAAAGGGGCAAAATTGGGCAGGAGCTGGCACCTCTGAGTCACCCTGAGAGGCAGATTGTGAGATGCAATACCCATGAGTGTCGACAGCCTTGAACTACTACCAAAAATCCTTAATAGTCCTCCTCAAAACAACATGTTTATGAGAAGATGATTCTGCATTTTTCCATGAAAAGGAAGGGGCCAGATTATCAAAAATTGGCTCATAATTCAGGGTCTGTGCTGACAGCTCATCCTGGAGTCTGGTTCGGATTCTGTGTCTCCCTGTCTCTGTTGCCCACCCTCCCCCCCTTGTGCTCTCTCTCTCTCCCCACTCTGTCTCTCTCTCAGAAATAAATAAACATTAAAACATTTTTAAAATTACCTCAGATTGTTGAAACAATAATTGCCTCATGTCATAGATGAGGAAAGAGTGCCAGAGGTCACACAAATTAAATTAGGTAAGTCTTTATCACACTTAACACACCACCTGACTTTCCACACCCCTGGAACTCAGAACAGTGTCTGGGGCAAAACAATCAATAAATATTCATTAATGTTAAAATGAAATAAACTTAAATCTTCATTCAATCCACTCTACTGCTTCAAGGGCTAGACTTTATAACTGACACTGGCTTGTATCTTCATTCTATCATTCTACAAATCAAGTGACTTTATAGTGATTTGGAGTTTATATTATATTTTTAAAAATATATTGGATTGAATCAACAATAAATTTAAAATAACATTAAAATATGCCCACACATGTTTAAAATCTATTTGAAAGCATTATATACCCCCAAATACTAATGCAATGTCATGTCTCCATATTTTAATTATTTATTCATAGCTATTTAATATGATAGGTTTTCTAAATTTACAGGAGTCTAGTTTATGATAAAAGGATTGAAAGGAATATATACACATTCACATTTCTGAATCTAAATTTTCATTTAGTGACATTTTATTTAACAGAACTTCATCCATCCTCAGAGATCAAAAGGGACATGAAATAAATTTGACATGAAGTGAAATATTAGTACTATGGTTTTAAGAATATAATAGACGATCTGTAAAATTTCTAAATCCATTTAAAAGTGATAGAATTAATAAAATTTAACAATGAATATATTCATAAATTCAATCATAAAAATGATGCATTAAATAAACAATGAAATTCACTATAAGAAGACATGAACTACAGCATCTTCCATGCATTGTGTATACTTGAACTTGAACCCTTTATTTCTGATGTGATGCTAAACACATTCTTGAAAACTGGCAAAAAAGGATATCACAGAGGCAAATGCCTCCTACTGTCCAGATGGTTAAAGATCAAAAAGTAAGAAACACAAGAGAATTCTGCCTTTTCCCAAGCACAGACCATTTAGTCTCTTCTCTGTAGAAAGTTGTCCACATTCCCCATTAACCCTGTCATATATTTATGTAATAGGCAAGAAATATGATCTACATTGATTACCAATATGCTACATAAAACCTATTACAAAACCACTGAAAGACTGATTGTCTTCTGAAAACATTTTCAAACATCTATTCTTATTCTTCATGCTATAGTTCCTTCTTCAATTTCACATTCAACACCACACTTATTGTCAGTGTCTTGTTAATAGAAGACCTGGTAGGAGACTGTAAAACTGGAGGCTTGAATTACTACAATGTAGAGAAAGGCACACAGTGTAGTGGAGTAAAGGGAATAATATAGGTTTGGCAAGAATGAGAAGATAAACTGCAAAGGATAAAAATCAGCAACCCATCACTCCAAGAACCAGTGTCTAAGATATTTGGTTATTAAAACTATGCTGAAGTCAGTCCAAATGTAGGGAAACAAAGTATGTGGATGGTTAGGGATAACAAATGGGATTGTGGGTTTCAGAAAATGATAGTTGCAATCGTACAGAGAAGAAAGTTTCTCCATTCTAAGCCAGTTAGAATATATGAACATGAGCAATTCCTGCCATGTAGTGTCAGAACTATAAATCTCCAAAATAAAAACTATACAAAGGTATCAAATATAAAACCCAATTGATATGACTTCTGTTAAAGTGTTCCCAGATTAATGGTTATAATATTTATTTCTAAGATCATAGGAAGATTACAGAAACATCAAAAAACTTCATTTATGTTGTAATTATTTCAGAGAAGTGATCCTAATTTCCTTTCCCCCTTCTCTTCTCTTCTTTCTCCTATCCAGTTAAAATAACTATCTTGGTGTTTTCTCTTAATCTAGTTTCCAATATTGGAAGAGTTACGGTCTTTTAACTTCTTGCAAATTTTAAATTGGAACTAACTAGGATAATAAGCAAAGAACAACTTATGGTGTTGACCTCAAAATGAATTTTTATCTGAGCTATCTTTTAGTCTTTCCAAAAGTGAGTGTAAGCCATGCATATTGTAGATAAAGAATCAATGATCTTAGAGTAGCTTCCAAAGACAAAGCTCAGACACTCATGAAAAACTTGAGTTTTGAGGTGAAGACCAGAGTTGAGGATAATGGGGATATAATTATTGGTTCATGTTTCCATCATGATCAGAAAGGGAAAAATTCCCCCTTTGAGGATGAATAACAAAAATAGGCTTTTTATTAATTAAAAAACCTTTCTCTTTGGGCACCTGGATGACTCAGTTGGTTAAGCACCCAACTCTTGATTTCAGCTCAGGTCATGATCTCATGGCTCATCAGGTCGAGTCCCAACTTAGACATGGAACCTGCTTGGAATTCTCTCTTCTCTCTCTCTCTCTCTCTCTCTCTCTCACTGTCTCTCTGTCTCTCAAAAATAAATAAATAAACTAAAAAAAAAGAAAAAGAAAAAAAAACCCTCTCTTTAAAAGCAAAGTATAACGTGCTGAAACGAATTAAGATCTTCATTCAGTCTTTTTGGATTTGCTACTAAGTCCAGGCATTATTCAAGGCACCAGTAATGACAGGACAGACAAAACCCCTACTTGTGTGTTCATATCAATTAGAAAAAATGTAAAATGAAGAAAATAAGTAAGCTATATGATGTATTAGAAGGTGATAAAAGCTATGGGGAAGCAATAGAGCAGAAAAAGGAAGTATGAAGAACATAGGTCATATAATCTTAAATAGGGAAATTTCGAGAGTTCTCTCTAGGAAGGTGACTTTTGGGCAAAGACGAAGAAAATGAAGGAATAAACCACGTGGATTTTGGGGAGTTGGGAGAGAGGCAGAAAGAATAGAAGTGCAAAGGTTCTGAGCTGGAGGATTGCTTGGCAAACTCTTGGCACAGCAGGGATGACAATTTGGCCAGAGAATAAAGAGTAAAAAAAAATTCTTAAGAAATCTCTAGAGGGGCGCCTGGGTGGCTTAGTCGGTTAAGCGTCCGACTTTCGCTTAGGTCATATCTCGTGGTTCGTGGGTTCTAGCCCCGCGTCGGGCTCTGTGCTGACTGCCAGCTTGGAGCCTGGGGCCTGTTTCAGTCTGTGACTCCCTCTCTCTCTGACCCTCCCCTATTCACGCTGTCTCTCTCTCTCTCTCTCCTAGAAATAAATAAAACATTAAAAAAAAAAGAAATCTCTAGAAAAACCAAGGTCAGGGGTGAGAGGGTATATTGTATAGAACTTTAGAAGCAAGAAATGAAAATATTTAACACTTACTTTTGCGTTATACAGGTGAAAAGGCCCAACCCAATCAGAAAATCCACTATTCTGCTCTACTGGTGACTACAAACTTCCTATCAACCCTCCTTATTCTCCATTATAAGGACACTGGTTTTTATTCTTGCAGGTTTTGAGAAGAGTGAAATGATCTGAGCTCACTCTTGCTAATGTGTTTTAAGTCCACTCTAGTAGGAGCCAAGGGCAGAAGCAAAGAGACCAGTTTTCAGATCATTAAAATATTCCAGGTGGAAAAATGTTGAAGTCTTGGAAAAGGGTAGTGGTGTCTTGGTTAGAGAAGTGGCCAGAGCATGGATATCACATTTTGAAGGAGAGCCCACAGTATTATCGAACTAATTGGATGTGATTCTGAGACAGAGACAGGGAAGAGAAGATGATTGGAAAGACCTGGAACCCAGAAGGTTGAGTTGACACTTGGAGAGATGGGAAGGCTAAAGGGGAAGCAGGTTCAGAGTGAGAGAAGACATGTTTGGTATTTTGTAAATGATAAATGTGAGATGTTCATTAGACATCCAAATAGAAATGTTTATATACAGGAATTAAAGGAAAGGATATTACTGGTCTTCTCTGTGGATGGCAGATCCAAAAACCATTTCATATTTTTCTAGCATGAAAATCTTATATATATTTTTGAAAAACATTTATGTAAGAATTTATAAATCAGTAGGCAAATATTCAATCCTATACTACTGAGTGAACTATGTTTATATGTGTATAATGTCACATCTTTTTCTTAACAGGTAGCAAAGTGTTTATAGTTTCTGTCTGATACTTTTATGATTCCAGTTATTAAAAAAGGGGCAGAAGAGAACACACTCATTGTTATTTTTAGAGAGAAGTGATACACAGAGACAGGGTTTTGGACGTTGTTGTTGTGTAAAGAGAGACTACACATCAAAGCCTTGACCATCATGTCCCCATGGACTCTTTTTATTGGCCAAGTATTTAAATCTAGATATCAGATACCCTTGACATTTTGAAAATGTTTTATGTATGTACACTTTAATACACTTTAATGTACTTTTAGTGTGGAATGGATTCCATATCTCTGTTTTTTCTTGCATTCTTTGGTTGTCCTGAGTTCCTTCCATCCTGTGATGTTTCTTCAGTTGCTGCTAGAAATGTGGCCCCTTCCTGACATGGCTTTACAAAGAGGTGACAATGATTATTCTTGATAACCTGAAAATTTGTGTACAGGGAAATCATCTGCATTTGAGCCAGATAAAGCCATAAATTCTATTACAGAGGGTTCTAGGTAAATGTCTCTTTTCCCTCATTAGATGACTTTTCATCTATAGGTAAGTTAAATGAGGGAAACCCACAGAAGATATAAATCGGTATTCTTTAAGCATTTTTTCCAAGCCAGGCTGAATAATTTTATTTTATTTAATAGTTTGAAATGGAATTATGTTTAATAGAAATTATTTAAATCAATTCTTCTTTATAATTTTGAATTTATGTCTAATCCCATAACTTTACATCAAAAGTGAAAATATCAGCTACTTACTGATCATTCCCATTGTTCTATGCAACTTAAAAGTTAATTCACTTCTTCTTTCAAACTATTTTTTGAAATCTTGTCTAAAATTTACAGAATATAAAAAATGAAATTTTGTTTAAATGAATTTTATGTTTTCCCCCTTAAGCTCCAAACATATAAATGTCAGAAAATCTCAGATATTCCAACCTAAATAGCTAACTAAAATTTCTCTAAAAATAAAGTTATTGTCCATTTTTAGATGACATTTTAGAAATTTACATTTCACAGGTGCAACAGATCCAATACTACCAAATTCAACATTCACCATATGCAAAATTATTTTTAAAGCAGAAATGTATGTTTATTCAAAAATTATATTATACCATTTATAAATTATATTGGAATAAATTGCTCCCTCAAAAGGTAATAGGTATTTAAGCCAATTGTAAACAGTATGCTTGTATTCTTATGAAGGACTTGGATAAATACCTCTTACACATCTTGTTTTGTTTTCTTTCTGGACAGTTTTGAAAACAAAAAGTGTGTGGTTTTGGAATTTTATTTATCTTCTAAACAAGTCTGAAAACTGAAAACTAGATTAGGAATAAGACCATGCTTGAATCTCTATCATATGTAAACCACTTATAGTCCATTGCAATTTTTCAAAATAGTTGGGGATTGATTCAGTCTTAAAGTTCTATGCACATTTATTTCAGTTTTCATTGAGGTCAGTCTCATTCACCACAAATAATTTTGACAGAATAAATGAATTGATATCATTAAAAACACAAATATTCGCATTGAAACTTGAAGCTAAGCCAAATACTGACCAACACTTTCTGAATTGTAACATGTCCACTATCTACTATAAAAGTGCATTCTTGCATTTATATCTATGCATATTTGGTTTTTTTCTTAATTTGCAAAGTATCATTTGCACCCTCCACCTTTGAGAAACAGTAAAATTTGGCCATTTCAATCCACACAATTGCTATTTTATGTTTTTTCCCATAGTCCAAAGGAATGAATTCCCACACTTATCACAGAATAGACTCCATTATAGTATCTCCTTGTGTGGGGTCATCCTATGGATGCTTAGAAAATAAAAACTTGAACTTGTGAAAAATTATATCCTTTAAGCTGCTAAAATCAAGATGTAGTATGTTTCAAAGTCAAGTTTCCTTTTGTAGTCTTACTTATTTGCCACTTTTCAACTAGCAAATTGTGCTAAATAATTCCAATTGCATATTGAAATCAGTTTTCCTTCGACCAAAACAAACACACAAAAAACCAAATTCTTCTTACTACTGAAGATAATTACACATCCTGAATATGTATCCAATCTTCTACTTTTGTGCCAATATATTTTATATAACTTGCTGATTCTTATATGATCTAATGGTATCATTAATTTAAAATGCACCACTAATTTTTAGGCTATATATCTATATAGCAAACTTAAAATGGAATATATGCCAATGAGCTTATTGATGTAAAAATGTAAATACTATATCTGAAAGTTCAAATATCATGCCAGAGCTGTGCTCCTTTTATTTTGTGTGTTGAAAATCCCTCTAAAATGTCCTGATGGCTGATGGCAGCTTTTCAAGTAATTATTAATAAATACACACAAAATAAGAATCAAAAAATATATTAACTAACCAGACCAGTTAGACATTTAGATTAAACAACAGAAGAATACATAGCCTCTCAACAGGTTTTCTTTATATAATTTCTCTAAAGGGCCATAAACATATCCATAAACCTTTAGGCTGTTTGTGGAAGGAAAGGAAATCTGTTTCTGGAGATACACTGCCATGGCTCTAAGGGTTTCTTTTTGTGAGTGATAAACATGTTCCCCGAGGTCTGAAACAATGCTCCATTCTATTGATGCATTAGAGGGACCTCTGCTCCCATAGGACTAGTACAGAAACTTCAAATGTTTAAATTAACAATGTGACCTAGTTAACAATATTAGAGAGAACCTAGCTGCTCAGCTTTCCTGTTCATGAATGTATGGATTTTCAGTACAGTAAAGTAAACAAGTAATTTCTGTGAAAAGACTTAAGGAATGTCTGCCTACACTATGCAAACCTTATTGAAATAAAAGAAATCATGCATGCCCACTTCAAAAACATCCTTGAACAAATACTTGTATATTATTTTAGCATAATGCCAGACTTGTCAATAACGTGTTCAAGTTACGGTATTGAACTTACACAATAAAGACTTAATACACTATGGGAATGTTCAAAGCAAGGCCTCAATATCCTTCTTCAAATGATATTTATATTTCAACCTTATGACATAGATGCATGTATTTACTTTTCCAAAGAGAATATAAATAGAATCCATATCCTAGTATCACTGCTTTATCTCATTTTTAAAGAGGCACTTCTTCATATTTCTTAGAGCGTATTTTCACGATAATCTCTTCCTTTAAAAATATCAGGCAAAAATGTGTGCAAATATCACTGACAATAAAAGGAAAGTTATTTATTTTTAAACAAGCTTTGGAAGCAGCCACCCCTGAAACAATGGAAGGAAGAAAGGATATAAGGACTAGCTTGTGGAACAGGCAGGGCAAAAGGAGTATGAACTACAGGCCTATTCCAAATCAAATGTGGTAATTCTTTGATGTCTACCTATTTTCAGTAACAAGATGGCTACAAAAGTAAAGCATAGATCTCAAAATAGCCAAATCCATTAGGACAAACAGCTGTGTGTGTGTGTGTGTGTGTGTGTGTGTGTGTGTCTACGGTGTGTGTGTGTGAGAGAGAGAGACAGAGAGAGAGAGAGAACTATCACAATTAAATTGAAAGACTATAGGGGTGCTTATTTATGAAGTTATGTGACAATAGACATAACACAGAAAATCACGTTAGGGAAAAACACCCTTAAACGATGCTAGTTAGCTGGTGCTAAAGGGAAAATTGATAAAGTTGACCAAATATCCCTTGATCAAACAGCTCCAAAAACATTCCTGGAAACCGAGTTTACTCACAGATTGAACTAGATAAAGCAATTTCAAAAGGCATCATTGTAATTTGTTCATTCATTTAAAAATATTTTACACAATGCAGCCAACTCTCACTTGCTAATTTGAAGAAGAGCAGACACACAGCAATGGGAAATTAAGTTTCCAAATGTTGGGTAAGGGAGAGAGTGGGAATCATACTTAGATAGGTATACACATAAAATATGCCTTTCTGGTTATTTTTATATATGACCCTAACTTTATGAGAGGGGAAAGAAGCTGGCTGTACTGGTTGACATCCAAAGCCAGTAGAATTTTAAAAATTGGCAATAAATAGTGTATTTCAAGAGAAACATGTGAGACTGAAAAGTTGTCCATCCTCTGTACTTTGTTTCTATTTTATTCTAATGCATCATACTGCCTAACACTTGCTTCTGCAGTATATAAAGTCCAAGACTATAAAATATATGTCAGGTGGGCAAAAATGTAAGAATCTCATGGGTCGAGTTTTTACAAAGATAAGAGCAGCTGTGGCTTTTTATCCCCAGGTCATTCCAATCTCTATAATATTTATGGGCAGAGCAGAGTACCTGACAATTGTTATTCTTTTGCACTTGATTGAGTCTGGCATTTCTAAGGTGTATTTCAATCATATTATTTATATATATTTATGTATTTTTACAAATGTTAGGTAGGCCATCAATGATACTGCAAATTGGTGTGCTGATCTTGATTTTAAGATTTTTGGCTATAGAATTATAACTGGAATTTTTGAAGCTTTTGGCTAAAAATATATAAAGGCTGCTACATGCCTTTATTTCTGTTGGTTTCCAAGAGCTCCTTCAGATATTTTTCTTTCAAAAGAATATTTTAGTGGTAGATTTTCGATCTCAAAAATTGTCACTCTGAAGAGGTGGTAAAAATCTTGCTTTTTCACACTGGAATTTGAAATTTAAAGTAAGATTTTAAAAATGTGCTATAATTGTACAATTTCTATGAAATAAAAACTAAATAGCATAAGGATTCCACATCTAGGTTTGAATTATAATATGCTGTCTCAGATGCCCTCAGATGCTTTCATTATGTCTTACTGATGCAATATGTTCCTTCAATCTTTTGAAAAGAAAATCTGTACTTACAGGGTCATTAAGATAATTAATTTGAATATTTGAGAAAAATTGTATTGCTCTTGCTCACCTGATACCTATGTTATGTTGAGACCTGTTGTTTTTTAAGGAAAAATATATTTCACTAAAATGGCACAGATTCAAGATTGCATTACAAATTAATTTGGAATTCCCTTAAGCAAGTTCACTGAAAGTCTATTTCACTAACCTTCATTTTCATTAACTTTAGCAGAAATAGTTTTCCAGAGTTAGCATCTCATATATATAACACATTTATAACATCTCTAAGACCATTGAATATGTATGATTTATTTTATAAGCCTGTCACATCAAGAATTTATTAGAGCTCAATAAAAATATATATGTGCATGTGACTATATATGTATGTATATATTTCCAACCAGTGCACAGGAATTAGAAATTAGCCCCTTATCTGTACATGGCAATTTTATGTCCAAAATTAGCTGTCAAAACACTATTCATGTATGAGTTCTCTTTCTCTTGGTCAAAGAGTTTGGGGAGGGGGTGGGCAATGTTCTTAAAGTACATTAGACTGGGATACAATGGGTCTTAAATAAAAGACACATTGTGAAAACAGGAGTTAAAAAAAATCCACCCTCTTTTCGAATTCAACATCTTAATATGGGGAACATATCTTTTCACAAGACTCCAAGAATTAAACAACATAGAAGAGTTCAAGTGTTTAGTTTATCAGCTCCTCTGCCATTCCTTGTCTCCAAAATTCAAGGCCAGTGATAGTCACTAGGACACATTTTCTTTGAAATAAAAATCACTAGACAGGAAATACATTTATCATACTAATTTCCTAGAATCATCTAGTTACCTGTGTCCATTAAAAGTACATTGGAATATGACAATTTCAGAGAAAAACAATGAAAAACAATCACTATGTTAGCTGAAATATGGCTTCATAAGAAACAGGGCTACATTTAATTAGCTTCCATTGTGTATGTGTCTTTTCTGTTTTTTATTATAATTCATATCACTGGCATGGACTCATGAGCCAATCTTTTCCAATTTAAATTACTACCAAAGTTTACAAACTTGATGTGAAGATTACATTATATTTACAAAGAACTTGGCACTTAACAGAATAAATTATTGACTTTTTTCTTTAACTCCAGACGAGGGCACCCATGGTTCAGGCGAATGGGAAAGCCCAATGCCTTATTATATATTATGCTACATTAACATGAATAAATAAGTTTCCAGCTGGTCATTCCTCCACAGTGCTGTCCCTCTTGCTGAAAACAAGTACCTTCCATTTCTAATCCATGTGGAGTGCAGAGAAGTTATCAGTCCAGAGAGAGCAAAGGTTGCATGTTTTCTTCTTCATTTTTATCCATGCGTTTTAGTACTGTAGGATCCACTACCGACTGGGATCTGGAAATGATAAGGCCGATGTCAGTAAGTTATTACCAAATAATCATGCTCCTTTCTCGGTCTCTTCTCTATTATTACTTCTCTCTCATGCATGCGGATTATCTTCCCTACATCAAGGGCTTTATGAACGGAGAATGATGCACGTTTACGGAGGGACATGCTTACCATGGGTTTTGCATCAGAGGGAGAAAACAATCCCCTCTGAGCTCTAAATAAAATAATGAGCAGCAAAGGATTCTGAATGTACCATAATAGGCTTAAGTTCTCCTCTTCCCAATCCATCAAGAGTCTTTTCTATGAGAGTGAGAATTTATAGCGTAGGACAGATGGATGATAATAGCATATTTCCAAGTAGAAAATTATTGCAGTGAAGCTATTGTTATGAGAAATGAAATAGAAATGAGAGGAGTCTTGGTTCCTGTTTTAAAGATCTCTGTTAAACAAATTCAACACGAATGTGAATTTTTAACCACTTTTTAAATGTTTATTTATTTATCTATTTTGAAAGAGAGAGTAAGAGCTTTGGAAGGGTAGAGAGGGAGGGAGAGAGAAAATCCCAAGACGCTCTGCACTGTCAGTGCTAGGCCTCACCAATGGGGAGATCAGAACCTGAGCTGAAATCAAGAGTCCATCCCTTAACTGACTGAGCCACTCAGGCATCCCTAACCATCTTTTTTTATTATTATTATTTTGTATGATAACATTAGGAAAAAAAAATCAAAATTTGAATGTGAGTTTTTGTTAAATTTACCACTAGATCATCTGCATAAATTCAGTCTTACTCTAGAAAGTTCCATGAAATGACTTAAGACTTTAAAAAAGTAAAAACCCCTCTTAATGACGCAGCAGCACTTTATGAATAGAAGAGCAAGTAATTTGAACTCCTTACACATGCCTGTGATAGTAGGTGGGGATTATAGCTCAATTCATCATTAGGAACCAACTTGAAACTGGGAAGGAGGAAAGTCAATGAAACATACTACTGTTATGGCAGGAAACTGCATTCTTAATAGCTATGGCATTAAAGAAGCAGCTGCCCTTTTTAAATTCTCCTCGGTAGTGAATTTTCCCCCTTCTGCTGCATTCCAGCCAATTGGCTATTGCTGTGGCAATGTGCCTCTTAGCAGACCTCATTAACTCTCAGAAAGAAAGACTATAAGCTAAAATACAACTGCACATGCTAATGAAAAAGAACAGCAATGGAACTAATTATCAAAGCAAAAATAATTATAGGATTAACTGATTAACTGACTCATTTACTTAAATAAACTTAACTTCATTCCTAAAGAGGGAGTGAAAAGAAAGGGGAGGACATGAAAACAAGAATGTTTTATTACCTAAGTCGTTTTCACTATTTTATCTCAATAATTGGTTATACATGTGGATAACAGAAAGGAGACTAACTAAAGTTGAATGAGCGGATGAGTGAGAGAGAGAGACGGGAAGGGAAAGAGGGAGAGGGACAGGGAGGAGAAGGGGAAAAGAGGAGGAGGAGGTAGAAGGGAAGGAAGAAGAAAAGGAGGAATAAAAGAGATTTTGTATCAGTTTTTAATGCAATAATAATTTCTCTTTGGAAAAATAATTTTTTAAAAGTTTATTATTTTTGAGAGAAAGAGAGACAGAGCATGAACAGGAGAGGGGCAGAGAATGAGGGAGACAAAGAATTTGAACCAGACTCCAGGCTCTGAGCTGTCAGCATAAAGCCTGATGCTGGGCTCGAACTCACAAACCAAGAGTTAATGACCTGAGCCACTCAGACACTTAACTGACTGAGCCACCCAGGTGCCCCGTATCTTAGGAAAAATGATTTATTTGGTGAATATAATGCATTTTAACACAGGGGACAGTGGCACAAAACACTTAGGAATTAGACCTTTAACACTGTTTTATTTAGACTCAACTAAAAATAAATGGCCTCCCAAGAAAAATCCATGTTAAAACACAGAAAAAATTTCATTTGATGCCCCACACTTAAGTATTAACTTGAGTACTAGTGCCCACTAAGCTCTAAATTCCAAAAGCAAGGTCATGACCAGTTTCTCTCCTTACAGTGAACACAATGTATATCACAGTCTGTTACACAATAGGACCTCAGTAATCTTAAATTCTACCCAATAAATAGTTTCCATACTGAATAAGCTGGGTATTAAGCATTTAAAACCAAGAGCAATAAAGATAAAGCAATTTATCCTATAAAAAAAGAAATTCTTAACAGAAAATCCATTTTAAAATTCCCACAAAGTTAGATTTATTCTATAAATGTTGATGCATAACCTAATAATATTAAATACATACCAAAGCTCTTCAGACAGCACAAAGTACACAATTTAAGCATTTGCCAAAAGGGTCTATTAAAACATATATCATGCACACACGTACACACACACACACACACACACACACACAATCTTTTAAATCCTTATGTTCCCTGACTATTTTTAAAAAGTGATTAGAGGATATGGTGATTTTAATAAAATATTTTAAATTGCAATGCACTATTCAACCTGGGATTAAATTCCTAGTTTGCTTTTATCATGAACTACCAGTATCAGAATTGTTGGATGATGAGTGCTGGCTCCATATATAGAACAATTCCTCAATAAAAGCCAAGCAGAAATGATTTCTGATTAAGGTTTTTTGGTATTTAATTGTCCCAAGTATACCATTATTTTAGTCTAGATTTTTTTTTGCTCTCTTATACAAAACAATAGGGCTGATTGTTTTTTTAATTTTAGGTTATGTATTTTTGACAGAGAGAGAGCGCAAACAGGGGAGGGAAAGAGGGAGACACAGGATCTGAAATGCGCTCTGCACTGAGAGCAGAGAGCCAGATGTGGGGCTGGAACTCACAAACTGTGAGATCATGACCTGAGCTAAAGTTGGTCGCTTAACCAACTGAGCCACACAAGTGCCTTACAACAGGGCTATTTGTGTGGGATCATAATTGTTAGTGAATGTGCCTGTTGCAGCTACAATAGAAGGAGCTGTTTATCATTAACTCATAGTATATGGGAACCACTTCCACATAGCCTCTACTGTCTTTGCAATGAAGAACTTCTATTTTTTTTGCATGAAACCCAATAATTTAAAATTAATGATTCTGTTATCATTGATTCATTTATTTCACAAAGTTGTGCTATACCTTTGTGTTTAAGAAGACAGATTTTAGGGGCGTCTGGGTGGCTCAGTAGGTTAAACGTCCCACTTCAGCTCAGGTCATGATCTCGCGGTTCGTGGGTTCAAGTTCTGCATCGGGCTCTGTGCTGACAGCCAGCTCAGAGCCTGGAGTCTGTTTCAGATTCTGTGTCTCCCTCTCTCTCTGACCCTCCCCTGCTCTCTCTCTCTCTCTCTCAGAAATAAAGAAGACATTACAAAAAAGAAGACAGATTTTAGACAGAAATGGATTTCAATTCCAGTTCTGCTATTTGCTAGCTGTGACCATAAGAAGGCTATTTAAACTTCCTAGATTTTGTTCTTTTAACTGTAAGATGGAGAAAATAACACCCGCATCATACAGATGTACTGAGAATCAAACTCAATAATGCATGCATAAACCCCAGCACAAACTTTGGCACGTTGCAAAGGTAGCAGTAAAGGAAATAACTGATGGAATTCAATTGCCAGTCTTCCAATATTAGTAGTGCTACTTTGTGGCTATGTGACACATGGGAGTTACTTACCTTTTCATTGTCTGGATCTCTTCACCAATGAGAGAGGAATAGTACTACCTCATTAGTTGTTTACGGAAGCAACGAGTCAATGTATACTAAGCATTAGATGGAGTTTGACATGTAATAGCAATAGATGTGGAATATTATTCAATAAAATCAGAGCTCATATAACCATGGCAACATTAATATTGCTGCTCACTGTAGCTATTATGCGCCTACCCTCAGCACTATCCTAGGTACTAGAGATATAAGGCAAAAGACATTCCTTCAGTTTAAAACACCTGTGATCTCTTGAACTTTGTATCTTTTCATGTGACTATGGTATTTGTCCATGAACTGACACAGGGAACAAAGTCTTCTTCCTACACATCTAGCTAAATTCCCCCAAAAGAGGAAATATTTACAAGCCTTTTACAAAGGAATGATTTTTTTTCTCTCAATCTAAGATAATATAAAACCGGGGGGTGGGGGCAGAATGGAGAAGAGGAGGCAATTTTCTCCCATCCTTGATAGGGAACTGTAATTCCCTGACTTAAGAGAAGATGAGACTCAAATGAAATAACTTTCTTAGGCTCATTATTCACAA
Organism: Hyaena hyaena; assembly: GCF_003009895.1. Classification (NCBI taxonomy): domain Eukaryota; kingdom Metazoa; phylum Chordata; class Mammalia; order Carnivora; family Hyaenidae; genus Hyaena; species Hyaena hyaena. Next base: position 1,625,314 of record NW_024081025.1, on the reverse strand, counting down.
GTTTCAGATAGCACCCTAAAAACTTCATATGATACAAAACTTAAACCAAACAAAGGATGTCTGAAATTCTAATCAGTCCACGTTTGAAGCAAGAAACTCAGGGTTGGGGAGGTTGACGTGCTGTGAGCCAAGTCTACAGAGGACAGAATGGCCTAATTAATTGAAGAAAATCAAGATCCAAAAAGGCTTCAAAAGGTGGACAGATTGAGCCAAATCTAACAAGATGGTGTTAATCAATTAAAACTATCTGCTTGGAAGAAAAAGCTAAACACAGAAAGGGAGAATTATGAGGATATGGATCTATAAGTAAAGAGCCTTCTAGTGTTAAGGAGTCTAATATGAGTCAGCAATGTGCTTTGGCTGAACCAAAGCAATAGAGTCAACAACAGAAATCAAAGGAAACCAATGGGGGCAAAGCTAGGATTCTGTAATCTAAATGCAAGTAGTGATATCATCAAATGTCACCTATTTAATTCTGGACGTGGCACCTAACAGGGGCCACTGACAGCAGAGCACTCCTTTATTCACTCCACTGGTACCCAGTGAATACGCTCTTTGTGCCAGGCCCTACTCCAGGCACTGGCAATTCAGAGAACAGGATAGACAAAGCCACTAAAGTCTTCATGAAACTTAAATTTGGGGAGGGGACATAGAACTAAATAAAATCAGTGATCTGACAGACAAAAAAAAGGAAATGAATGATAGGGAATGACCAGAATGAGGAGGATGTAGACCAAGTGGTTGAAGGGCACCTGGGTGGCTCAGTTGGTTAATCATTGGACTTTGGCTCAGGTCATGATCTTACGGTTCAGGAGTTGGAGCCCCACATTGGACTCTGTGCTTACAGCTCACTGCCTGGAGCCTGATTCAGATCCTGTGTCTCCCTCTCTCTCTGCCCCTCCCCCACTCATGCTCTGTCTTTCTCTGTCTCTCACAAATAAATAAAAATTAAAAAAAATTAAAAAAAAAAGACCAAGTGGTTGATAAAGACCTCTCTTAAGGAGGTGACCTTGGATTGGGAGGTGCAGGAAAAGGGCATTCTATGTAGGGGTGGCAAGTGGAAAGAAGGATATTATGTCTGAAAGATAGGGAGGAGAGAGAAGGTGGGAAAGTCTTAGAGGGATGAAGAGGGACATTCTTAGAGGGATGAAGAGTTTTGGAAATAACATTTAGCAATTAACAGACACCTCTGAGAGCCCATCCACAGACTGACTTGATGGGAGAGCACAGAACTCACATTAAGAAGTCCTATTTTAAGAGAAGGGAGTTGAGAAGCCGACTTGGCTTACACATAAGCTTGCTGATGCTGAAGAAATTAAAGCTGGAGGTGTCTCCAGCCTTTCTATTCTTCCCAAGGCATAGTGGATCAGCCTGGGGAGAGGAATGTAGCATGCATATCCATGACAGTAACAACAATAGCAGCAGCAGCAAAAAAAAGTCCAGCCTCTGAGAACATGGTTGCCCCTGCTTGAGCAGAACTATGACCAAAAGACCTTAAGGTTTTCATAAGGAAAGATGCCAAGACAGTGTGAGAGATGACAGGTGGGATGCTTGGGCCACCTTGAGCTAGATGAAGAGAGACCTGCAGGGGCTATGGTTCTTATATTTCTATAATGGAAACTGAACCAAGAAATATTTGTTGCTATTATCCAAGTAAACTCTGATATACTGTGGCTTGGGGGAGTCTGAGAATTCAATACTCCTGGTTTGCTACAGAATGCAAACTCAGAGGCAGTTATGCATTTGGGCATGTTCAGCAACTCCCCCACTTACCATCACCAATAAGTGGTGGCTAGATATGATCATATCCACAGTGAATCCAAAACACCTAGGGAAGTGCCCATTTCATAACATGTGTTCGATAAATCTTCATTGATTAAAAGAAAACAGACATAAAAGTACCATGAGAGTCAATGCAAGGAGTCAGAATCTCAGTCAAGAATGAACTTTAGAAAGATTAAAACTGTATGAAAATAGAATGCTTTGCCCCATGAATGGCTAGACCTTTAAACCAGAAACACGGCAGAGATATTTAAAAAAGAATCAAAGATTTCAGTGTACTGTTTGAAGTGTGTATGCGTGTGTATGTGTTTGCCATGAATCCCTTTCTTCAAATGAAATCTTATGCAAAAGTCCAGTACATTGCTTAGTTAGAAAAAAGAGTTGTTCTCCTTGTGGACATGGGCACTGTCCCCACCCCACTTCTTTGGCACTCCCCCAGAACTCTGAGGGTACTGTTTGAAAGACTACTTGATTTAGTGGCTCCTAAGAGCCTGGTTAGATTGTCTGTGAATACAGAACAAAACTGTGTGGACATTACCTTGAATGATTTTATCTTTGACTTAACTTTCTTAAACATCTAATCATGTAGGAATAAAAGGATTTAAAATCCCACCACATATATATTCCCCAAAAGTATAAAACCTGGAGTTAACTTGGGGCACCCCCACACTGGCTCCAGCACACTTCCCAGCCAGCATACCTCTTCATGGACTTGGGGGAGAGCTCCTTTTCCACCTCCTTTACAGGCATACTGTAGGAGTCCACATTGTATTCACTGTCATCGTCGTACTCTTGATCTAGCAGTGTTCTTGCCCAGGTTCCCATGTCATAAGGGGGCAGCATTCCTCCAAACTCAGAAGGCAGGATCTCAGGATGGATTAGCTGATGTAGACTGTTCAGGTTGTTACCATGCAAAAATATCTACAAATGCAAGAAGAAGGATGAGGGGAAACACACACAGGAGAATAAATACAATCCAAATGCTAGGAGCAGGGAGAAAGGATAGGAAAGGCAAAAATAAGAGTTTTCCATGTCTGTTAAAATATTTAAGTCCTTCATCCACTCTGTAAAACAGACAGGGCTGGTATTGTTATCCTAATATTTCATATAAAAATCCTGAGGCATGGAATTTTAAACAGTTTCTAGAAAGTCAGAGGGTGGTTGAGTTAAAGAGGTGGATCCCAAAATTTATAGTTTGAGGTCATGAGAAGAATCCAATGTGCATATTGATCTGTACATCATCCTGATGTTGTGCAAAGCTAATGGTGTGCTTAATGAATGCTGTTAAAATAGACCATTCTCATAAGGGACTCATCAACTATAGAGCCCATCCAAGTTATTAAGCCCAAAAGCTGTTACCACTTTGGCTTTCTCTTTATCATCAATAAAACTAAGAATACTGTAACCACTAGATTGCTGCTTTGTAATGCAAAGGGTGTAATGTAAATAAAAGTAGATTACCATCATCATAATGAAAGGTTGAGTGAAGGTTCACATCCCAAAGGACTTAAGTTCTAAAATGTTGCCAGTATCTTCTCTACTAGTGGTTTCCATGTTTATTGTTCAAATAAAAATGGAATAATGGAGCAAAAATGTAAAGATGTATGTATACAGTAATTATTGGTATTACTGTCTACATTGAGCTTTATTTTTAAACTGGAAAATTATTCAAGCTTATATGCAAGATTTGTTCCTCCATAAATGCTACCTCTTTTCTCTACTTTCATTTCAATCTCAAAACTGTAGATTGGTCTTTTCTGAAAAAGCATTGTTGTCATCTCAAATAATTTATAGAACATTTGTTTAAGGATTATAGTTTATAAGTAACTTAGAAATAGTCACTTATAGTTTAAAAGTGACTCATACTTCAGGTTCATGATGAACAGACTAATATATTTAGCTTGGCTTTCTGTACTTTTAAAGTCACAAAAGTAAATATATGGGAAAACAAAGAAAAACTAATCTACAACATCAAACAAAATGATAGAGATGTGAATTATTAATCAACAAATAATTTCAACAGATTATGGACCAGTAAAAGCAGATGAGAGAGGTTCACTGCTGGAATAGGCAGAGGAAATGGCTGCCTGAAATACATGATGTGGAGCCAACAGAGGTAGGAGATGCCATCTGCTCCAAAGTACATTACGTCAATTGCAAATTTCACACACTTCCACTCCTCTTTGCAGAGTACAAAAGCCTCCCTACCTACCTCCACCTCACACACACACACACACACACACACACACACACACACACACACAGAGTTAGGTTCTTCTCAGAAGAAATTAAAATAATTGGGGGGGAGTGTAAAATTAAGTTCTAGCATCTGAAACTTATTAGTTATACAACCTTATTTCATTAGATGTATTTCTTCATGTAACACATCTACTTTCAAGTCATGCATGAGTTATCATCATAAATCCTTAGAGAAGTAAATGTAACCCTAGGACACTACTTCCTCTCTCTTTCCCAACATTCTGCTACCTCCTCCCTCAACATCATTTTCTGCTTTGGCCTTGCTTCCTCTTTCACTGAAAAAATAGGGCAACCAGATGAGACCCACCCACCAGCATCTGTGTCCATATGCTGTGCTTCTGCTCCTAGTACAATGGAAAGATAAACTCTACAAAGGCCAACCTCTCCACCTGTGAACAAGAATTCATCCTCTCTCCTCTACTCCGTTATATTGCTCTATAAGTTCTCTCCTGTCTCTCTTACACCATCAAATTTCCTCTGTCTGGTGGATCTTCCCCATTAGAGGTCACACCTGTCAAATCTTCTTCTCGCATCCCCTCTCAGAAAGATACACAAAACCTCACTTGGCCAGACTTCTACTTTCAGTTATTATCCTATTTCTCTCCTTCTCTTTATAAGAAAACTCATCAAAGGAGTTGTTTATATTCACTGTCCAAATACTCTAGTCCCATTTTTCCTGAATCCGGTCCAAACAGGCTTTTCCTCCCACGATAGCATGGAGATAGTTCTTGTCAGGCTTTTCTCATTGCTAAATTCAGTGTCCATTTCTCAGCCTTTATTTTTCTCGAACTGTCAACAGCACCAGATATAAATGATTCTCCTCATTGAAACACTCCCAGCATCTCACGATTTTCTCCTACTTTGACACATGTTTCTTTTCAGTCTCTTTTGCTGATTTTCCTCATCACTCCAACGTCTTAATGTCACAGAGCTCCAGGCTTCAGTTCTTGGATTTGTTCTCTTCTCTAGCTGTACTTACTCCTTGGTAACCTCATTCAGTCTAGTGGCCCTAAATATTGTCCATACACTGAAACATTTATATATCGAATCCAGACATCTCCTTTGAACTTTCTATTGCTATTTCTACTCTCTACTTAACATGTCCACTTAAAAGTTTGATTGGCACCTCAAACTCAATATTTCCAAAACTGAACTCACAACTTTCTTCTCAAAATCTTAGAATTTTCTTAAATCTTAGAACCTTAGAATCTTCTCAAAATCTCAAAATTTTAATTTTTGCCTTAGATATTTCTTTGTTTCAACTAGTTCTGGATAGTGGCATCATTTATTAAAGTTTTGCTATTTTTTTCTGCTTATATTTTTTTTTTACTCTTCCACCATTTCATGCAAGAAGTCTTGTCTTTGTGGGTTCCCTAGCCTCAGAGTACCTTACAATTCTAAGAATTAGCCTGAATAATACTTCTCTTTTATTTCCTTAAACCATGCCATTAATGAGATTATGGTAAGTGACCTGAATGGAATGGAGGAAAGTGAAATACATTTGGGAATTAGCAAGGAATAGCAGAGTCCACCATTGAGGAACAGGTGGAAATTTGCACCCATCAGTAGGGAAAGCTATATCCTGTCATTTCTTGGCAACTGGCAAGACCACAACCCTAGAATGGTTGAAGGGTGCATGAGAGTTGAAGCCTAGCTATTGGGTTCTAGCTTTATTGGGAGCAGAAAGAAATCTTAATTCAAGGAGCTAATACTGGCTTAACCAATGAAGATGTCAGAAGTGGCCATGATGGATGGGAAACTTGGTTCCGCATGAAAGACTTCAGATATTGATGAGGTTTTGAGAAGAAGGGATCCCTATACCACCTCAGGTTCATAGTCCTATCCATCCAGCATGTTGGAAACTCAAATTCAGATTTCGTTTAATGAAAAAACAAGAAAGAAAGAAAGAAAGAAAGAAAGAAAGAAAGAAAGAAAGAAAGAAAGAAAGAGAAAGAAAGAAAGAAAGAAAGAAAGAAAGAAAGAAAGAAAGAAAGAAGACAAAGAAAGAAAGAGAAGAAAGAAATAATTAGGGGTTTCCTTTTTGTGACAAAAGATTCACAATTATTCCTTAGGTTTTCTTTTACCAGTTTTTCAGAGCATAGATTTATAACATCTGAGGTATAAAGTGTTTGAGTACTGTTGTGATGCTGAATGAATCACTTTACAGGAATACCTGTAAAGAAATATAATTGCTTTGTACGCTAAATTATTTAGTTAAGTAAAAGTTAAAAGTGTTTTAACCTGTAACTATTTGTAAGTCATATAGTTTTAACTAAAATGGTAAAGCTCAGATACCTCATTTCCATCTGGAAAATGCTAGCAAAGAATTTTTCTAGGCATTGTCAAAATTGTTCAGTTCAAATAACCCCAAACCCGGAACTTTCCTCATACTTTAGACTTGATCCTCTTTAGTCTTTTTCAAAAGAGCGGAACATTGTGCTCAGAATAAGTCACTCCTGTACTCATAGTCTTTCAAAGTATTTCTCATTTCACTGACTGAAAGCCCAGACCCTTGCAATGGAATGCAAGGCCCCATGTGATCTGGCACCCATACTCCCTTCTTTCCCATCCTCTACTACCTTCCTCAGTGGCTCATTCTGCTCCAGCCTTCTGAGCCTCCTTGCTTTTGCTAAGTATACTAGGCATGTTTCTACCTAAGGGGCTTTGTCTTTTCTATGCACTCTGTCTGGCACTGCCTTTCCTATAAATCCACATATTCAGCTCTACTACCTCCTAGCTGTGACTTTGAGCAATTTGCTTAACCATCTGTGCCTAATTTTTCCCATCTACATAAGGAGAAAAATAACACTGCTTCCCCTAGAGCCATTGTTGTAAGGATTAAATGAGTTAATATATGTAAAGTACTTAGAACAGCATGTGGCACAGAGTGAATACTACAGAAGCATTCACTAGTATAATATGTACTAAAAGCCCCAGCAGGTGTTTTGGAACACCTGATCATCTCTTCATAAAACAAAGTTTGGAAAGTGTTATTTGTGGAGCACATCAACATTTTTCTGAATTCTTACATGTAAATTAACTTGATTCTCACTGATAGAAACAATTCCTGATATAAATTATAATTGTTTACAGAATTCTTCCTCCTAAACTACTGAAAACTTTTCAACAAATTCATATACAGAAGACCTTCTGTTCACCAATGTTTGATACAAGCACATACTTAATTACTTCTCTTTTATGCTCACAATGAGGCTTCTACAACACGGCATGGAAATACCTGAAGTGCCTTCTCATTCATTGGGAAACACCAGAAATTACCTTCAATAAAGATTTAGAAGTAAAGTATACTTTACTTTGGAACTAACCATTTGAAAATTGGTCACAGCACGGTGGTAAAAATAGCTCTAAATCTGGAGCTATCTGGATTCGTATACTAGCTCTGCAATTTTATAGCTGTGTAACTGAGTAAGCAAGTTACTCCATCTTAACACTTACTTTCTTCAGCTCTGAGATAGGAGATAATGCTTACTAAATTTACACCTCAGAAACTTTTGGAGGCTAAAATGAAATAAGGTGCATGAAAATGCTTTTAAAGTCTATATTATTAATAATAATGGTAAATGTGTTCAGCATTTATCGTGTCCCATGCACTATGCTAGATGCTTTATATAAAACATCTTATTTGCAGAAAAAATGATTATTTTGTTGTATGTACTTTAAATACCCTCTTTGTTAAATGAAACTGAGTCTTAGAACTCAAGTAACTTGAAATCTAAAGAAATATTAATATTTTTAAACATCAGCATTCTTTCTGAAATGTGATTGCTCATGACAATCACTACAAAATTATATTAAATATGACAAGATTCACTGAATCAAGATGATACATATTGAGAAATAACTAACATTCATATATCCACTTATAAAATGATAAATTTTCTCTAGCTCTTACTTGAAATTAAGTGTACTAATAACAATATAGTAACATGGCATATTTTTTTTTTTACTTTAAACTGAGGCTTTATAATGAATGTACTGAAATGTTCTCCCAATTTGTGGGAAAGTAAACAAGTAGGCTTGCAGGCTTTTAACTATTTCTTTTATATGGTCTTTAAGAATTTTTAAATCTCTTGTATGTTGAATTTTTATATGCAATATAGAGGTACATTTTACCACATCCAATATTACATATGCATTATGCATCATAATTCATTGAATGTGGGAGAAGAAAAAAGTATAAAAACAAAGAAACAAACAAATACCCTTTTCCGAGTCTTCTCCTTTAGGAAAGGCCGGATCACGGTATATAGGGCGTGGATATACCAAGGTTGATTGACAAAATGAATTCCTCCAAATCGTGCTGGGAAACTATCCTAGAGTAACATGAAGGGGGAGAAAAATAAAAACATGCTTTAATATATTGAGAAGGCGTAAGGAAATCATACGGTATATAAATTTGTTACTCCGCACACTTAAATGAGATTATTTGTATAGTTAAGACAAATAAGAAAGAAGACCCTTACCGCATTAAACATTGTAATGTTCATACCTAAAGGGAAGCAATATGTAATAAAGCAAATCCTTCTCAAGAACAGTTAATTGTTAACTTCAGTATTTTTTTAAATGTTTTATTAATTTCTGAGAGAGAGAGAGACAGCGTGAGCAGGGAGGGTCAGAGAGACAGGGAGACAGAGAATCTGAAGCAGGCTGCAGGCTCTGAGCCAGCTGTCAGCACAGAGCCCGTCAAGGGGCTCCAACCCAAGAGCCATGAGATCATGACCTGAGCCAAAGTCGGACGCTCAACTGACTGAGCCATCTAGGCGCCCCAACTTCAGCACTTTTAAGAGTGCCATACTTAAGCCTACAAACAGTTAACAGTCATTATAGCCAAGAAGCAGAAATAAATACTTTTATCTATTTGTCAAATACTGAATCTAGTTAGCTAAATGTTGTATTTAAATTATTTATATTTATGTTAAAATGTACCTAATTTAAAATATTTTATTAAAGTTCACTAAAGTCAACTACAATGTGAACACCATCATATTTCAAAGCTCACTTTATCTGATTTTATCAACTTCATTATAAACATTCTGCTTCCCTTATTTCAGCCATAAAAAAGGGGAAACATGCTTAAGCAAAATAAAACCTTAGCGTTGTAGTGTAAGAAATTTGGGGATGTATTTTGCTAGATTAAATTAATTCAAAACCCTTTGAGCTCACCCATAGGAAGAAAACGGGCCTATCAAAAAGCCATCCTCCTCTTCAATGAGAAGGCTTGAGTCTGAAGTCTAGAGAGGTCTTTTCTTCCTACCCATAACCAAATAGACGCATCCCACTCACTCCATACTATGAAGGGAATCCTTAAACTGAATGAATTACAACATCTCACAGTGCACTTGAGGATTCCACATAAATGGACTGATTCTGCTACTAGTTGAAAATTCCACACTAAACTGACTACAAAAGTCTCTTTAAAAAAAAAAAAAAGGCTATACCACTAGAAGTCTCTTCTGTTATCATGATTTCAAGAGGTATCATGATAACCGGCACACTTCTGGATTTTATTTAGTGCATAAACGGGAACAAAGGAAAAGTAAAGGAACTGAAATAATCAGATGCATTTTTGACTTTAATTTTTTTCTTAAGATTGTCTAGTCAAAAACATGCATGGCATAACTCTATTAAAATATTTTACTTTTGAGAGGGCACTTAGGAACATTAATAATTAATTAGTGGTTTTGTATATTGGTTTTCAGAGCCAATAAGCATTTTTCTTTTTTTGCAAAGCGATTTCTATCTCTGAGAGTAACACATTATAAAAAGATAACAGTACTGGGTGCCTGGGTGGCTCAGTCAGCTAAGTGTCCAACTCTTTATCTCGACTCAGATCAGGATCTAATAGTTTTGTGAGTCTGAACCCACCATCAGGCTCTGCACTGACTGCATAGAGCCTGCTTGGGATTTCTCTCTCTCTCTCTCTTTCTCTCTGCCTCTTCCCCACTTGCTCTCTGTCTGTCTCTCAATATAAATAAAAATAAACTAAAGAAAAATAAAAATACAACAGTACTTAATAAATAAATAATCTAGAATAACTAAAGATAAAATGTGTCTCCTTTAATGGCAGTGTCTTCTTTCATAAATATGTAGTTTTCATTCATCAAGAAGTTATTACAATAATAGAAATGAATTAGATAGAAATGCAGACATAGTAAGTTTTTAAGTTATGACATTTTCATACATAAAAAGAAAATAATGTGTATACAACAAAGAGAATGCTAAGATAAACACCCATGTGCCCTCCACTCACCTTAGAAGTACAACATGATTGATAACCTTAAAGTTTACTGTATTCCTAGTCTTTGATCTTCTTCTACATTTTAAAATTTATATTATAATTGTTTTGCTTATATTTTATTTTATACATATTATGAATATTAAATATTTTATTTGTTCTTTAGTTTAAATTTTATATATTTTATTTTTATATTGTATCTTTTTGCTGGTGTATATATATATATTTATGTATTTATATATGTATATACATATATACATGTCCTTAAAATATATTAAGTTTTCTAACTACTTAAACTTTACAAACTAGTATACATGTCACCTAGTGAAAGTATTCTTCTGTAGTCACATAACATTGTTTTTAAGGTTCCTTGTATTTGAGTTTTCTACATGCATAGCTATAGTTCATTGTCACTATTGTATAGTATACCATTGTATGATACAGCATAATTTATTTTGTCTTGTCAGTGCATGTTGTTTTCCAAATATTTTGTCTGTTTTGCCATCACCAGTACTGCTGCTCTGCAGACATGTCTCTTGGGCATGTTCAAGTGTATATGTAGGGTATACATCTAAAATGTTAACACTGAGTCATAAAGTGTACATACTTTAACTTTACACAATTGGTAATAGCAATTGTATCAATTTATACCACTCCTTCCCCTAGCATGAGGAAAGTTCCAGTTCTTCCACATACCACACTTGGTACTGTCAATCTGCTTAATTTTGCCATTTTATTGGGTATAAAAAAGATTCCACTTAACTTTAATTCTCTGGTTACTTGGTCTTTGCTTATTTTAATTTCATCATTAATAACATAACCATTTAATACATGGTATTTTGTTTCTTAGTCCTTGAGCACCTGAATTTGTTTACTGTCTCTGCTAACCTTGTTTATGGTGAACTCACTTTTGGCTAATATTAATCACTGGGAATCCTGAAGGAGCTGGCTCAAGGATGCTTTTCTCCAGATGGGATCTGTATCAGCTCCTACTCAGTGCCATCAATCTAGTTTGGCTTTAATTTAATTTCCCATCTTAGGGTTTCTCTGATTGTACAGTGTATAATCAAATCTCAGCCTCATATGAGATAATTATGGCCTCAGACTATCACAGAAGATAATTACCATTATTATTAAAACCAATATTATTATTACTATTATTTTTCCACCTGCTTGTAGGAGAGACAGAGAGGTTTACCTAAAGGTTTCTGAGCCAGCAGAGATTTTCCTAGCACAAACCTTCCCTAAGGATGTCACACATGGAGGAATGCAAAATCTCACATCTAGTCCCCCGTCCCCAATTTGCCTTGAGCAAGTACAAGTCTACTCTCTGCTTCTGTCCACCCACACCCTAAGCAATCATTACACTCTAAATCTATAGATTCCGGCTGCAGCCAACATTTACCTCAAGAACCACCCAGGATTCCCTTATTCTTCTGGGCTTTTTTGTTTGTTTGTTTGTTTGTTTTGCCTTTTTTTTTTCAGGAGACTTTGTGTTCTTGCCTCAGGGTCCAGGGGCAGGTGAGGGGTAGGTGTGATTCTTTTGCTGTGATTTATCTAACACCTTTGTGTTTCCTGGCAGGAAGATCTTCCAAGAAATTTTAACCTACTGCATTACCCTGAAGCAAAACTACTTACAATGCTTTTAAAACATACTCTTGAATGAGCATTTAATCTCTAGAACAAAACTGAATAAATACTAGCTATCAAGTTTTATGCCAACTGTTTTTAGCACAGTGATTTTTAAACAGCGAATCACATGGAGGCCATGCCTCTTCTATTGAAAAATGAATATGTGCACATATACACAAAACTTACACGAGTTCATGGGCTTTCTTGAGCATATCTTTAGATAAAGAATGGCATAATCAGTACCAAATCACAGTTGAGACAGGGTGAAGGAGAAGGAAAACGCTGACTTTGCAATCAAATTAATCCAGGTTAAAATTCTGATTTAGTGGCTTCTCTAAAGGCATCAAAGTCCAAAACAAGGATGACATAATCCTCGATTCCTTCCTTCTCTTTACTGTGATGCCCTTGTTTCCTTCCTCTTCCTCTTCTCCTTGTGGTATTATAATCATACATATGTTAAACCTTCCTTAGTTATCTTCCAGTCCTTGGATACTTTGTGCCATTTTTTTTTCAGTGTTCCCTGTCTTTGCATTTCAGTTTTGGACGTGTCTATTGATAGATTCTCAAGCTCAGAGATTCTTTCTTTAGCCATGTCCAGTCTAACAGTAACTCCATCAAAGGCATTCTTCATTTGTTGTAGCGTTTTTGATCTCTGGATATCTTTTTTTTTTCTTTCTTAGACTTTCCATTTCTCTGCTTATACTATCCATCTGTTTTTGTATGTTGTCTAATTTATCCATTAGAGCTGTTTGCTCTGTCTCTTCAAGTTCTGCCTTTGGACTTTTTTTTAGCATACTTTATAATTTTTTTCTTGATAGCCAGACATGATGTACCAGATAAAAGGAACTGCTGTAAATTGGCCTCCTGTGATGTGGTGGTGAGGTGTCATGGGAGGGAAGTGTTCCACAGTCCTCTGATTAGGTCTTTTCATGAGTCTCTGCCTCTGGATGTGAGCTCCCAAGTGTTTCTTACTTGTTTGTTTGTTTGTTTGTTTCTCCTCCCTTACGTGGGACAGGTAGCCTAGAGTAGAGTATTTCCCTTCTGCCACTGGAAGGCTGGAGCTGGGTATCTCCCTACCCCCAGGTCAGGTAGGTTCTAATAATACCCTTGCAGATTAGGCTCCTGTTAACTAGCTTCTCCTGAGGGCAAGCCCTGTTAGGAACAGAGGAGAGCACGTGTTGTGATGAGCACCAGGTGTTGTATGTAAGTGCTGAATCACTACATTCTATACCTGAAATTAATAATACACTGTGTGTTAACTAAGTGGAATTTAAATTAAAACTCAGACGAAAAACAACAACAACAAAAACAACAGAGTGCTCTGGCATATTTTAAAGGGTTTCTTCTCCTTTCCTCCTGATAGAAACACAAGGGAATTTTTCTCTAATATTTATTGTGAGAACCTGGTCCAGCTTCTGGAAGTAAATCTCACAGAAGTGTGGATGTTCCCCTATGACTGGACCCCCGGAATTTTTAACTCTCAGCCTCATTCCCAATGAGACTCCAGTAATTTGTCATTTAAATTTCATGATATTCCGGCTGGACACTGATTCTCACCATGGTTTGTCTCCTGTTAAGAGTCTATGCTCCAGGAAACCAAGGCTCCCTATCTGCCCTTCCAGTCTTGTTAATAGTGGTTTCCCTGATGTCTCACCTCTCTTGTGAATCTAAGAAGAGCTATTGATTTTTCAGTAGGTTCAGTTGTTTACTTGTTGTTAAGACAAGGTGGCAACTTCCAAGCTTCTTACAAACAGAACTGGGAACCAGAAGTCTGATTCTCTCACTTCCAATCATGCCCTTAGCCCTTCAATATTTACATTCTCAGCTCTGTGTAGGTTCGTATTTTCATATTTACCCTCATGACCACAATAAAACCCCAAACCCACTGTGCCCCCTCCCCTGCTTGGCACCACGTCACTTCCCTGCAGACTCTTCATGTCTGTTTATGTTCATGTGCACTTTTATAGCTTGTTGGCTTTGTTCTCTCCCACATGCCTGGCAGGAACTTCCCTCCTTTTTTGGGTTTTCTTCTTGTGCTGATCTCTTAAGGCCTAGCTCAGGCAACACCATCTCAAGGAAGCTCTTTTCCATCTTTTCTCTCATTTTCCCATACCTATTCTCTCTGGAAAGTCCATTCTCTGTCATCATGAGCACAGTGCCCAAGTCTCTCACCATATGTGCCACATGACCCTGAAATTGTCTATTTGTCTGACTCCATGACTAAGCTCTGAGCTCTTTGGGTGCTTGATTGTGTGTTGTATACGATTTGTTGGTGCTGGGCCTGGCATCCATTTCCGCCTACTTCATGCCCCACCCAATAGGGAAGGAGATGGAAGGCTAAAACATAAGAACTTTACAGCTGGGATTCTAAATAACAGTTTGTCTGTCAATGAGAGGCCCTTGAGCAACATTTAAAGAGCCAACCATTACATTTACATACAGAGGCCACCATCACATTTTTGCTGTAGTGGCAGCTGCTAGGCAAGCTCTAGAGGTGCAATTGTTTATGGCAGTATCCGAACACCACCTTCCACTTTCCAGGCGGCACTTTGTAGGGTGAGAGATGGCCGTAGTGAGAAGGTGGAGACAGCAGTTTCTTCACCTCTGGATCACTTCTGCATGGTTGTGATCTCAGAACCAAGAAAGCAGACAGTCCGCTAATGACATTGTCATCCCTCCCATTTTCCAATGAAGTTTTAAAGCATGAGCTCCCTGTGTTTAAATCCATTTGTCCTTGAACTATCCAGAGAGACTTCTGTTTTGTGCACTGAACTCAGATCCAGATTGCGTGTTTCATCTTCACATTCCCAACATTTTGAAAACACGTGTATGTGTGTGTGGGTCTGTATGTTTGTGTATATGTCCTATAGCAAAGCTAGGTGGATGTTTCTTGAAAAGACTAGATTCTGATATTTTTTGTTTAAGTAAACTATTTAAGTAAACTGAACCACAATTTCCTTATCTGCAAAATGGAAACATTTAATAGGACTGCTAATAGCCAGCCATAGCTGTTAGCCATTAAACACACCTCCTAGGTACTAGACTACCATATTAACTATCTATTTTTTTTACTCTATACATGTGGAAATGACCATGGAGGCAATTTTATAATGTGGTTAAAAGAGCAGTTGTTTGGTCCTAAAACACTGCATAGTATAAAACAATAATCAAAATAACAGCATACAACATGCTGATCATTGTCTACTGGTCACAATGTTATTCACTGAAGACAATGAAATCAGAAACATATTGCAATTAGTGAAAGTGCCGCCAAGATAAGTTGAAGAAAGTTAACAGAATTTCTACCTTCTGAAAGCTTTTGGCAATTCACCTGCTTCCATTCATTTTCCTCTTGAGTGGTGCACTTTGTTGTGCTGGCTGCACAGATTATCTTGCCTGAATGCTTGAGTTAATGGAAACTTGGCCCACCAAAGCTCCAGTGAAATTCAACATTTCTTCAAGCCTCTGTTGACCATATGTTCAAATAAATATCTTTCTTTGGGAGAAGATGGATTTGGAAGTACTCCCTTCATGCAATATGTGAGTGTCCTTAAAAGTTGATTGCTATTGCAAACAATTACAAAATGATATCAATCAAAGCAAAACCTCTACCTTCTCCTTATTGGCATATAAACACTATAGACACTGGCACTATGGGCACTATAGTGTAATATATGTATATGTAATATATGTATATGTAAATATATGTATATGTATCAAATATACGTAAGTTATTCATATATTCCTAGCAAATATATGTATGCCTTACATGTCTAGTCATTGAAAAAGGAAATTAGAAAATGAGCCATTAATATACTATTGAATTTTTAAAATGATTCTGATGAAATAAAAAATGTTAGGATAATACTATTACAAGGAAATTGTTAGATTTGAAGACAATATAAATCAAAATAATTTCTGGTGCAATCACAGTACAGTTTGTAGTCAAAACATGAACAAAATGAATTTTTCCATGAGAATTAAATCCACGACTTTGGTCTTGTTTCACATGACTGTCTAGGGTTCCTAAAATGATCAAGTGTGCTAAGAAGTGTCCTCCGTGTGAACATAGGCAAAAATTGCATTTGTAACTCACTCATTCAAAACCAAATTCATTAGTCTTTTGTTAAAAATATAATTTGTTGTCAAATTGGCTAACATACAGTTTGTGCAGTGTGCTCTTAGTTTTGTGGGTAGATTCCCATGATTCATCACTTACATACAACACCCAGTGCTCATCCCAACAAGTGCCCTCCTCAATGTCCACCACCCATTTTCCCCTCTTCCCCACCACCATCAAACCTCATTAGCCATTTTTCCATGTTTGTTTTTCTTTTCTACCTTTACTATACTTTTATGAAGCACATAATTTCAACGATTAAATGCACTTTGGCAAAGTGCATATAGTGATAAGTCGTAGCACCCAATACCTAGAAATTACGCTTTTAATATCATAACTCTATCTCTAAAATTATACTGAGATTAAAAATATTGCACTATTCTGTTAATGCTTTTAGTATAATTAGAGAACATGATTATGGTAGAAATTCTGAACATCATATAATCTATAAGAAAAAAAGCTACTCATAACCTTACCAACCAGAGACAAAAAAAAAAAATACTTCAAGTATCTTGGTGTATGCTTCCAATTTTTTTCAGTTAAGCTTTATACAGATGACATGAAATTCAATCTAAAAGCCTGGAATTCTGAGAATAATTATGAAAACAATTTTTACAATGCCTGATAGGTATATTATATACATATAGTTTCTAAAAATATGCCCAGGTATAGAAAATAGAAGGTGACTATTATAGCAGATGGTACTACTAGTTCCTTAGATCTTATCAATATTTCCTTCAGATATGTTTAAACTTATTGAGACTGGTCTGCTTTACAAAGAAGTGTTAGGAAGAGGAGAAGCTGGGGAAGGCATCCCTCAGGAGGATAGATCTAAAAGGCAACCTTGAAGAGCATTGAAGAGAATAGACTGGAAATGTAAAAGTGACTAGTGAAAGGTTACCATTATGGAGAATACAGATCTAACATTTTGGATGGTTGTAGGAAAGCCTTAATTAAGAGTTCTGTTAATAGAGAATTCAGAAACTTTTATAAAAAAAAAAAAAGTCCTCTTGGCCAATCTAGTAAAGAAAATCAAGGCACTGAAAAAAAAAAAAAAGGAGAAAACACTGATGTGCCTTCACATGGTAATCACACCATATTTTCCTCAATATGTCTTTTGAGGGTATTCTTTCTAGCTGGTATAATAACATTTGTATAGTTCTATCTGCCTTTTTGTTTTTTTTTTGTGTGTGTGTGTGTGTGTGTGTGTGTGTGTTTAAATAGTTTATTGTCAAGTTGGTTTCCATATAACACCCAGTGCTCATCCCAACAAGTGCCCATCACCCGCCTTCCCCTTCTCCCACACCCATCAGTCCTCAGTTTGTTCTCAGCATTCAAGAGTTTCTAATGGTTTGCCTCCCTCCCTCTCGCCCACTATTTTCCCCATTCTTCTCCTCCATGGTCCTCTGTTAAGTTCCTCCTAATCCGCCTATACGTGCAAACATATGGTATTTGTCCTCCTCTGCCTGACTTATTTCTCTCAGCATAACACCCTCAAGTTCCATCCGTGTTGCCACACATGGCCAGATTTCATCCTTTCTCATTGCCATGTAGTACTTCATTGTATAGATAAACCACATCTTCTGGATCCATTCATCAGTTGATGGACACTTAAGCTCTATCCATGATTTGGCTATTGTTGAGAGTGCTGCTATAAACATTGGGGTACATGTGCCCCTATGCATCAGCACTCCTGAATCCCTTGAGTAAACTCCTAGCAGTGCTTTTGCTGGGTCATAAAGGAATTCTATTGTTAATTTTTTGAGGAACCTCCACACTGTTTTCCAGAGGGGCTGCACCAGTTTACATTCCCACTAACAGTGTAGGAGGGTTCCTGTTTCTCCACATCCTCGCCAGCATCTAGAGTCTCCTGACTTGTTCATTTTTGCCACTCTGACCAGCATGAGGTGGTATCTCAGTGTGGTTTTAATTTGTATTTCTCTGATGATGAGGGATGCTGAGCATCATTTCATGTGTCTGTTAGCCATCTGAATGTCTTCTTAGAAGTGTCTGTTCATGTCTTCTACCCACTTCTTCCCTGGATTATTTGTTTTTTGGGTGTGAGCCTTGGTAAATTCCTTATAGATTTTGGATACTAGCCCTTTATCTGATATGTCATTTGCAACTATCTTTTCCATCAGTTGCCTATTAGTTTTATTGGTTGTTTCCTTTGCCATGCAGGTTTTTATCTTGATGAGGTCCCAATAGTTTATTTTTGCTCTTGATTTCCTTCCTTTTGGGGATGTGTCAAGTAGAAATTGCTGCAGTTGAGGTCAAGGAGGCTGTTTCCTACTTTCTCCTCTAGGGTTTGATGGTTTCCTGTCTCATATTCAGGTTCTTTATCCATTTTGAGGTTTTTCTGTGTGTATGGTGTGAGAAAAGGATATAGTTTCATTCTTCTGCATGTTGCTGTCCAGTCTCCCAGCACCATCTGTTAAAGAGGCTGTCTTTTTTCCTTTGGGTACTCTTTCCCACTTTGTCAGAGATTAGTTGGCCATACATTTGTGGGTCCAATTCTGAGTTTTCTATTCTATTCCATTGGTCTATGTGTCTGTTTTTGTGCCAGTACCATACTGTCTTGATGATTACAGCCTTGTAGTAGAGGCTAAAATCTGGGATTGTGATGCTTCTCGTTTTGGTTTTCTTCTTCAATATTATTTTGGCTATTTGGGGTCTTTTGTGGTTCCATACAAATTTTAGGGTTGTTTGTTCTAGCTTTGAGAAGAATGCTGGTGCAATTTTGATTGGGACTGCATTGAATGTGTAGATTGCTTTGGGTAGTAATGACATTTGAACTATATTTATTCTTCCGATCCATGAGCATGGAATGTTTTTCCATTTCTTTATGTCTTCTTCAATTTCCTTCATAAGTTTTCTTCATACAGATCTCCTATGTCTTTGGTTAGGTTTATTCCTAGGTATTTTATGGTTTTTTGTGCAATTGTGAATGGGATCAGTTTCCTAGTTTCTCTTTCTGTAGCTTCATTGTTGGTGTATAAAAATGCAACCGATTTCTGTACTTTGATTTAGTACCCTGCGACTTGGCTGAATTCATGGATCACGTCTAGTAGGCTTCTGGTGGAGTCTGTCGGGTTTTCTATGTAGAGTGTCATGTCGTCTGGGAAAAGTGAAAGTTTGACTTCTTCATTGCCAATTCTGATGCCTTTGATTTCCTTTTGTTGTCTGATGGCTGATGCTAGGACTTCCAGCACTATGTTGAACAACAGTGGTGAGAGTGGGCATCCCTGTCATGTTCCTCATGTCAGGGGGAAAGCTCTCAGTTTTTCCCCATTGAGGATGATGTTAGCTGAGGGCTTCTGATAGATAGAAGGCTTTTACGACGTTTCAGTAAGTTCCGTGTATCCCGACTTTCTCGAGGGTCTTTATTAAGAAGAAATGATGTGACGCTTTTTCTGCATCTATCGACAGGATCATATGGTTTTTATCTTTTCTTTTGTTGATGTGATGTATCACTTTGATTGATTTGTGAATATTGAACCAGCCCTGTAACCTAAGAATGAATCCCACTTGATCTTGGTGGATAATTCTTTTTATGTGCTGCTGGATTCGATTTGCAAGTATCTTCTTGACGATTTTTGCATCTGTATTCATCACAGATATTGGCCTGTAGTCCTCTTTGTTTGCTGGGTCTCTGTCTGGCTTGGGATTCAAAGTGATGCTGGATTCATACAATGAGTCCAGAAGTTTTCCTTCAATTTTTATTTTTTGGAATAGCTTGAGAAGAATGAGTATTAACTCTGATTTAAATGTCTGGTAAATTCCCCAGGAAGCCATCTTCCCCAGGGCTCTTATTTTTTGGGAGATTTTTGATAACTTACTTGATTTCTTCACTAGTTATGAGTCTGTTCAGATTTTTTATCTCTTTCCGTGTGAATTTTGGTAGTGAGTATGTGTTTAGGAATTTGTTCATTTCTTCTAAGTTGTCCAGTTTGTTGGCATATAATTTTTCATAGTATTCCCTGATAAATGCCTGTATTTCTGAGGGGTTGGTTGTAATAAGTCCTTTTTCATTCATGATCTGGTCTATTTGGGTCCTTTCTCTTTCTTTTTGAGAACCCTGGCTATAGATTTGTCAATTTTGTTTATTTTTTCAAAAAACCAACTCTTGGTTTCATTGATGTGTTCAACTCTTTTTTTGTTTTCTGTATTGTTTATTTCTGCTGTGATTTTTATTATTTCTCTTCTCCTACTGGGTTCGGGTTCTCTTATTACTCTCCTTCTAGTCCCTTTAGGTCAGCTGTTAGATTTTGTACTTGCACTTTTTCTAATTTCTTGAAATAGGCTTGGAGTATAATGTACTTTCCTCTTAGGACTGCCTTTGCCACATCCTAAGAGGAAGTTGTTTTAATTGTTGTATTTTCATTTTCATTCTTTTCCATATATTTTTAAATTTCTTCTCTAATTGCCTGATTGGCCCATTTGTTCTTTAGTGGGGTGTTCTTTAACTTCCATGTTTTTGGAGGTTTCCCAGACTTCTTCCTGTGGTTGGTTGATTTCAAGTTTCATAGCATTGTGATCTGAAAGTGTCCATGGAATGATCTCAATTCTTTTATATTTATTGAGGGCTGCTTTATGTCCCAGTATGTGATCTATCTTAGAGAATGTGCCATGCACACTTGGGAAGAAAGTGAATTCCATGGCCTCAGGATGTAGAGTTCTAAATATATCTGTCAGGTCCATCTGGTCCAATGTGTCATTCAAGTTCATTGTTTCTTTAGTGACTTTCTGTCTAGTTGATCTATCCATTCAACTAGACAGTTAAGTATTTAATACTTAAATACACTTTAACATTTAAATACAACACTTAAATTTAACACTTAAGTACAAGTGGAGTATTTAAGTCCCCTACTATTAGCACATTCTTATCCATAAGATTGTTTCTGTTTGTGATTAATTGTTTTATGTATTTGGGTTCTCCTGTATTCGGTGCATAGACATTTATAATTGTTAACTCTTCCTGATGGATAGACCCTATAATTATTATACAATGCTCTTCTTCATTCCATGTTACTGCCTTTACTTTAAAGTCCAATTTGTCTGATATAAGTACAGCTACTCCAGCTTTCTTTTGACTTCCAGTAGCATGATAGATATTTCTCCATCCCCTTCCTTTCAATCTGAAGGTGTCCTCAGGTCTAAAATGAGTTTCTTGTAATCAGCAAATAGATGGATTTTGCTTTTTTATCTATTCTGCTACCCTGTCTTTCGATTGGAGTATTTAGTCCATTTACATTCAGTGTTATTATTGAAAAATATGGGTTTAGAGTCATTGTGTTCTTTGTAGGATTCATGCTTGTGGTGTCTCTTGTACCTTGAGTTCCTTGTAACATTTCCCTCATAGAGTCCTCCTCAGGATTTCTTGTAGGGCTGGTTTAGTGGTGATGAATTCTTTCAATTTTTGTTTATTTGGGAAGACTTTTATCTCTCCTATTCTGAATGACAGGCTTGTTGGATAGAGGATTCTTGGCTGCATATTTTTTTCTGTTTATCACGTTGAAGATTTCCTGCCATTCCTTTCCTGCCAAGTTTCAGTAGATAGGTCTGTGACCACTCTGATAGGTTTCCCTTTGTATGTTAGGGCCCTTTTATCCCTAGCTGCTTTTAGAATTCTTTCTTTGTCCTTATGTTTTGCCAGTTTCACTATGATATGTCATGCAGAAGATCGATTCAAGTTATGTTTGATGGTAGTTCTCTTTGCCTCTTGGTTTTCAATGTCTGTTTCCTTCCCCATATTGGGGAATTTCTCAGCTATAATTTGTTCAAGGACTCCTTCAGTGCCTTTCCCTCTCTCTTCCTCTTCTGGAATTTCTATGATATGGATATTGTTCCATTTGATTGTATCACTCGGCTCTAGAACTTTCCTTTCATGTTCCTGAATCAGTTTATCTCTCTTTTTCTGTTTTCTCTTCTTTTATAATTGTGTCTTCTAATTTAGGAAATTCTCTCTGCCTCTTCAATCTGCTCATTGGACGCCTCCATTTTATTATGCATCTCATTTATAGCATTTTATAATTCATCACAACTATTTTTAAGCTCCATAGTCTTTGTTGCAATAGTTTCTCTTATGTCTTCCATGCCGTTTTCAGTGATTAATTTTATGACTATTGTTCTAAATTCTTGTTCAATTATGTTGCTTATATCTGTTTTGAGCAGTTCTTTAGCTGTCATTTCTTCCTGGAATTTCTTTAGAGGATAGTTCTTCTGTTTCATCATTTTGGCTAGCTTTCTGTCTCTTGTTAGTTTTAAAAGCTTGTTATGCACTCTGCACCTGCAGGTGCTGCTGTATTAAAGAAGGCTCTTTGACTGTCCAGGGCCTGTCTGTTCAGGAAGTGTTCTTCAAATAGTGTCTCTTGGTCTCTCTTGTTGAGTCTTTGGTTATTTCCCTACTGGTAGTGGTATTTGGGACTCTCCACCATGTGTACCTGGCTTGTTTCTTGAGGTAGCCCTGGAAAATAAAACAAACATACAAACACAGGGAACAAAGGCACGCAACGCACAGACAAATCCAACAAACAAGCAAACTGAAAGGGAAAAAGGAAAATAAAAAAGAAAAAATAGAAAAGAAAAATAAAAGAAGAAAAGAAATGAAAAAAGAAAAAACCCAAAAGACAAAGGACAGTCTAAAAGCATAAAACCAGAATTCCCAGCTACAGATAAAGAGCAGGGTATATGCAGTGCTGATGGTAGAGCATATACAAAGAGAAAAATGACAGGGTGGGGAGAAAGTGAAATTGGATAATGACCAGGCATAGAGATAAATAGGCTTAATTCAAAAAGAGAAAGAGGAGAATATGGTAAGAGGTGAAGAGAAAGAAATGAAGATAATGTTGCTCAGAGAAACTTTATAGTCTGATTACTCCAGAGAGAGAGAGATAGAAAGGTAGTGGTGGAGGTGTAGAATACACATCGAGGGAATGGATTAAATGTGACTGTTTAAGCAAACCAATGACCAGAGTGCCCAGTCTAGCAGAGAGGAGGGATATGAATGAGACAAGGGAAAATATATCTGAATAGAAAGAATTGATCTAGAATTAATCATGGCAGGGTATCCATGTTGGTCTTGTCCCGGGTCCAGTAAAACATTAAGCAGCACTCTAGCAGGGATGGGCATAGTTTAGTGTAGGCGGGTCTTAGCCTCCACTGAGGTCTTGTGGGCCACTCCCTGAGGTCTCGCCCTTCTGGTTGTAGGGAAAAAACTGTAGCGCCTCAGTCCCCTCTTGAACCAAGCGTTGCAACTCACTCTTTTGGGTCCGATCTCCCTGTGCCACGGGCGTAGCCAAGGTGTGCTGTGTCCTATGTCTCAAGCCACTCCTCATTTCTACATCTTAGTCTGCACACTTCATTGATACCGCCGGAAACATAAACCTGCAGGCCGAGTCCTCCCAAGCATTTTCAAGACGGCGTTTCCCCTTTGGGGATCGAGTGAGAAGAATGGGGGAGTGGTTTCAGGCCCCTTCCCCCTTCCCCCCCCCCCCATGGAGCTGGGTAGCAGAGGAGCAGTTTCTCCTGGCACCGCCTGGAACCAGGGTGTCCAGCTCAAAGTCATCTCCACAGCTGGGAACCGGATTACTCTCTGTCCTGAGCCAAGGTTTCTCTCTTCTTCACGGACAGGGACAGTTCTTTGAGCAGTTTCAGCCGCTCTTTCTTTTCCCCTCAACTCACCAGTTACCTGCAAAGGGGGCTTCCTCCCCTCCCTCTGTGTCTCCGGGCCTGGCCTATTTATATCTTCCCCAGTTCGCACTCATGCACCTATAAGGTTGTTTTCTCAGCCGTCTCTGTCTCCATTTCCTCCCAAACTCCTGCAATTTTGTAAGGGTTTCTATGGCTTTAGGCCTTCTCCATTTGAGAGATCGGGGCGAGTGAAATGTAGCTCCCTACTTCTCCACCATCTTGCCTCCAATCTTCTATCTACCTTTTTAAATGAATGTGGTTTATCTATACCATGGAAGACTACATGGCAATGAGAAACAATGAAATCTGGCCATGTGTAGCAACATGGATGGACCCTGAGGGTGTTATGCTGAGCGAAATAAGTCAAGCAGAGAAGGACAAATATCGTAGGTTTGCACATATAGGAGGATTAGGAGGAACTCAACTGAGGAACGAGGGGGAGAAGAAGGGGGGAAATGGTGGGGGAAAGGGAGAGAGGCAAACCATGAGAGACTCTTGAATGCTGACAAAAACTGAGGACTGATGGATGTGGGGGGGTGGGGGATGGGCATGGAGGAGGGCACTTGTGGGGATGAGCACTGGGTGTTATATGGAAACCAACATGACAATAAACTATTTGTAAAAAAAAAATTAAAAAATAAATAAATAAATGAATGTTGTATAAGCTATTTGTATACATAACCTACCTATCTTGTAAAAGGTTAAGGTTTCTGAAGACAGTCATGTTTGCTCTAGTTCCAAAGCCCTGCTTCCACTCCCCACCTCTAGGATTCTGTGCAGTGTCTAGAACTAAAGAGATGGAGCTACACCTGTAATCTTATATATGCAGCCTCATCAATACTGGACAGGCAGACCTAGGCAAGTCATTCCATTGCCTTCATGAGGGAAACAAGGATTTTTACCAAAATATTCTAACTAGCATATTTTGCCAGCTTGAGAGAAAACAGTCAGGAAAGTATTTAATGACCAGCTAATTGGCATGTCTTTCTCCATGCCTGCTTCATAACTGGTAATGAGCCATGTGTAAATAGAAGCAAATAACCGATTGAAAACAAAGGCTCTTGACCTGGTACAGAGAGACAACAGTTTAAACTGGGGTTGTACAAATGCAGAAGGGATGCTTCACCTCCAACCTCTTAATTTCTAAATGCCCGTTAAAACCTTATGCTATCCAGGTAGGCAGACAATAAAGGAGCTGGGTTAGATTCAATGTATTGTGTAAGAAACAAAATTTCACCCAAATAGATAATTGCTCTGTCATGTAGGGAAAGAATAATTATTAACATTTTCTACAGTTTACTTAACACTTGAAAGGGAAAAAAAATAATTAAATGGTTAAAAAATGAATAGTCAATTTTTGTTAGAGGAAACAAGTCAACCTTCAAAAATATATCACACTGTATTTCAAAACAAGCACTTAGCAAGGCTTTCTATCTGATGAGCAATCTCTGAAACAAAACGCACATAAATTACAGGCTTAAAATTTAATGATTCTTCAGAAAAGAATATCATAATTTTAATAAGTATTTTAAGAAACATGGATTAACTGTGATGGATCATTTAAAAAAAGTAATTAATAATATACATTAATTTTTCATTAATATTATTTTTAGAATTAAAAAATTTTAAGATATGAAGGGCACCTGGGTGGCTCAGTCTGTTGAGAGTCTCATTTCTGCTGGGGTAATAATCTCATGGTTCGTGGGTTCAAGCACTATGTCAGGCTCTCTGACTGTCAGAGCAGAGCCTGCTTTGGATCCTCTTTCCCCTCTTTTTACCCCCCCAGCATAAATAAATAAACATTAAAAAAAGATTTAAAAATTTTAAGATATGAATAAAATTTGAAATGATTTTGCCTTTCCAAATCGTAAAATCCTAATCTAAATATGCAGTAAAATAAATATACCTTCTTAGATTAAATTTTTCAATTTAAAAATAATGTCCCTATTTTCATTTGCATACTTTACATACATAATATCTGTTTGTTTTCAGACCTCTGGCAAAATATCAGCTATTGTTTAAATTGTTTACCATGAATACAACTGTGTCAACATGTAGATCTCTTAAGGGTGATCAACAGAATGTGCTCTACCTAAAGGCAAATACATATCATTCCTGACATTTCCACTTAAAAAATAACCATCTCCCCCTATCCTATATACGTTAATATTTAGCTAATGAAGATTGTGACTCCTAGTAATTTTCTTTTGCTCTGCCATTCTTTTATAAAATCCAGTTCCCATTGTAGAGTTGTACTAGATTTGCTCTTTTTCAGTTTTGTCTGAGGGTGTCCTCTGGTTTAATTTTTAAGTTAATTAGAAATGATGCCCATGTACAATGATGCTGCCTGCTGGACATTCTCCTTTACAGGGTGCATAGAAGAAAGCATAAAGGGACTTATTGAAGGGCTATGTCTTCTCAACGCCAATTACTAGGAAACCTGCCATAGGATTCTAAGGTATTAAATAATCATGACTTTTAATCGTGAGTAGATATACGATGTAGGAAGCCCAGGTCTCACACCACCAATATTTTGAATGCAGAGGGATTGGATTACATTGCTTTCATGATGCCACAATCAGCATCTATTGTTTGGGTTGAGAGTCTTTTAACTTCCATTCAAGAGAACTAGGAAGAATCTGCTTGGGTCACTCAGAACACAATGGTGGTTAAGGGCTGCTCCAGTTTATAAAGCTGCAAAACTAGAGAAAAGCAAGGAGTGACACTATCCTCATCCAAGATGGCACATGATTATCATCTGCTCAAAGTGAAAACAAGGGTTTTATGTTCTTATTGCTGTAATCTTAATATAGACCATCATTTCTAAATTTTTAATCTTGTTTTAAAAATCTTAAATTACAGTAAAGTTGGCTTGTTTAAATCTATAAGTAACCCCAATTCTTCTTCAACCAGTAAATTACCATTTGTAAATAACAAGTAAATAGAACAATCACTTACAAATAACATGTAAATATATTGTACATAACAATATAATAACTTGTTTTATAGTGATGCCACAGACAAAACACAATGTTATTCTATTTTTTTTCTTCCTGCTAGTTTTGAACACATGTATTGAAATAATCCATACACTCTTGGCTTCTAGGTTCCAGTGATAAATCTACTTACCCACAAGGTAAATGAGTCTCTGTCAGCAAAAGTATCCCTGCCACATACACAGAATTACTAAATAGAACAGAGAGACTATAATGGAGAGAAAGCCTCCTAGAATACACTATGATCATATCAGAATACACTCTGAAATTTGTGGGCTAGAGCTGACCAATCTATCACAAAATCTCATGTATATTCTAATTCTAGACAAATCATTATTTTGTGATTTCTTTCCTGTGTCCACCATTAATCAGTTAATGCTGGCTAGTGTGACTTCAAACACAGCCCTCCTCACCCTGCAAGGGGCTCTGGGACACAAACTTTGGTTCATTAGTTTAGATAAATCCATACACCTAGATAAAACCCTCAAATTACATTGGTGACTCTGGCATCCACTTTGCATGTGGAGAGAAACATCTGAGTCTTTTGGGTTTTCTTTTTTTTTTTTCTTCAGTAGTCTCCAAATGGAGCCCAGTGTGGGGCTTGAACTCACAGCCCTAAGATTAAGACCTGAGCTGAGATCAAGAGTCACATGCTTAACCAACTGAGCCACCCGGGTGCCCAGATCTGAGTCTTGACTAGAGTAAAATATAGGCAACTTAGTAATATTCCTCCTCAAAAGAGCTCTTTCTAGCTTAAACTATTTCTTAAAGTAAAACCAACAAGGAAGATGTTTAGTCATCATATAACCAAATGGGCAAGAAGAGCTTTCTTTTGTGAACAAAGTAAGTGTGGTGTTCTGTCCATCTGCTTTTTCTGTCAGAGAAAGGTGATGACAGATTGAAGTAAATCACGGCCATGGAGCCTTAACATGGAGACACAAGGCTTATTTAAGTCAGTCGCTGCTGGTGTATGTGTGCCTGGGACACACCGGAGTCAAGACAGCCTGGAGAACATGACACAAAGCCATTCTCACGCCTCTTCACAATCCATGAAATACCAATTTCAATCAAGTATAACAGCAGGAGAGAACCCAAAGTAAAAACTACCAACTTAGAAAATTGTTACATCATCAGGTGCCTAAGTCAGGCTCTTCTATTAAAAGTGAATGCATGGCAAGAGTAACAGATAATGGTGCCATTTCTAATCAAAATAGAATATGTAGTAATTTTTTATGACCTGTATCTTGAGGCCAGTAGCTCCAATCTATAAGTCAGCTGCAACAGGCCTTACTATTGGCCAGCCAGTATATCAATAACGGATAGGTCTCTCACTTGACTTTTAAACTACTTTAGTTACACACATTCAGAAGTGCTGACATTCTCATATTCAAAATTGCCAAAGGGGAGTTAAGCGGCAGAACTTCAGCTAGAGGAATTGAGAAGAGAAAATTATAAAAAGAATTAGGCAGAAGTCCTTAAGTGGATATTTCAGGACACTCTTGCCTACATCAGGCATGTGAAACTAGACCAGATTGCTTTTAATGATGAAACTCAATCCTGCAAGGGTTTGGCAAGATAGGAGCCATTGGATTCTGTTGAGGGGATATAAATTGGTAAAACATTCCTGAAATGTTTTACCTCAAGATATATTCCTTTTGTCCCCTAATACCAGTTCGAGAAACCAATTATAAGGAAATCTTTGTAAATTGGAGTAAAATTTTATGCACAACAATGTTTCATATGTAATGAGGAAATCATTGGAATCAATTTAAAGTTACTTTAACAAAACAGTGGGTAACTGAATAATGAATTTATAATATTTAATATTCAAGAGCCATTAAATGGCATTTTCAAAGAATTCTTAATGACAGAAAATTATCAAAATATGATATTATGTTAATGAATCGGGAAAACATTAATTTACTTAAAAAGGAGTATAAAAGAAAATTCCATCAAAATATTAGCCTGGTTAATTCTGTGTAATTGAATAATAGATGATTTTTATTTTATGCTTTGTGTATTTTATACTTTTTAAATGTTTTTTTTTTTAAAATGTTTTATTTATTTCTAGGAGAGAGAGAGACAGCGTGAGCAGGGGAGGGTCAGAGAGAGAGGGAGTCACAGACTGAAACAGGCCCCAGGCTCTGAGCTGGCAGTCAGCACAGAGCCCGACGCGGGGCTCGAACCCACGAACCGCGAGATCATGACCTAAGTGAAAGTCGGACGCTTAACCGACTAAGCCACCCAGGCACCCCTTAAATGTTCTTATATGACCATGTACCATACACAAATACACACACTTATAAATATGTATAATATTAAAAAAATTACCTACTTAAAAAATATCAACACAAGGACAGCAAGGATCATTAAATTTAGCAAATATGCACTGCACACTACTCAACCTTGGGAAATGTGAGTGCAACAGTGTTCTAACTTTGAAGAAATTTATATAATACTGGTAAAGAGAGTAAGTAACATAAAGCAAGTAAAAATAATTTCCAAAAGGTGTGATTAGGTTTGAAGGAGAGAAACAGTGCCTTACTGAAGAGAAAAATTGGAAGGATGATGAAAATACCCCCCAAAGAGGTAGGATATGGAATAGATCCTGGGGTGTCGATGAGAATCTGGTACTTGTGGATGAGGAAATGGAGTGAGTGTAAGAGTGTCCCAGGGAGAAGGAGTAGTAAAACCAGAGATGGGAAGACTGGGCTACTTTTAGAATATAGTTGCCAGGAGTGTTTGTCAGGAGTTGAGGGTGAGCGTGAGGAAATGGTGGCAGCGTGACTAAGACAGTTGTGGGGTCTATTTGGACCATCCAGGTTGTCTTGCCAAAGTGCCTGTACTGGACATTCTTGAGAAAAGAGTGGTATGTTACAGTTTTGTGTGGGAACATTAGTCCAGTAGGGGTGTGTAGTCTGTTACGGAAATCTGACATTTCAATATTTATGTTTTAGTGCAACCACTTCAATGTGGAGACATTCTATCTCAGATTAAAAATAAAAATCAGCTATAGTTTTAATTTCATTATTTTTTAAAATGACCAAGTAATGTGTGACCCACCATACCAGGTCTTCTGTCATGGCAACCTACCACAGGGCAGCAGGGATGAGGTGGTGAGGGTTAGGGATGGGATAAGGTTGGAGCTGGATTAGCGAACTGTTAGAGTTAAGGATGGAATAAGGGTTATGTGTGTCTCTGGTGCATATTTCTTGGAATAGTAAATGGTGATTTGATGCTTTGACTTGCCCAATCTTGCAAAATGTCTTACTTTATTTGATTACAAAAAGATGGAGACATGCAGCCAAATATATTGGCCCTCTATAGGTAACTAGAGCTGAATCTGAGTCTATCAAGGTGTTAAACCACAAAAGGAAAATACATGTTAAGAAATGACTGGATACAGAGGAGGCCTGCCACAGAATGGGTGAAAATGGGTTGCTACTTTTTAATCTTGCTTAATTCACCACTAATTGTACTAGAAACAGATAACAAAAGGATCATATTTAAGAGGAAGTCTGATATGTTGAGTTCTCAGTGTTAGCAGACCATATGTGTGAAGATATCCCCAAGTTTGGATATCTCACACTGAAATAAAGACATAGAAAAGCAGAAACAGAGAAAGAAATTGAGATTCATGAATACATTGAAAGGCTCCAGTAATCTATATCCTACTAAAATAATAGAAATACACAGTTTTCTCCCTGATTGAAGTTCCTGACCAATATCATGGAGCTGGCTTGAATAAGGAGTTGAAAAGAGGAGGTCATTGAAGCCAGAATGATGTTTTCCAATCATTTGCAAGAACACTTTTAGCTCTACTACTGCCTTCCAAGACTATGTGGTGTCCATATGGGTTGCGAGGCAGTGGATTATAAAGACAGCTTGAGAGTGTCTAAAGATGTTTCAGGCACGTGTCCTTCAAAGAAGCACACATGAAAAACAGCACGACTAGGGCCCATGGCATAGGCAGTTCCCACTCCTGCCTCCACCTGACTGCTAATGAGGGATTCCCATTCAACCTCTGAACATCTCCTGCAGGCCTGGGGAGAGTGAAGACAATGCCTCAGTTTAGCTAAGCTTGGAATATTTACTTGCTTTTATTTGTTAGTTTTACAATGGAAAAGAAGCAAGGGTTCAGATTGGGATCATCATCCCCTCTTCAAAATTCAGAAACACTTAATGAGTGTACCCCTAACTACAAAAAGAATGCTTAAGTTAATGCTTCAAAGATTTCACTGTGCTTTTATTTTGTTTATCATAAAGTTTTACAGACACTGAAAATTTTTTGTTAATTTTGAGAATATTCTAATTAAACTACCAGGAAATTCATGTGGCCTCAGAAAGATCCTTTTTCCTTTTGCTTTACTCCCTAGTACTTTATTGGCAAGTAATAATCATCCAAAGCTATTCCTTAGAAGTTTTCCTTCCCATTAGTGCAAAGTTCTCCTACAAATAAAGTTCCTTAGGAAGTAATATTTGACAAGTTGCTGAATTAGCAATGTCAGTGATTAGCCATTACTGTCTCCCCATTGTAATACTATGTTCTCAAGGTCTCCATCCATTCTGGAATCTTGCAATATAATTGGAGAGTTCATATTAGTCTTTGGTTTGCCAATTTGTATATACAAGATATGCAAGCATCTCTATCTGATCAAGCATTCACACCAGGGCAACCACAAACATCTGCTATCTGTCTTTCCATAATCTCAGTCATGGCATGTAAATTAAAAAGACCAAAATTTCCAGTCCAGCTACATAAAGTTGCATAAGATCTCAAGGAAACACAGATTTTTCTGAATTAAGAAATGTTCCCTATGATTGCTGTTGTGTGTGTTCATGTGTGCTTGTGTGGTTAAGAGAGCTCTGTGGCTTTGACTTCTTCCTTGCAATTCATGAGTAAAAACAAGAGCTTACATTCCTTGCCTTAACCCATCCTTGAAACCTAAGTGAACACAACAATACTGAATTAGTGACAAAGTTGGTAGATATCTGTTTTATGTAACATGAATTTGATGAGGGTGATGCATGTCATTTTAGACACTGAACTATGTGACATATTTAGGCTGCTATTTTGATCTACATAATTTTTTTTAATTCACTCTACTTTTTAGAATAGATTGTGGTTCAACTGTGAGTTACAACTTAGATCGATTCTAAAAATTTTATAGATAAAATGGTTACGCCTTTTCTTCAACATCTTTATCTTCAATACTCTCCTAACCCCATCCATGTAGTTTGCCATTAGATCAGATCTTAAGGATATTCCTTTTTTCCTACCATCCACTTCCCATTCCTTCATTATGGATCTTCTCTGTATTCATGTTCGTGTGTGTGTGTGTGTGTGTGTGTGTGTGTGTGTGTCTAAAGGAAAGTTGCATTTGAAAGTTTATGTATTATCTCTGAAAAGATATCCCCATGTTTAGGTAAAGTCATCAAAACATTCTTCTATATACAAATGTTAACAAAGAGGTGGATTTTTCTTTGAAGAGTTTTGCTTTTATCTTTCTAATATTCTTTCTGTCATATTGATATAATCAAAATCAAAATGAAACAGAAAAAAACCCAACTTCTTTTAATAATTCAAATAAAAATGCTTTTAAATATTATCCCATGGTGTTTTTTAAAAGAGATAATAGACTATCTCTTCATTCTCATTCAACAATTATTTATTGTTTCTACTATATATTTGCACAATGTTGGGGGTGGGACCCAGACTCTGTTACACTGTCACTTTTTCACCATTCAGAAGGTATCTGTATCTATCTATTGACTAATTTTTAAATTTTGAAATAATTATAGACACCAAGGAAGCTGCAAAACTGAACAGGGAAATCCTATGCACCCCTACCGACCTTCCCCCCAGTAAGATACTTTACTAGAAGAAAACATCAAAACCAGAAATTTGATATTGATACAGCTCACAGAGACTATTTAGATGGCATCAGTTTTATAAGTACTCCTTTGTGAATGTGTATTTATGCACTTCTATGCAATTTTATCATCTGTATGGCTTTCTGTAAACATCACCACATTTCGTATTATTGCTGCTATATAGATATGACACTAAAAAAGGAACAACATCTATGTCTTTTATGGACGTCAATTTAAAATATTTTCTGAATATAAACCTATGTTCTTTGAACGTTGAATAAAAGTGGATTCTTAAGGAAATAACGCCTTACCCAGAAGAAGCTAAAATATTACCTTGTCATTGTAAATCTTTTAATTTCATAAGCCAAATAGTTTGTTTGAAATTTTTCCTTTAAAACAAACAAAAAAAGGATTAATATGCCAACATGCAAAAAGATAAAACACAACCTTGAGTCAAAATTATACATCTAAAGACTGATAAAATTTACTAGGAAAGCCTACATCTCTAAGGAATAATTAATTTTTAAATATTTCACATAAAATAAAAACTAAAAAACATCTCATACAGATAAAGAAACAACAGACAGCAAATAGACTTTTGGTGTTTATGATTTACAGAATGCCCACAGCGCCTTGGACCAACCTGTCATTGTACCATCTTAATTTTATAACTGAGAAAAATAAGACACAGAAAGCTTACAGATTTGAAAGATGAAAATTCCAATCAAGCTATTACTGCTCAAGGTGAGCATGGACTTTACTATAGTTTCAAATCTACTTTTTAGTCCACTCTGCTGTAAGTTTATATTCATTAGTAAGAATGAAAGAGATGAAAATTTGCCTACTAAGCTGCTCTAACTATCATCCTAGGAAAACACAGCACACACTCCTAGCAGTGACATTGCTTCAGCTGCTCCACCACCAACATCCACCTTTACCGTTTTCTTAGTTTAGGCAAAGAAGAAAAGCAAATTTTATTGATAACATATTCATTTTAGAAACACGTGTTAAGCCCCATTTTTTTTTTTTTTTGCCATCCCTTAGTGATATTAAGATACCATCCCTGTCATCTATGGATTTTACCACTTAATTGAAAGAAAATTTTCACATTCTGTTTTACCAGGGAACACTTCAGTGGCTTACAATGATATGTGAAATTATTTAGAAGTAGATGAGTATTGGGGTGCCTGACTGGCTCAGTCAGTGGAGCACACGGCTCTTGATCTCGGGGTTGTGCTTTCCAGGCCATGTTGGGTGTAGAGATTGCTTGAAAATAAAATCTTTAAAACAAAAGTAGATAAGTATTTTCTAATTTAAAATGACTTAACACATATATTTGTCTTTCTTATGCCTGATACTCCACTGAAAATGATGGAAGATGAATATTTTTTAAAGGAAATGAAACCTGTAAATAGTGAGTAAAGAAAAAAAACCAACATCGCATAAATTATTCCGAAGCATTTTTAAAATAAGGGAATGAGATAAAAATCTTAAGACTAAACCAGAAGCAATGTAGGTGTGAAAACCAGGGTAGAGGAGGGGAAAGGGATATTCAACAAGAAATGACAGATTTAAACCAGTTCAGTGAAAAAATGATCCAGAGTGGCAGCCATCCAGCAAGATTAGAAAGCAATTAGACAAGTTAGAAGAGAAGGTTACTGAGCTAAAAGAATGGTTTTTAAAAGAATAGAAGAAATCTCATGACTAAATACTATCAAAAGATAGTAAGATATTGGCAGGGAATAGTGGAAGAAGGTCTTTTACTTTTTATTATAAGCTATTCTATTGTATTTTTATGAAGAGGTAAATATTTTATTTGATACAATATTTTTAAATGGAGTTTAGTATAAACGGGGGAAAAATGGGACTAAGAGGCTGAATCATGAGACTAATGCAATAAAAAATATCCAAATATATATCCCTGTGTGTTTTAGCAGCAGAATTTAGAGGTGTACTCACTGACAATCTTCTGAAAATGACCACTTAAAAGTTCATCAGATTTTTTAGCAGATATGCGAGCTAGAGTTAGAACTGGCACTTGCTTGAGAAAACAGAGGTGACCTGACTGAGACACCTAACACAAAAGAAATTTATCCATCCTCTGCC
This sequence comes from Hyaena hyaena, assembly GCF_003009895.1. Classification (NCBI taxonomy): domain Eukaryota; kingdom Metazoa; phylum Chordata; class Mammalia; order Carnivora; family Hyaenidae; genus Hyaena; species Hyaena hyaena. Next base: position 1,590,597 of record NW_024081025.1, on the reverse strand, counting down.
CTCTGATGAACTAAATGATAACCTTTCAGGCAAGATAAAGATGGCCTTTACTAAATTATTTCCACCTCGTCGTAATGCACTGCAAGTAAAAATAGGATGTGAGGCCCGAGGATTTACTCCATGTAGTTCATCGGAGGAAGTTTGAGTTTAAGATACTAACCTGAAGAAGAAATTATGTATTGTCTTTTGGGTCCACACAGCTTGGTTCCAGTCCAGTATTACCTGGACATCAAAGTCCACTTTGGAGCAATGGAAAGAGACAAAGGGAAGCACATCTGGAAAAAAATGTTACTGAAGACTGGGGTGACCTTAGCCAGAAGGGAATGAGCAATTCTCCAAGCATTCATATGTGAGTCTGAACAACATATACTTTCAGGTGACATAAAGCTTGACTTCAAAGTGACTCATTCCTACTGCTCACTGCTAGAGCTTTGAGGACATTAAAACAGAATATGAGATAAGGTTCTTGGATAACTGGGACTCCACTGAAGATTAAACATTACACAATGGATTCAAGAATCCTCTTACCTGTCTTATAATAGCTCAGTAGGAGCAGAAATGAGATCAAAGATCAGGCACAGGTAGAATTGAACAAGAAAAGAACTAAATTTACACACTTTTATTAACAGCCTATTTAAAAACGTGCTTCAAAGAAATAAGAAAAAATCACATAAAAGGAGACACTGGGATATTATAAGACAACACTGTGATGGTGATAAACTGTGACTTCCTGCCTTTTTTAACAGTTGGCATTTGCAGTGCTTTGACAGAGCTTTGCTCTCTCTGTATGTCTTGCTAAATGTCCAGTGTGCAGGGGTTGAGTGCATCTCACTAAGTAAGGGTGATGCGTCTTCAGGTCTAACAGCACTCTCCATGTAAGATCATTCATGACAACTATTCTCCCAGTGCTTTTGACAAAAACTGCTTCATCAATTTGTGTTTTAATACACTGCTGCTTTGTTACCTATGAATTCATCCTCAGGAAGTATTTATTAGAAATATGGTTGATGGCATGCTTACAGTGAACCAATAGCATGTTGCAACTATTAAAATGCTTCTCTCTACATCCAGATGGCCAACAGACACATGAAACGATGCTCAGCATCCCTCCTCATCAGGGAAATACAAATCAAAACCACACTGAGATACCACCTCACGCCAGTCAGAGTGGCTAAAATGAGCCAATCAGAGAACTCTAGATGCTGGCGAGAATGTGGAGAAACGGGCACCCTCCTACACTGTTGGTGGGAATGTAAACTGGTACAGCCCCTCTGGAAAACAGTGTGGAGGTTCCTCAGGAAACTAACAATAGAACTCCCCTATGACCCAGCAATAGCACTGCTAGGAATTTACCCAAGGGACACAGAAATACTGAGGCATAGGAGCACATGTACCCCAATGTTCATAGCAGCACTCTCCACAATAGCTAAAACATGGAAAGAGCCTAAGTGTCCATCAACAGAAGAATGGATCAAGAAGATGTGGCTTATCTATACCATGGAATACTACATGGCAATGAGAAACAATGAAATCTGGCCATGTGTAGCAACATGGATGGACCTTGAGGGTGTTATGCTGAGCGAAATAAGTCAGGCAGAGGAGGACAAATATCATATGTTTGCACGTATAGGAGGATTAGGAGGAACTTGACGGAGGAACAAGGGGGAGAAGTAGGGCAGAAATGGTGGGGGAAAGGGAGAGAGGCAAACCATGAGAGACTCTTGAATGCTGACAAAAACTGAGGACTGATGGATGTGGGGGGGAGGGGGGATGGGCATGGAGGAGGGCACTTGTGAGGATGAGCACTGAGTGTTATGTGGAAACTAATTTGACAATAAACTATTTGTAAAAAAAAAAAAGATTGAAACTCAGAAAATAAAATAAAATAAAATAAAATGCTTCCCTCTGCTTACTCCATCCTTTGTCACAGGACCACTAGATTTATCTATTAAAATATACTCTCCTGTCAAGTTGAAACTTAATTGATCACCTACAGAATAAACTTAAAAAACTTAAGAGTGGCATTCATGACCTTCTACTATTAGGTATCAATTAGCTTTTGCAGCATACACTCTATTTTACTTCTTCATGAATGTTAAGATACGACTAAATTAACATACTTGACATACCCAAATGCACTGTGTACATATTCATCTATGTTTCTCCCCCAAACTGTTCTCAGCCTATAATGTTGTTCACAATACATTTTTCTTCTTTCAAAATCTTTCCAGGGCCTTCTATGGTTATCTCTTTTCTTTAAAAAAAATTTTTTTAATGTTTATTTATTTTTGGGAAGCAGAAAGAGACAGAGCACAAGCAAGGGAGGGGCAGAGAGAGAAGAAGACACATAATCAGAAGCAGGCTCCAGGCTTTGAGCTGTCAGCACAGAGCCTGACATAGGGCTCGAACCCACAGACCATGAGATCATGACCTCAAGCCGAAATCGGGCGCTCAACCTACTGAGCCACCCAGGCACCCTGGATATCATTTTTCTTAATCCTTTCCCTCAGTAAAATGCAATTGCCCTGACCTTGCTTTCCTTTTGGTATATTATTTTCATGTTTACAGAGCATTACCTATTTAATAATATACAAACATATATTAAAATGATATAAAATTATACAATAATATATGTACATAACATATAAAAATATAATATTTTCTAATAGTAGGAAGTATTTGCCAAACTGATCAAAATGTATTAGAGTAATTATACTTTTACTTGGGGATAAACTAACAAAATGTTTTGGGTATAGTAGTCAACCAGAATGATACAATATTTAGAAACTATGTAATGAGATAAAGGATGGAAGAATAGGTGATATGTATTTGGAGAAAGATACTGTAAAATGAAAAATATCAGATCACTTCTAATGTACAGAGGACAGACATTCTATGTTTTTGATATATTGCTATGCAAAGGACAGTGTATTAGGTGGTCTGGCATTAAACTTGTTTCCAAGAGTTGGCATAAGTGCAAAATTCAGAGGCAGGTTTTAGCTGAATTTAAGAAAGAGCTTTGTTGCCAAACTCGTAAAGATGAAAAGGTCTGCCTTGCAAGGAGCTGCACTAGCAGCTGAGTGTGTATAAACAGAACTTGCATAATCATCTCTTAAGACTACCACAGAAGTAATTCTTATGTAAGATGGCCTGTGTGATTTCTAAGTTTCCTTTAAATGCTAAGATTCTGAGCTTCTATACATGTCTACACTAACCTTTTCACTACAGGATTTGACATAGTACATGCTCCTGTGTCACACACCTATTAAACATGATTTAGATCTGTACAGAATGGCCAACGGCCCAATAAAGAATCACACAACATGCCAAGAAATAGTGTCCCTATTAGATGAGGAAGATCACATTAGGAATCTCTCTGCTATTTTAAGATTCAGTTTTCCATTCACTTGCAGTTAATTATTAGTCTAGAAAATCTACAGGAAAATGAAAAATCATGCATCTGTAACCCTTAAGTATTTAAAAGTATACAAACAATACATCAGGCTATATAGGATCATGTTTTGGAAAAAAAAGTTCTGATTGCCATGTTGAAAGGTGACTAGACAGAGGCACATGGAATTCAGGGCCACTGAATTGTCTTTTGAGTTAACCAAGGAGAAAGGTAAGAAAATTTTAAATGACGACAGGAGAAAAAGGTGAATAGGAAAGGACATAGACAAAAAGTATACTCTCCTTTTCTATTATTACTTGGCCTGCACTACTGTGGACTTCAAGCATCTCTGGGCTGAATTGCTGCAAAAGTCTCCTGACTTCCCATTTTCCCAAATTCTTCCTTTAAAATTATCTCACACAATAGATATTTATAGAATGAAATCATGAACAAATGATGTCAATCATTAATTTTTCTGCTGGCCATATTTCATGAGTTATTCTCCTCAAAATACTCATTGATTCTCCATTCTTCATAAAATATAGTTTAAATGTAAAGTCACTCCTATTTTGACCTCAACCTGTCAGATTCCTTCAGCTTATCTTTCTTGTCTACCTTGTATCAACCCTTTACATCAGACTGCCTAGACTTGCTACATATTCAAAATGCAATATATGCATTTTCACCTCTAAATGTTAACTCTGCTGTTTCCTTTCTTATGTCTCTGTACATACCAGTATCCTGTTATCCTTGAAGATCTAGCTCAATTTTCAACTCTTCCATAAAACCTTTCTAGTATTTAGCCATACACTATGATCCCCTCCTCTGAGCTATTAAACAAGTTCTGTCTGTAAAATTTACTTTGTCATTTATTTAATTGATTTTAATTATAGGAAATAACTGACAGAAAGAGCATGTATTCTCTAAAAAGCATGATTGTCTTCCTAAGGCATAATTTATGTTCACTTTTGTGTCTTTTACTTAATTCATCTCTGGCTATTTATTGAGATTTGCATAAAAATATTTTTTAAATAAGGCTTATTGGTGGCTGCTTGAATTCAACTTCCTTCTTTCCTCCAACCAAAAAGTTGTTAATACATGCCAAGTATATTAGTATAATATTTTGAATTACATACCAGCCTGGTAGCTTCATAAAACATGTTTTTTTAAACATGTTTGATTTTTTACCCCAAAGCATATTTATATTTCCACTGACTCTTCTTCTGAGTCTTTCTGTAAACTTCTTTTGTGGTCCCCAAATGTGACCCATCACAGCTATGTATGTCAGCACCGCATAATTTTCTTAAGATGAGCAGCTGCAGCTGCCTGATTGTATTAATTTACTCATCAACCTATGTTAATATTATTTTAAAATAGAAACTAACCTTTTTAACATGGTATATTGTAAACTTACTTGTTAAATAATTTGCCTTATTTTCTACTGTATATCATGGCTATTTGAAATAAATAGTTTATAATTAAATACCATGTCTCCAATGGTAAAATGTGTAAAATGCAGGAAGTAGAAAAAAGAAACTGTTACCATAGTCCTACAATTCTCACATAATTGTTTACATTCCAATATATGTTCTTCTCTTTTTAAATACATTATTAACATAAATGTGATCATAATTTACATTCATTTATATCATACATATTTCACTTAACATTATATATAGCCATTGCCCATATTATTACAAAGTCTTTGCAAACATCACTCCTAAGAGTTGAAAGATCACTCATCAGAGAAACAAGCTGGTATTGTAAAGTCCCTCTTTATGGGGATCTATATTCTCTTTCTGGTCATGAATTCTGAGTCTGAGAACAGGCTCAGGCCAGAACACTGGGCACAGTATTGTAATTTTACACTGGGATAGCCATCTTCATTCCTTTTCATTTGTTTTGACTGAATATTTTAAGCATCACTTGTCGTCTATGTTTCCCATGGGAGCACCATAGTCCCCTAAAGTCCAGGTCCTTAGCTGCCACTTCAGCCTTGCCACTCATTGTAATAATTGCTCCCAACACACTTCTGATGTTTAAATGTCATCACCTGGCCAGTATTATTTCTGAATCCTTCCATCCCCACTGGTCATGAAGTCCTTTTACTGACTTGCTCTAATCTATCAGCTCTCTTTTCCCCATAGTTCTTCTGATTTCTACTTCCTCTGAATATTTTTTTATAGTTTATTTTTGAGCATGAGTGGCAGGTGGGGGTGCAGAGAGAGAGGGAGACAGAGAATCCAAAACAGGCTCCAGGCTCTGAGCCTGAAGTTGGACACTTACCCGACTAAGCCACCCAGGTGCCTCTACTTCCTCTGAATCTTTCAAATGCCTGAGACATTTCAAATGCCTAAAGTGTATGCTCTTCCAAAAGTCTCCCATCTTACTTCACAATACATAAAAGTTTTAAGAACTGCACTTCTACAATATGCCTTTAGTCTGCCCAGATGAGTGATATGATCCTCCTTGCCAGCCAGCCTGTGAGTCATTTAGCTGAACTAAATTGTCATTCTTGTCATTGAGGAGCTTTTCATACAGCTGAGAACAGTGAGGAGAGATAATGTATATTAATCATATCTATACTAGTCTCTTCATGTGGTTTTAGCAGAAAATATTTGTGATATTCCCATGATAACAAAGACTGGGATCAGTTAAGTAGTCTATCTAAAATTGAAATCTAGATGTGGCAGAGGCAAGATTTAAGCCCAGGAATACCTGATTCTAAAGTCTCACCTATTCTAACAATTGTCAGCACTAGACAATTTTGCTTTTAACTATATACCTTATAATTGTTCTCCAAAAAACTCCTTGTAAAGAAAGCAGATATTCAGAACATGACTTTCCCAGCAGTTTGCTTGGGTGAAAGAAAATGATCTCTTTCTTCCTTATATGGCTTAATGATGAAATACAAATTAGAACATCACTTCTACCCTAAATCCAACTTAAAGAATGGTTCATAATCTTTTATTATTATTATTATTATTAGAGAGAGAGAGAAAGAGAGAATGTGTCTGTGCATGTGTGGGTGAGAGGCAGAAGGAAAGGGAAAGACAGAATCCCAAGCAGGCTCTGAGCTCTCAGTACAGAGCCCCATGTGGGACTGGATCTCAAGAACTGTGAGATCATGACCTGAGCAGAAATCAGGAGTCGTTTATGTAACTGACTGAGCCACCCAGGTGCCCCCAAGAATGGTTTATATTTTTAAAATTAGGTTATAAATAACATGTGGGACGCCTTCAAGAAGAAAGGGAAGAAAAGGCATAGTTCTAATTCCAATTCTGATACATGAGCTTACAGTAAATAATGCCAAAAAACAGGAGTTAAATAATAAAGGAAGTCTTAAAAGGAGAACCTTGAGCCACATAAAAACTGAACCCTTAACTCAAACACATGAACTATAAGACTCAGGATAATGAAAGAAACCTTTACTTCTTATGGGATTGTGACCTATTCTGGAAGTAGATGGGCTTACTTTAGAGGCATTGATAACTAGAGAAAATCAAAACTGGAAAGCAGAAAATTACAAACCACAACAATGAAATTTCTAGGAGCTCTCCATGGTGCTACTCAATTCAGCCTCAGCATCCTTTGATGATTTCTATGCAGCAACACTGAAGTCACCTTAGCTCATCTCTGGGTTAAGGTCCTTTCCAGATCTAAAGATTTATAAAGCTAGAAAGCAGCCTTATATTTTATAAAACTATGATTTATAGCAGAGTGATTTGACTCTTCTTTCTCTAACTTAATGACATCCCTAAGTTTAGCATATAGCAGTAACCCATTATGATGCTGACCATCTACCTGGGTTGAGATAGTAGATCTCAGTTACCAGTAAATGCAGCTTGTTTGCCAATTCTGTAGCAATCCATTATTGTCCTGTGTGGAGTAGAATGTGTTTTTCTTAGCCATATTAGCAGAGATAATGGGCTGACCAGAGGCATCTCTTTGAAATTTTCTTTTGATGGGGCACCTGGGTGGCTCAGTCAGTTAAGCATCTAACTCTTGATCTTGACTCAGGTCATGATGTCACAGTTGGTGAGTCCAAGTCCTGTGTTGGACTCTGAACTGACAGTGCAGAGCCTGCTTGGAGTTCTCTCTCCTTCTCTACTCCTTCCTGCCTCATGCTCTCTCTCTCTCAAAATAAATAAACTTAAAAAATCTTTTTAAAAAGCTCTGAAATCTTTTGAAACCAGGTGATAAAGCTGCCCACCTGTCTGAATCACTACCCAGTTGTGAATAAACCTGGTTTTCTGAGCTTCAAAGTCTTAGCTTAAGTGGGCTTTACTTATTTGTAAAAAAAAAAAAAAATGTAAGTATATCTTTTAGAATTTTGATTATGGAAATAAATTTATTCTATATTTCACCCCAGAAAAAAAAAAACCTCTGAAAATTTAGATTGAAAAATATAATAATAACAACAAAACTACTACCACATGAAAGAATAATTTCTCCCTAGACCTATATGTAAAAGTAAAACACTGATGCCTCCTGAGCTTCATTTCTATCATTCAGTGATCATAAACTTGATAATGATTGACTTTCAGGCATTACTTAAAGGCACTTAAAAAGAATTTAAGGCCTTATGGAACTTCCAGGTCAATACAGCATACTGAATAAGCTCAATGTTCTCACCTCCCTCTATAAATTTAAATGATAGTAAACAGTACAAACAATAATAAATTTTGAGTAAATTTACAAAAACATTATAAAAGGGGCAAAATAACATTATTAAATCAGATATTTGATAAAATTTTAAAAGATGAAAAATACATGGGGTTCTGACTTCTCCTTCCAAAAAGATGGGATAGTTATACTTTTCCTTATTCTCCCCATTAAATATAGCTTTAAAAACTAGGAATTATATGTAAAACAAACATAAAAAGACTATGAAAGGAGTTTCTAAACCAACTAGAAACCTTAGGACCCAAAGAATGACGTAGGTAAATTCCCTGTGTTTGATTTTTGCCTTATATATCTCAGACTTAGAGTTCAGGAAACAGGCACCTGGAAATTCCAATAGAACAGACAAAAAAGACCCTAACAACAGCTTGCCCTCACTGGGCAAATGACCGGGAAAGCTGCACTCACAACATGCAAAGCTTTTAGGCAAGAGCTACTCTACTCCAGCCATGTACCACAGGGAAAGGAAGGGAAGGGAAGGGAAGGGAAGGGAAGGGAAGGGAAAGAAAAAGGAAACCATGTGACCTCACCACCATCCACACCAACAAAGGGGGAGAGGGAAGTGTAGAAGTGGCACATTTGCAGGCATTTATGAGGCACCTATCCCCCACTAGAGTAATGTCAGAGAAGGCTGAGTGACCAGACAGGACTTTGATTCTCTATTCTGTCAACATTAACATCTTAGATGTGAGATGGTATAGTATTTTTATAAGATGTTATCACTGATGGAAACATGCAATTTCTCTGTACTGCTTCTTACAACTGCACATGAATCTACAATATCTGCAATGATCTTAAAATAAAATTTAAAATTTAAGTAAAAAATGCATGTGATCATGAAACATTATGATATGCAGAGATTAAGACCATAGACACAAACTCCATGCTACAGAAATACAAGAAAAATGATCAGAGAAAAATTCAGAGGAAAGAAAAATAAAAGTGTTTCTTTTTCTAACTGAAAGAATAATAAAAAGTTTCATTATTATCTGGTAGACACATAAAAGATCTGCTCCCAAGAGCATGACTGCAAATGCCAAAGGTGAAGAAAATCCTAAAATCTTTTACAAAGTGTAGACACCTACAAAGCAATAAGGGTTTATCTGAATCCAGATTTCTTATTAAAAAGAATGGATGTCTAACAACTGTGAAATAATGATTTCCAAGTACTATGGGAAAATTATTTTGAATTCATATTTCTACATCTAGCAAAACTATCAACAAATGTAAAAAAACAGAATAAACACATTTAAGAGAATGCAAATACTCTGCCATTTTACCTCCTCTTTACTCTTTTAGATAAAACAAACCAGCAAACCAACCTATGAATCTATTGAAAGAAAAGAAAGAAAGAAAGAAAGAAAGAAAGAAAGAAAGAAAGAAAGAAAGAAAGAAAGAAAAGAAGGAAGGAAGGAAGGAAGAAGGAAAGAAAGAAAGGGATGGAGGGAGGGAAGAAGGAAGGAAGGAAGAAAAAAATTCAAAGACTTGAGGAAATGAAGTCCAAGAAATAATTAATATAGTACACAAGTGAATTTTTTAAATTTTCTGAGATGACAGCTTGCGATAGACCAAATAAATAAGAGGTAAAAATCATAACATGAAGAGCTCCCAGAATACCTTCAAAAGGAAAGTGGCTTCCTATAATACACAATATGATTTAAAAACTAGGTATTGATTATGTAACTTTTACTTTACTAATTTCTATATTGAATAAAATTATACTGCTTTCTGCATGTTCTTTCTGTATGACTAAACAATTAGTAAAACTCCAATTTGTTTTTAAAGTACTTGATAAATATTGAATGCTGGTGGGCTGTACATCCTAGTTTAACAGAGATTCTATTCTCTAAGTCCATATAACAAAATGTTATGGTAGGTCTCCTTTCAGTGTTTTAGCAGCTAATCATCTTTTCTGGGAGTTTCTCAAGTTAGGTCAGTTCATTAAAAGAATGTATTCTCAGGGCACCTGGATGGCTCAGTCAGTTAATGTCTGCCTCTTGATTTCAGCTCAGGTCATGATCTTACAGTCCGTGAGATCAAGCCCTGCATGCTGACAGCACAGAACTTGCTTGGGATTCTCTCTCTCCCTCTCTTTCTACCCCTTCCGTGATTGCTCACTCTCTCTCTCTTTCTCTCTCTCTCTTCTCTCTCTCTCTCTCCTCTCTCTTTTTCTCTCTCTCTTTCTCTCTCTTTCAAAATAAATAAACTTTTTTAAAAAATGTATTCTCATTCTTATTTTTAAAAAGTCATACTCTTATTTTATGAAAATTAAATCCCAAATTCAGAGAATTTCTAGCTTCACGCTAAAGCAAACACATCACTATAGTTTGTCTTGGACAGTATCTTAAGACTATAGAGGAATTATTTACTTTCTGCTCCTTTTAAATTCAGGATCTTTTTGAAATACTTAGGCAAGTTGAGCTGGTTGAATCACAGCTGTGTTATCTTTGTGGGGATACAGTTATAGTGATCAGACATATAAATTGCCAGTCCTCTTACCTAGGCAAAACTAGTCAGGTACAGAGACTGTATAGTCCGTACATAGAATGAATTGTAGGAAAGATGCATTTATTCCATTGTTCTTGAATGTAGCAATTAAACTTCCTTGGAACACTGTCTAATTATCACCTCTTACTTTCATAGAGCATAAGCACACATTTTTTTAAAAGTTTTTTAGAGAATCAGTTTTCTAAAAGAGAATACAATATGTCCATCATTCTTCTTCTTCCTAGGATCACAGCTAGCCTATTTTTCTTCACTTTCTTTATAGTTATGGGTGTCTACTTGGCTTAGTTTCTAGCCAATAAGATTTGAAAGAAAGCAATGTTCACTGTTTTCAGGTCTGTCCCATAGAAATATATCATGTGTGATCCTCCATGCTTTTTCAACTTACAGGGAAATAGAATGGAATTGAGCAAAGTGATCTTGAAGACTACAACTAGAAAATGGCAGGACAATAAAGTAGAAGAACGTGGGTCATTGACTCACTAGGAGAAGCACCTTATTGGACTTCATGGCAAGATGGTTGAAACAATGTACACATTTTAATCTCTTTGTTATAACAGCTATTATTACCTTATGTAACTACCTCACACTCACCTCTTAAAATTCCAATTAATTGGGGCCTTACAAAATGCAGGTGACTTTAAGCTGTAGAAATACACTGTTATTAACTATGCATCCGATAGTAGCTAGGAGGCATTCCTCTTATGAATTTATTGTAGTTTCTCCAATTGCAGATCTCTTCAAAGTAGTTATGATGAGGGATAAAGACCTCATCAAGATTAAAAGCTTCTGCACAGCCAGGGAAACAACCCAGAAAACTAATAGGCAACCAACGGAATGGGAAAAGATAGTTGCAAATGACATATCAGATAAAGGGTTAATATCCAGAATCTATAAGGAACTCACCAAACTACACGCCCGAAAAACAAACAACCCAGTGAAGAAATGGGCAGAAGATATGAACAGACACTTCTCCAAAGAGGACATCCAGATGGCCAACAGACACATGAAACGATGCTCAGCATCCCTCCTCATCAGGGAAATACAAATCAAAACCACACTGAGATACCACCTCACGCCAGTCAGAGTGGCTAAAATGAGCAAATCAGAGAACTCTAGATGCTGGCGAGGATGTGGAGAAACGGGCACCCTCCTACACTGTTGGTGGGAATGTAAACTGGTACAGCCCCTCTGGAAAACAGTGTGGAGGTTCCTCAGGAAACTAACAATAGAACTCCCTTATGACCCAGCAATAGCACTGCTAGGAATTTACCCAAGGGATACAGAAATGCTGAGGCATAGGAGCACATGTACCCCAATGTTCATAGCAGCACTCTCCACAATAGCTAAAACATGGAAAGAGCCTAAGTGTCCATCAACAGATGAATGGATCAAGAAGATGTGGTTTATCTATACCATGGAATACTACATGGCAATGAGAAACAATGAAATCTGGCCATGTGTAGCAACATGGATGGACCCTGAGGGTGTTATGCTGAGCGAAATAAGTCAGGCAGAGAAGGACAAATATCATATGTTTGCACGTATAGGAGGATTAGGAGGAACTTGACGGAGGAACAAGGGGGAGAAGAAGGGGGAAATGGTGGGGGAAAGGGAGAGAGGCAAACCATGAGAGACTCTTGAATGCTGACAAAAACTGAGGACTGATGGATGTGGGGGGGAGGAGGGATGGGCATGGAGGAGGGCACTTGTGGGGATGAGCACTGAGTGTTATGTGGAAACTAATTTGACAATAAACTATTTGTAAAAAAATAAAAAAAAAGAAGAGAAAGAAAAAAAAGAAACAAAACAGTTTGATGTATGGCAAGGGTAGGAAGAGAATAAAGGAAAAAAAACACAAGAGACTTAACAATAGAGAACAAACTAAGTGTTGATGGAGGGAGATGGGCTAGATGGGTGGTTAGTTTTAAGAAGAACACTTGTGATCAGTTTTGGGTGTTGTATATAAGTAATGAAACGTTGAATTCTACTTCTGAAACTAATATTGCACTATATGTTTAATAAAAAATAAAAAAATAATGTTAAAAAAATAAAAAAAGTAGAATTGAAGAGAGTGAAAAAATAAATTTTCTTTGGGGAAGGAGGATATATCAAGATGCATTTGCATTGCTACTAAAAAGAATAAAAGAGAACTTGCACTTACTCATCTTTTTTGTTCTCTAGTTAAGGACATGTCTAAACATAGCCAATAAAATGAAATGCAGAACAGCTCATATGGTTCGTTCAGTTTTTCATTATAGATAATTACTTTCTCTCCATTTATCATTATCTCACTGACTCAGACCAAAAGATTGCTATTTGCTTCCTTCCCTTTTGTCACTGCAGTTATTTGACTATTTGAAGCAAAGTGGTAAGTAGTCTCTTCCTCAGTAGTTAAAAGTGTAGAGGTAGTAAATTTTATTGATCATACTCTCAACTTTAAGCCAGTAAATATGTATTAAGTAACTCAAGAGCACCCATCTCTTCATTTTTGTCAAAGTTGACACCTACTTCCTACAACTAGATATTTTAAACAGACTTAGCTGCTAATCAAAAAATAAACAGCAATTTTAGTGCAAGAAAAAATAGTGACATATACATTTATACATAGGTACATGTATGTGCTGTGTGTATGCACAGAATTAACCTAGCCCATTATCAAAGGTTATGTAAACCTTAGCTTGCTTGCTGAACTAAATATTATATATAGCTTTCACATGCCTATTGTCAGCTTTTAAAAAGACTTCCAACGTCCTACTTCTGGGGACTAAACCTCTCAGCCAAACCACCACATTATCACACCATGAAAGAAAGCAACTTTAAGGGTTTCACTCATTTGTTATAGGTTAAGTAACAACTGAAAAGAAGCACACTTAGCCCAGACAGCTATGCATGTGATGAACAAAACGTCACTTTTTTTACACACTGCCCTTGTCACTGTTTCTCAATAAGTTTCTGCCTGTGCATACACAATGTGGAAACAAACTCTCCCACCTTCAGACTGTCTGAATGAATGCAGTTCATGAATCTGTGTTCATTTTTCAAAAGATGGGCATTATTTCAGCCCTCTCCCATCAATGTACCATAATGCTGCCTTAAGTTTACAAGGTAGCTTGAATGCAAGAGGTGTCTGCTGCTGTCCAAAGCACTACAAGCTTGCAACCTATTGGCAGGTTAACAACCATTGCAAAGAACACTGTTGCAAAGCACAGGGCCCTTTTGTTTTATTACAAATTCCTAATTAACTCAATATCTCACTGAGCTGCTTTTGGATATTCTCTCTTAACCATCCCCCTCCCTCCACACACACACAAAACATGCAATTTGGAAGCTGCCAGAAATTGCAGGTAGGATTCGGAGGACTGCACAAACTAATACTGGGCTGAAGTTAATGGGGCTCCTCACTGCTAGCCTTGGACAGTGATGTTCCAAGTCATTAGCATGTCTTCGGTTTTTGGCGAGCTCCCCTCGTAGGACTGTGCTTCCAAAGAGTCGGAGCCAGAATTTGTAGCAGCAGCACTTTCTGCCTTCCACATGAATGACCAGAGCTCTCAGAGCTAGCAGATTGGTGACTGTTCCTAACACTAGACCCTTTAGGCAGAAGAAAGGGCCAGCATTAAGTACTGTGAATGGATTACATATTCTTTATTCTTTCACAAGTCCTATTTATTAAGGGCTCTTAAAATATCTGGCACTGATTTAGGCATTTTGCAATGGCCCTTACATCTGAGTCTTAAGTAGCAACATCTGAGTCTTAAGTAGCAACTCAAAGAGCTATTCAGTTCCTTATTACAGCCAAACCCCCTGACAGCAAGCCACGCCTTGACTACATTATATACTTTTCAGCAGATGGAGTTTGGGGATTCCTGTGAAATTGTGAAACAAAAGCACTGAGACACAGCAGAACAGAGCTGAGAAGGAATAACAGATAGATATATCCAAAGAACAACAAACAACACAGGTAGGGTAAGGGTAAGTTTTTAAAAAATGACAAGAGATACTGGATTCATAAGAGTTTGATTTTTTCATTACTAAAGAGTTTTAAAAATAATAGTATTTTAGAAAAATAGAGCAACAATAACAAATAATATTAAAAAGGACATCGCTTCACTGTAAATTCAAACAATCTAAGCTGTGCCAGTTATCTCCAAACATGTCATGTTTTAATTGGCTTCCCAGGGCTACAAGTCACATCCACTTAATCTTGTATTGATTTTCTAAGACGTTTCCTGTTACTATGACTACCCCAATCAATTAACTTCTTATAAGTAGCAAGATAATTTTCTTTCTTGTTTCTTTCCAATAAAGTCTGAATAATTTATTTCCACAAAAATATCTGATGTTGCCTCTCATCCATCAAGGAACTACATTATGTTGGTAAAATTGTTTGGTGTCTTTTATTTATTTATTTATTTATTTATCTATCTATCTATCTATTTATTTTTGAAAGAGAGAGTGAGAGATTGCATACACACACACGAGCAGGGGTGGGGCAGAGAAAGAGGGGGGCAGAGGATCCAAAGCAAGTTTGGTGCAAACAACAAAGACCCCTATGCAGGGCTCAGCCTCACAGTGAGATAAAGACCTGAGCCAAAGTCAGACGCTAAACTGACTGAGCTACCCAGATGCCACTGATGGCATTTCATTTAAAGAAAAAAATTAACGACTCAGGCAACAACAGATTTTGGTGAGGATGCAGACAAAGAGAAAATTTTGCACTGCCAGTGGGAATGCAAACTGGTGCAGCCACTCTGGAAAACAGTATGGAGGTTCCTCAAAAAATTAAAAATAGGACTATCTTTTGACCCAGCAATTGCGCTACTGGGTGTTTATCCACAAGACACAAAAATGCTGATTTGAAGGAGCATATGCTCCCCAATGTTTATAGCAGCACTATCAACAATAGCCAAATTATGGAAAAAGCACAAATATCCTTAGACTGACAAATGCATAAAGAAGATGTGATATATATACACAATGGAATATTACTTGGTGATCAAAATGAATGAAATCTTGACATTTGCAATGACATGGATAGAACTGAAGGATATTATACTAAGTGAAATAAGTCAGTCAGAGAAAGACAAATACCATATGATTTCACTTATATGGGAATTTGAGAAACAAAACAGATAAACATAGGGGAAGGAAAGCAAAAATAGATAAAAACAAAGATGGAGACAAATATGAGAAACTCCTAAATACAGAGTACAAACTCAGGGTTGCTGGCAGAGTGTTGGGATGGACTAAATGGGTGATGGATATTAAAGAAGGTACTTGTTGGAATGAGCACTGGGTGTTAATGTAAGTGATGAATCACTAAATTCCGCTCCTGAAACCAATCCTACACTATATGTTAACTAGCTTGGATTTAAATAAAATTTAATTTTTTTTTTAATTGAAAAGTATTCACAGGTTCTCCACAGAGAAAGCATACAGAATTGTCTTGGACCAAGAAGATCATTAGTGACTTATCAATCTGTGGTTGTGTTGATAAAAGTTCTTTTTGACTATGAGAAAAGTGCCTTTCACTTGGCCTTCATCACAGGGAACTGAGAGGCTGGCAATCACTCAAAGAGGATGCTCACTGTGAAGATGAAAGTGGTTCTGCCACGAGGAGTCAAAGAAAGCGCAAGGCCACAGGCCAGCCATTTATGACGTCATTAGTTAGAATTGTACTGTCTATCCCAAAAAACAAATTTCACTTGTATATTGTGAGGATTTGGGCATGGGGGAAGGAAGTTACTCTAATCTGAGCCTACCCACTTTTTCTGAAGCACACTCCTGCAAACAATACAAACAAGATTCAAGAAAGACATTGGTCTTTGGAGTCAGACAACCTGGACTCAAGCCTTCACGTCAGTTGAGAAAATTTGGTTAAGTCTCTGAAACTCCTTGAAATTTCATTTCCTGTCTTATAAAATGAGATCAATATAGTTACCTCTGTGGTAGTATGGATGTTCCCTAAAAATTTTTTATGTTTATTTTATTTTTGAGAGAGAGACAGACAGAGAACAAGAAGGGGAGGGCTAGAGAGAGAGGGAGACACAGAATCTGAAGCAGGCTCCAGTCTCTGAGCTGTCAGCAAAAGTTCTGTCGTGGGGCTCGAACCCACGAACTGTGAGATCATGACTTGAGCCAAAGTTGGCACTCTACCAACTGAGCCACCCAGGTGCCCAGTATGTAGGTTCTCTAAATTGAATGTCTCTATCCTTCTATTGAAGTCCATTCTTGTACTCCAGATATCTTTCCAAAGCAGAGGCGTGACCAGGTCACTTTTCTGTCCCAAACTTCCCCAAGTCTGGAGAAACATAGGCCAAACCACATAGGGTGCCATCTTTCATCCCACTAAAACAGTTCTCAGCCAGCCTTTCTTGGTTCATCTCTGATCATTTGCCTCAATTCACTTCTTGGTCTAGCTTTCAACCCCTTACAGCTATGTATTTGTTCAAAACGCCTCGCCAAAGCTTTCCTGTCTGACAGGTTTTTCCTGTCCTTGTCCACTTAGCAAACTCTTGCTCATACCCCCAGGCCAAGGATATCCCCACAATCACTATCCTTCCCACTGTGCCTGGAGTTTCTCCCCCCCAAAAATAAAAATTAATTTTCTCCAGGTGAAACAATCTCATTTTTCATTTGGCTTCCATCATGAACAAATATTATATTTGGCACCAAACATGAAGACATCTAGATGTTACTTAACCACATAGTGAAGGGATTTAAAAAATGCAATCTGTGTATTGACAACCTGAGCACTAAAAGCAAAATATGATGGTTACTCAGATTTCCAAAGTCAATCAACTTTAAGTCTTCACAGTCTAAGTAGTCACTGAATTGTGAGAAAAGCAGCACACATGCAGAAAAATATGCCACCTGACAAATGAGCTTATCCACATCAATGACTTTAAGCATTGCTATCACCTGCTAAGCAAAAGATGTATCATTTCTAACTTAATACTCTAAAATTGGTATAAGTGAATGGATTGAGATTTAAACAAGGTAAGTAATTTGCCCAAGTATTTAATATGCAGCAGTGTTGTCATCCAAAGCTGGGTCTATCTGCCTCTAAAGCCCATTTTATTTCCACCCCTCTGCATTATCTCTCTATTGACCTTGCACTTTGATCATAGGTGGATCTTAAAAGCAATGGTCTATGTGTCTTTCTCCCAGGTGTCAGGTGCTATCTCTAGCCAGATCACTCAAAATCCTCTTTTGCCTGAGAGAAGGGGGGTTGGTGTGTGTGTGCATTTAGAAATGTTATACAATCACCTGCAGAGGAAAAGAGATGAGGCCTCTCCAAAACACAATTACATCATCCTATTAATAATATACATAATTAAAGTAAGTTTTCTTCCTGGCACTAGACTTATTGTTAGCCTTTCTTATTTTTGGTTCATGTACCTGGAATATCTGTTGCGTTTGCCTAAATAAAAGTAACATATTATAGCAAGATTAGAGCATGATATAAATTATCATTGAATTATTAAAAATATCCTATCTCTTCATTTCCCTGACTAGGTTCATTGGAAGGGGTTTACTATTGTGGTAGCATTGGTAGTCTTGGTGATGGTAGTAGTTGTGTTTAGCAACCCAAAATTGTATATATATATATCTTATATATATATATATATATCTTATATATATATATATATATATCTTACTTCAAACATTTTTTGGCCTTACATTAATCTCAAAAAAAAGTTTAAATTGCTGCTTGGCATAAAACATGTGTCAATATGCAATAATATGTCACACATAGTATATGCAAAGTAAAACATAGTCATGATTACAAAAGTCATAAAATGTTGCTTCAGGAGAAGACTGAAATGCCCCATGCCCCAATGAGTGGAACATTTTTAGCACATCTTATATTCTTATTCAGAATTACTATTGTTTTTAGATCTAGATATAGAAGTAGTTATAGATACAGATAGAGACAGAGATACAGAGCATTTAAAAAAATCAATCTGAACTTGAGAAAAACCTAGTTTAAAAATAGTAACATGTCAAATTTATTCCCAGAAAGAGTTCCTTTAAGTGGCTTCGCAGTTAGCAATCAGGGGAAATCAACCCTCTTACTCAGTCTGGGCCCTGGGAGTAAGGTTAAGGCACTGAAACATTTATGGGGAATAGAAACAAGGCAGGTCCCTAAATCAGCCAGCACACGGGCTCCTTCTCTCTCCAGCGCAAACACAGAGATTTACATTGGCAGTAGCTCCTGTTGTGCTGACACTTAGCACTTAAAGAAATTCTGATAGTAACCATGCTTACAGGGAAGCTCCCAAACATGTCCAAGTTGTCAGTTTTCTCTCCTAGAATGACTTA
Source organism: Hyaena hyaena (assembly GCF_003009895.1). Lineage (NCBI taxonomy): Eukaryota > Metazoa > Chordata > Mammalia > Carnivora > Hyaenidae > Hyaena > Hyaena hyaena. The sequence continues at coordinate 1,571,693 of NW_024081025.1, read as the reverse complement.
CAATGTTACTATTAAATGACTTCCAAAAGCATGTGAGTTGGCAAATAAAACAAGATCCCGAGTCTATCCTTGAAATGCTTTTTTATTTTCAATTTCTTACAAATAATATGAATTCTCCAGTCCCTCATGTAGCTGAAGGCCTAGCCTATCCCTCGTGCAAAAAGAAGATGTCAGGTTCGGGGCACCGGCGTGGCTCAGTCAGTTGAACGTGAGGCTTTGGCTCAGATCATGAGCTCACAGTTCGTGAGCTTAAGCCTCACATTGGGCTCGCTGCTGTCAGCATAGAACCCCCTTCAGATCCTCTGTCCCCCGTCTCTCTTGCCCTCCCCTGCTTGTGCCCTCTCAAAAATAAATAAAACACTTTTTTAAAGTGAAAAAAAAGAAGACGGCAGGTTAAAAATATTATAAAAGGCTAGATTACCATTATGTGTTAAGTAACATGGTTGTGGAAACCAATTTTCTTTACAAAGTGAAGGACACTTTATTTATTTATTTTTTAATGTTTATTTTTGAGAGAGAGCAAGTGGGGGAGGGGTAGAGAGAGGGAGAGAGAGAATCCCAGGCAGGCTCCTCGAGGTCAGTGCAGAGCCCAACGTGGGCCTTCAGCTCACTAACCGAGAGATCATGACCTGAGCTGAGATCGAGAGTCGGATGCCTATCCGACTGGGTCAACCAGGCGCCCTAGAAAGTGAAGGACACTTTACACACTGCTGATAATAGGGCAGAATTAGGACTGATTCTACATGATATACACATTTTCAAACATGCTTATCCTATGTCCTCTCCCAACATCAATTAACTGTCTCTATGGAGTTTTTTAAAATGTGTTGTGGAAGCTAAGACTGGAGAAAGGCTGACCCACCAAGAGCAAGTCAGGAAACCTGCATCAGAAAAAACCTATATAGAGAAAGAGGATTAGTGTGTCTTATTCACTTCAGAGGCAACATCCAAACTGTGAATTTGATTTGGTAAAGGTGTCCTGCTGCCTGGAGAAGAGGACCATTTTTAGTGAGTGGTCAGCTGTCAGTTTAGGTGCCTACAGACACAGTCAGAGATTACTGTGGAGCAGAGGTCTGCGTGACTTTGGTTATTCAACATAAAAAAATAAAGTCTAACCTTGCAGCCTAATGAATGATAAAGATATAATTAGTTATTTTAAAGCAAGCATTTTCAGTGGTAAAAGTTACAAAAATTTACTGTTGACTTAAAAACTTCTAAAATGCATGTTGAATACACAGAAAGTAAACAGTAAATAATATCACTGAAGAGTTACTTTGCAAATGCTTTTTAAGAATTTAAAATTTATCTCATAACTATTGTATACAAAGTGCCATAATGCAAACTACCGAGAGCAGAAGCAGGACATCCTAAAGGTTAAAAAGAAATTCTCAATAGTAGGTTTCTGACAGGGCATGAATTAATAATTGATTTTCCATTTTATAATTCCTAACTAGGTAAGTGTCATTCCCTGGAAGAAGCACCATTCCTATAAATTCTATGTGACAGCCTTTCCACCAAAAACGACAACAACAGCAACAACAACAACAACAAGAGCAACAAGAAAAACCCCAATTAAGTCTAGAAAAGGAATTCAAAACAGCGATTCCAAATCTTAGATACCAAAATACGTATTGACTGATTGCCTTCCTAACAGTTTTTTGGTCAACATGAAGATATTAAGAATCATATTCCCAATTCACCAGGTTAAACGGAGTAATAAAGCAATATTTACCTAATTAATACACACAGAAAAAAACAAATCAAGCAAGCTAAATAGCTAATAATTAAAATCTTAACATGTGCTCTTTGTTCTACTTCTCAATATAAAAATCTCAGGTCAGCACCTACATTTATATGTAGACACAGTAAGGTTTGTGCTCCATATTACAAACTCCATCTATGAAAACACTCACATCTTTCAACTTTACCTCTATAATCCTTTGTCCAGTTATGGTTTTAGTGTTTGTGCTTAAAAACTATTTTAAAAACATGTATTTATTATTCTTTAAGTAAGGCATTTTGTCATTCTAACACATCAGATAAGAGAAATCAAACTTGAAAGCCTGAGAAATGGTAATTTATAAATCTTTACCTGAAGGCCTTCAATAGCCAGTCGCAGCATGCTTGGTGTAAGTTTGGAGGCTTGTTTGAAGGTGAAGTTACTCCAGTCTATGATCAAAACAAATCCATTCACCTGAAGCTCAGGATCTTCAATCATGGCTTCTAAGGAAAGTAAGATGGCACGCAAAATATCCACCAGTGTATACCTATGGGCAACAGAAATTACTGCATTTAACCTGACAATCACTTTCACCAAAACTATAGAAAGTGTTCAGCACACTGTAAATTTCCTTTAAGATACCTCAGGAGTCTTAAGTTCATTTTATTTAAAAATCTTCTCCTAAGAGGAAATTTATTTTTTGCACTCAGGAGATATATTAGAATTTAACATGCATTCTACCAAAACAAACTAAAATGTTTTTGAAAATATACTTGGTTTCATATTTTACAACCATTTACCTCCAGGTCTTCCTATGATTTTTACAATCTCATTTCGACTATCCTGAAAACTAGGCATGGTACTTTTTTAAGCAGCTCAAGAACACTCTCAGTAATTCTAACACTTCATACCTTCATATTTCAAAAATTTTTAAATGAGATTTGAAGGAATTTCACCAATAAACAAGAACACTAGGGTTAAAGAGCTATGGCTAAAAATGTCAGCAGATTTTAACTACTTGTATTGAGTTTATATCATGAAGATGCAAGAAAAGAAAGAAGGTGATTGAATCTTGATCTTTTTCAACCTTGCATTTAGCACAGTGCCTGGCACATTGTAGGAACCCAATAAGTGCTCTTTATGTTGCTGTAAAATGGGAGTAGACTAGAGTACCAGAACACTAAATGTGGAGTAAGACACAGCCTCAGTGAAAGCAGCAGAAAGAAGAGAAGAACAAGCAAAATTTGAGAAGTATGTTAGAGGTGAACTTGTTAAAAATGGATGCTTGATTAGATGCTGAGACTCAGATTAAAACAAGAGTAATTGATGACACACACAAAGATTTTCTAGCCTCAGAGCCTGAGTAAATGGTAAAATCTTTAATCAAAATCAATAATGCAAGAAGAGGATACAGTTGGGGAGAGTTGGAAATGTGGAGTTTGGAATAAAACCTTTTGTAGCTGAGAACTATGTATTATACCCTGAAAGATAGATCAAGTAAATATCTGAAAAAGTAGATCCTAAACTCAGGAGAAAGCTCAAGGGTGGAAAATTCCAGAGTGAAAAACATACAGATCCTAAGTTCAAGTAAGTGAAAAGGTAATGTAATCATAACTGAAAAGAAAATGAGATAATTATTCAAGAAGGGAATCCCAGCATTTTAAGAAGAATCACTAAATTTATGAAAATGTTAACAATTTCAATTTTTGAGCAGCCTGCATTTTAAGTTTTTTCCCCTCATATATTCAGGTGGAGATGTCTAGGAAAAGCTAGAGAAAGAAATCTTGGCCTCAGGAAACAAGTGAGATGGGAAGGGTTGCTGGATTAGGTGAGTGGAAGTAATGGGCTCACCAGGAAGATAGTATGAGATAGTGAGTACATATGAGGGAGTAGTTCTATTTTTACTTCTAAAAACATTTGGAGATGAATGGGGAAAGCATAGTAGTTCAGAAAGAACTTCAGGCAATTTTTCACTTGCTTTGGGCCTCATTTCCTCATCTATAAAATCACTAGTTTGGAATGGAATCCCTTTGGGATCCCAGCATTAATCAAGCAGGCTGTCAGAAGACTTCAAGATGGAATCCCTTCCCTGTCCCTCATTAGCTGTGTGGTCCAGGACATGTCATTGATCTATAATCCTGAGGCTTAGTTCGCTAATATTAAAAAAATGGAAGTACCTATTATTATCTTACTATATCTCACAGGCACGGGTCGGGTAGGGAGAAGGGGGAAGGGAGGAAAGTCAAAGACATGATTCAAGTGAAAGCACTTCCACGTGCTAGGTGTACAGATAGTCCTCAGTAAATGTTGGTTGGAATACAACAGAGCGTGCTTTTTATTGTAATGGTAACCATAAACATAGTGTACTGGGCAGGATATAATCAGAACTGAAGGCTGTTTGTACTTAAAAATTATTGATGATCTTTAGATAGCTTACTATTCTTGTAAAAGACAAGGATCAAAAAATTATTTTTAAATCTTTGGAAAGTACACAGGCTTTTTATAAGCCTAAGGATATGGCATCTTATGTATTCCTGAATACACAAGATAATAAAACTTTCTACAGAGCTCTGTTACCTATTTGTCTTTAAATCTATGAAATATGTATGGCTGAATACCTTCATTTTTCATGCCATGGCCTATCTCCTTTATAAACATAATGGCCTAACTCAGTGTTATGACAAAAAGTCTATAAACTACAAAGACTGGAAAGATGGAAGAAGAAGATTATATTTCTGGTTTAGAATTAGAGCCCCGTTTAAAATATATATTCATTTTACTTCCTAAAATTCATAATAATATGGTAAAATATTTTTAATTAGAAAAGCCCAATTTAGAATCTATCCCCGTTATGATCATTCTTATGTTACCTATAAGAATACCAAATAGCATTAGTACCAAAATAGCATTAAGTAACACTTGAATCTGAAATCAGCTTGGGAAGGATGATGTATTATTTACAGTAAGAATAAACCAGTAAGGCACCACTACAGGCAAAATTGAAGAGGCATTATATCAAATAACACACTTTGAGTTTGATTTTCCAAAACTGAGGTCAAATCAAGAGAAAAGTTCATACACATATTGGTATTCCAAAGGAAATAAAACAAGGCAATTCCTATTATCAGCAATGAAGAAATGGCATGTTTGCAAAGTTTTCGAAGTAAATTTCACCAAGTTTTTAAATTTAATATCATGCTTCCAAAAGAGAATCAAAATTTATTTATCTAAATCATTATATGTCTTAGTCAAAGAAAAGAAACATTAAAACATCTTAGCTAACTGTATTCAAAGGGCAGGTCAAAACCACTCTTAACACTCCAGTCCTCTGTTGTCAAACATGTCACATTACTACCATTAGCAGCTCAGCAGGCTATTCATAAGCAGAACCTTATTACATGAGTTCTTGCCAAAGTCTGTAAAATATCTTCTAAAGAAATGGAGGATTTTATATCTTCAGGAATCCTACCTTCATCCTTCTCTTTGAGATTATGTTTAACTGTAGTACTCTACAAATCCGAGGTCACTACAGTATGTTCACGTATGAGGTTTACATCCCAAAGGTAGGAGCTCCACCATTGCTCTTCTTCTCTCGTATGTTGGAAGAAAGCCATAAATAACAAACTAGCACATTAATGCAGCTCGTGACTCTGGACTGTGCTTTCTAAAACAGCATTAAGTAAAGCCTGAATCTGAAATCAACTTGGAGAGGATGATGCAAAGCATGTAGTAAGAAGAAATAATAACAGCAGGAAGGGATTTTACAGCTGGGACGCCAGGCTATGTAGAATTGCTTTTGAAAGACAGCAGAGCTGCTCTAATATGTAAAAACTGCATGGAGAAGACTGACACCTGTATCTCCTATTTACTACCTGTACAATCAAGAGCAAGAAAGCATGTTCTCCTGCCTCAGGCCATGTAAGGATTTGGGGGCTGACTGCCCTGTGCTCTCCTGGGGCATCCTCTACAACTTACAATCAGCACAAAATGCAAACTAAATCACAAACAGGTCATTACCTTCCTACTTCCCAACCTTTTCTTACGGCCTGACAAGGAAAAACTGGCATCTTGGCATCACATTGAACAGCATAACAGAAAGCAATTTCCCTTTGTCGCTAAATCAATCAGCCATTATTAAATTCTTCATTAAAGCTGCCCACTTCCCTCATTTTTCATTAAGCCATGTTTCTAATGTCTGAAGCACTTCCTATTAGAAAGGTGCTAAGGGGAAAGACAGAGGCGAAGAATTGCCTATATTAACCCCTCTGGGTGTCATCAGTCCTACAGCGGATGAACCTATCTAGGTGTTTTATATTACTCAGTGGCAGGAATAATAATACCTCTATCTGCGTAATCATTAAGATTTCCAAGGCAATTTCAAATGCATTATCTTAATCTCAAAATAAGCCCAAAGTCTCTATGCGGGCTTTGTTCCTGTTATTTTGGAGATGAGGACACAGGGTCTTAGGGAATTTGAACAGTTTGCCCACAATCACCTTGTGAGTAAAGCAGGGAGCCTAGATGAGAGGCCAGGTCTTTCTGACACCTCAGTTCTCTCCACTCCCCATGGCACCCCATACCTAGAACACAGTCTAATGAATAACTGTTCTGCTTTTTCAGGTCTTGGCAGTGTGTATGTCAGAAGACAGATGAGGAAGTGAATACCAACATGGCACCATGCCAGGCTCCAGGGCATGCTCCAGCCTGGCCCCAGCAGTGGGCTTTGGTGAAAGAAAGGCAAGAATACATTCATAAGAGTCTGAATAGGAAGAGGAGATGTCGACAAACCCTAGAGAAAATATGAACTCTGAAATATTCATCTGTCTGGCTTGTGTCACAGAACACAGAAGATTAGCTGTCTGAGCCTTGCTTTAGTTTTACTGCTGTGGGAATGTAGGTGAGTGAGAACAAGTGAATCACTGAAAATGAAACATCTACAGGAATAATGTCTTTCTTTGGGGGGAAAAAGTTTAAAAGATGTGCACCTACTGCCACCATAATAAAGTAAAGCAAAACAAAATAGAATTGTGCTGGAAAAAATGCAAACATCAAAAAGGCAACTCTTCAGGGTAGAATACTGTAAGCAAATGTCTGCTAAGTCTTTGTGTTCAGAATATTTATTCTAGCAACTTAACTTTCTAATTGTCTATTCTGGTGTTCAATCAAGATTTCTGTAAATGACAGATGGAATTATTCCCCGAGAGTTATGTTTTTCCCTAGACTTACGTCGATAGCTGTCTCTACACACACAAAAACAGTTTGACCAATTCACCTACTAGTTGTCCGATCATGGGTGAAATACTTAACTGCCCAGTGCCTCAGTTTCCGCATCTGCAAAATGTGGATATTAATAATATGATAATAATTATTAATAAATATAATAATATAATAAAATGTGGATATTAATAATCCTACCGGCCTTGTAGGATTGTGATAAAGATTTACTATGTTAATGTTTGTAAAGGACTTAGAAAAGTGCCTGGGACATCACACATGCTATAAAAGTGTTTTAAATCAATGAATAAATGAAGTAATTAACTAAAGCATTAAAATGAAACAATGAAAGGTTGACTTCAGTTAATAGAGAAGGCAACATTCTCTCTGCACAACACTGAGTAGTCCACGGCTGCCCCTTTGCCCTGAACTTCAAGCACAAGCAAGTAGTGCCCTCATTAATCACTGACAGCCTCTCTAGTAGTTATTTCATGTTTCATGATTTTTCCTCCCAGAGGTCATATGTCCCTTGATGGTACAAAGAATGTGTCACATGTCTTTATTTGCCCCTATTACCTACTAAATTTCTCTGTATGTAACAAATGCTCAACTCAGGTGTACTTCATTATTTATTTATTTATTTAAAATGTCTATTTTTGAGAGAGAGAGGGAAAGGTAGAGTGTGAGCAGGGGAGGGGCAGAGGGAGAAAGTGACAGAGGATCTGAAGCTTGATGTGGGGCTCAAACTCACGAATCGTGAGATCAGGACCTGAGCCGGTCAGTGGCTCAGCTGCCTGAGTCACTTTTCATTTTTAATGATTTGAATGGAGTACTGTTTGCTCAGTTTTTTGATGTTACAAGGACCTGACATACAGGGACATCCTTTCCTTCATTTCAGTAGTGCTGTTGATTATGTTAGTAAAATATATGTACTTGCCCTCAGTCATGTAAAAGAGCTCAGCGTTTCCAAGAATGAAAGAGATGTATTCATTGACTAAGGATAACAGTAATTTACTAACTATTGGCTTATGTTTTAAAATATCCATAAACAGTACTTTAGAGGCATCCTGTCAGAGCAGTGTAGGAAACCTCAAATCCTTTGCTTCTCTTCAACTTTGTTTAAAGTTGGATATCTAAAATATGAAAATAGCCTGGTTCAAGCCAGACCCAATAAACATCCTACTTGAAGGTTGGCACTCTTGGTCTTTGCTGTTATTTCAAGATTATTTCACTAATTACTGTATAATTGCCCCAGTTTCTAGAGGCCGTCCTATTTTTTTCCAGAGATTAGTTCCAATATTCCCCCAACATTTCTCAGGACAATTTTTTCTCTTTCCCACTTTCCATAGTATGAACCAAGGGCATAGTCTGGAATAAGCTGCAGTTTCCAGAATCTTTGTTAAGACAGCCTCCTTATAAGGAAGCAGTACAGATTTTCTGCTAGTACAGAAATGTCATGGAATCCACACATGTCTTTCCAGTTTTGACTGAACCCCTAAATCCACCCATAATATAACACAATGATTTCTCCAGGGTTTGAAAGGTCAGGATTCCCGGCCTTGACACAATACATAACACTGTAAAACAAAGTTGAAGCATAAATAAATATAAACTTTAATAAACTGAGTCTTCAAAAACCAGGCTTCAAGATTAAGCCTATTTTCTTTTGTTTGGTTTTTTGCTTTTAAGATTACCGAGTATGAGTGTTTCTCCCTAATTATCTAGTTAACTGCGCTTGACTATTCCTAGTAATTTTTACTTCATTTTGTTTTATTTTATTTTATAGTACACTTCTAGAGAAGACTAAAACTTCAGGGTGGGATTAAAACAATCTTTATAATCTATGGCTATCTTAAAATTTTAACCTATTGTCAACCTAATCTTCTTTCAATTTGGAGACTGACCACATTATTTTAATAAATGGGAGCAGAATCGTAATTCAATATGAACTTGCCAACATTATATTTTCTTTTTTGTGAAAATGCCACACAATAAGAACAAACTGGAAATGAAATGTTTTTTAGGCAAATTGCAGGATAAGTGAGAGAATCATTGCATGATGTTTGATCTGCTGGTCTTCTAGCCCTTCCAGAGCTTCAATACTGTAAATGATAACCAATGTTTATCATGACAAGCCAAACATAGTGCAAGATGGTCAGTGCTTCTGAATTGCCACTATATTAGGAATCATTTTAGCTTAGCTGTATTTAATTGTTTTCTAATGGTTATTAACCAGATTCCAGATAAATGCTTGTTCGTTATACAAAAGTATAGAGAACTACTTTTAATTCTAATGAGGTAAAATACTACTTGCATGCTAACTGACAACCTACAGGCCAACTATCAAATGCATGTCATCAGTATGTTTCAGGTGACATAATTTACTCATGAATATTTGCAAGAACTATGGCCCAGTGAATTTCAACGTCTCAGATACCTGTTCCTCTGCTCTAGGGTCTAAACTGTGATCTACTTTCATTCCAAACTTCCTTTTCTTAAAGTAGGATGATCCCTTCTAGCTTCATGTTACATTATCCCCACGCTCTGATGGTGCAATCAAATAGACAGTTTGAAAGTATCTGCTGAGTCCTAAGCAGGGCACTATCATTCAGGAAAGAAATACAGCCCGTGATGTGTGGAAGACTACTGCATCCTAGAGATGTGGTGTAACAGTTCAGTTGTTTTTAATTTTGTGGAATTTACTTTTGTTTTTAGAAATTATGTTAGACAAACTGAAAGAAATGAGGTAAAATTCTATGAATCTTTACCAAGGTAAAGCCTACCCAGTAAGTGTAATAAATCATCTGAGCCCGTTCTATCCTTTTGAGAAAAACCACAAACCACATTGAAAGTAATTTTGACATTTCAGTATTTTAATTATTTTTTATATATATTAGTAGGTTGTAATGCTGTAAACACTATTATTTTACCTTAGTCTTCCTGAAGATTTCATGTCTCTTATAAAAGCTTTAAAAATGGTCTAATTCTTTGCAATAACATGAAACTGACCTGCACTACGTTGCTGTGGAAAGAGACACTATTTTATTTATAGTCACCAGCTCACTCACGTTTACTGTTGCTAGTCTCCCGAAGAGCACAGAAAACTGTCCTACAAATTTAACATAGGAGAAAGTATATATCAGATACTTCCTACTTAGAATTCTTTCTTTTTAATGCATAACTCACTTCAACAACAAATATCGATTTGCATTAAGTCTAGTCCACCTGCTATTATAAATATAATAATAACATAAGACTTCATCTTTTTTGTTATACAGATGAGTTTTTCAAAGATCTTTACAAAATTTTTCAAAATTTGTTTAAAAAAATCTTGCTTTTCCCTTTGGGAGGTTGGAAATAACCTGTTTTCCAAATAAAGGGGATACCTTCTACTTCATTTCTGGAATTTCCCTGTGTAATCCTGGACATTCCCACTTATTGTTTCTTTAAAACAATGCTATTTTATTTTCTTTAAAACAATGCTACTTTTAAAAAAGTTGTTGAAAGCCAGGCAATTCACTGAACAACACAAGGAAGGTGGTCAGAATTATGATCAGATGTGCAGTCTTCACAAGAGACCCAGGTTGTTTGCTGTGGCAGAGGATGAGAGCAGGATCCGACTCACAGAACAGGGAAGGCATGGGAACCAAGAGAATTTGGCAGGTGGCCTATCCACCTAACAGAACAGCAGTAAGGTAAACGTCGAGGGAAGGTGACACAGACTTCTGTAGAAGCCAAGTCAGAGAAAAAAATGAGGCTGCAGAGTGTGGGAAGGAAAAGGATTCAGACCAAAGATAGGAAAAGGGCTGGTGAGACCCTGATACTGCCAAGAAAGGTGCTTCCAGAAACTGTCCGACGGTCTTCAGGGCAGTTCTTAGACACATATCTCGGTGATAAAAGTTTACAGAGAATGTCAAGAGGATAGAACTGATTATCCACTAGTCCTTGTTATTGGATATATGTAGATCTGAGATAGGGGGCAGGTAGGAAGAAGGAGGGAATGATTTTTTTAAGAATATAGGAGGAATTTTAAACAAGCTCTAAATAACTTGTATACCTTCTGTTCTTGACATATTATAACTTCTTGATTATATCTGTTCATTTCCAACCATAGAAACAGAATTCACAAACTTTAGTCTATGGGTCCTGATAGAGTATTTTTTATAGGAAATAGCTTCTCATTTTTAATTTCATATATATATGATTTTAATGTTTAAGATTTTGTATAGATTTGATAAAAATAATTTTATATAGTAATTAATAAATCATCTTCCGTTGTAGATTTCCAAGGAGATAGATTCTGATTACTAGTAACCTATCTTTTCTATGAAAGAAAGAAAATGAAAACATATTCTTTAAATCTGGAATATTCAACTTCTCATATACAGGAGATCTATAAGTGACTTTCATCTTAATTAGATTTGTAAGTCATGTGAATATTAGTTCACTTATAAAAATAAATGAATAAAGGTCTGGTGTATATGCATGTTTCACTAAATGCAATCTGCGTCTCTAATGACATCTTTAACAGACTTTGAGATATATTTAAATATAAAATTTCCTCAGCTCCCATTTTATTGTAGCTCACAATAAACAAAATGCCACTGTGAAATAGGTTCTTTCTTGAATAGGGTTTTTTTTTTTTTTTTCAGTTTTCACATACACAATAATTGGTTTGCATATCCCTATAATGTCCATCTCAGATGGGAAACAAAAACTTCTTAAAGAGAAATTGTGGTCAAAGAGTGACATTTCATGGTCCTTTAAACTTTGCTACCTGATAAAAAGTAGAGTGAGATCTTTATAAATAACCAAAATAAGAAACAGAACTCTATTCCCCCTCAACAGCTAACTCTATAAGTTTCTTAGCTTTATGATTCTTCAGGTAGTAATTTGTCTATATATTTATCTAAAAGAAATCAGACTAGTTCTCAACTTAGAATTCCCGGGAATAGGTGACTATACAAAGAGTAAAAAACCTGTTAGGGGCATCTGGGTGCTTCACTTGGTTAAGGGTGGCTCACTCAGTTAGGCATCTGACTTCAGCTCAGGTCACGATCTCATGATTTGTGAGTTCGAGCCTTGTATCTGTCTCTCTGCTATCAGCCCAGAGCCCACTTCGAAGCCTCTGTGTCCCTCTCTCTCTGTCCCTCCCTTGCTCTCTCTCTCAAAAATAAATAAAAATATTTTTAAAAATAAAAAAAGTAAGACCCTGTTAAAAAGATTAGCTCACATTCTAAGGTTCCAATACCCTGAGAAGCCTACGTAGAAAGCTGGAAGATCAATAAACTTTCTCGGTAATTGTAAAAGTCTTTTACAATTGTTCCAGAGATGTTTTCAACTAACTAGATGCATCAAAAGTCACCATTCACAGAACTAAAAATACACCAATGTTATAACAACCAGCTTCTTATGATTCATAGTTCTGGTAACATTTTTAAGTCCCATGAAATATATTTAGCTTTGAACTTAATTGAAACTACCTTACACAAGAGCCTTTCATAATTTTTTTATATCTTTCCATCTGAGAAAATAATTTTGACTGAGCGTAGAAGAGTCCCTCTCTGCCTCTTTCTATTACAATGTAGATGAAATAAGAATTTTATTTCCCTTCCATTAAAAAGCAATAGAACTCAAAAAGTCTGCGAACTGACATACCTGAATATTTTCTACTCCCTTACAAAAGATGAGAAATCACATTAGACAGGAAACACATTCTTTAGATTAGTGGCAGGTGTAGAACACACATACCAGTCAGCCTTTATTTTCAGTGTCAGCAGGCATGCTCAGCGACAGAGGGTACAACTCTTCCTTTTCATTGAAGTGACATGCATCGTATTATTCCTTCATCTACACATCACCAAGCAGAAAAGTTCCCAAGCCACAAAACTACTTGGTCTTGGTTGAACACCAGGCTATTCTTTAAAAATAAAACTTTAGTACTAAGAAGAGAGATGATGGTGATGGTGATGATGATGATGATGGTGGTGGTGATGACCGTGATGATGATGATGATGATAAATCTAGTTTAAGAATTTCTTTAGGAGCAAGGAGGAAAAGCGGTCTCCACTCTCAGACTCATTTTTCCATGAAGCAGTAAACTTATTCAAGAGGTGAAAAATTTAGTAGCTGTATTTAGAAGGTGAATGATTCACATTGCAGCACCATAACATGGTTCTGGAAAGCACTTAGAGCTGCAGTAGCAACTAAGTGCTCATGAAGCAAGAGTTTCAAAGGTAAAAATAAAAGCCTTTCTTCCACTGCAAGGATGCCCACCAAAACCTCATGTTGTAGTTCCAGTCTCTCTTCCCCTCCCCCTGAGCGAAATAAACAAAAACACTAAAGCTGTAAAACTATGACACTATTCAGGGTAAAATCTGGAAAATGGGAGAGTAAAAGAATCCCTAGTACACGTTTGAATTTAGGATTTACCTGCTCTGATCCCAGTTGGCTGCAAAAAGGACTAGAATCTTCCTGCCATAGTGGTCCAGATTGGCCAGGCCCCCAGGGAAGCCATCTTTCAGTGCTTGCTTGATTCCAGGGTCAGTGGCCTTGAAGCTTTTGAACATGTCCAGGTTCTGCTGCCGGTACTCAAAGTACTGGGCCAGGAGGCGGAAGGCCTCGAAGTGATGAAACTTCCTGGCCCGCAAGAAGCGTAAGATGAAGGCGTCATCTGTGCGCAGAAAGCCAATGTCCGGCCTGGTGATGACCATATCCCTCACCTCCTGGATGTCCTGGTGCAGGGTGTCTGGGTTCTCGTTCAGCTCCAGGCGAGCTTTCTCCAGGGTCTCAGGAGAGAGACCAGCTTGTAAATGAGTCATCGTCCTGCTTGTTCCCGAACCTTCCCTTCTTCCTGCTGGCTGTCCCACAACAGACCTGGCCCTTGCCACCACCACGCTCTGGCCTCCAGGCCTCGCTGCTGCTGCCTGCTTCCTCTTCTGTACAGGAAATTATTTGTCTTGGTGTCCAGACCAGTACCCTGTTGCTCGTGCTTCGCGGCAGCTTTTTTGTGGGAGTAGGAACTTCTTTTCCCACCCCCTACAAACAACACCTCACTTGGGTTCCCTCTTCCCTTTCCTGTGAAGAGCCGTGGACCCCTGGTGGGCCCCACACTCCTTGTCCTTCCTCAGCCCTAACAAAACACCCCGAAGCCCACCCAGCACGGTGGCCACTGATCTTGGGGCTGTCCTCTTCTCTCCCAGGATGTACCACAAACAGCCCCCACGCGCATCTCAGCCCCAGCTCCGTGATGCTTCTGCGGCCCCTACTGAAGGCTGCGCCTGCCAGGGATAACGATGGGAATTCTGATTAATAACAAGGTGGCTCTTCAGCGCTGAGCTCCAGGGCGGGGAGAGAGCGTCTTTGCCAGAAAGAAAAAAGAGAGAAGGGGGGGGAGGGGGAAAGGAGCTTATTTTTCCTTATGCTTATTGAAAGAGGTTATTTTTAAAAGATATTTGTGGGATTTTGTTTAAAATGATTATGATCCAATTAGGTGGAGACTCTGCAGATAGCGCACCTTGCCTCCTCCCTTCCTAGATACGCCGTGATCTCAGAAGGCACCAGAAGGGTTCTGGTGGCGTTGGCTCCCCCCAGCCCCACCCGCAACTTCTGCCTGCCTCTAGCCCTTTATTTCGACGGAATTATCCCGGGGGAGGAGGGGGTGTGTGAAGGAGGAGGGGGATCTTTCCCAGAACAGATATTTCAAATGCGAGGTTAGGGGCGGGGAGGGGGGAGGGGGGTAAGGAGGTAGAGAAGAGGAGTGGAGAATTAAAATGTCTCTACCTTTTCTACAAAACCCCAAAGCGAGAGAGAAGAGCGGCGGGCTCCTACCAGCAAACCCGGCGGCGGGGGCGCTAAGCAATGCGGCACTCCCCGGCATCCATCAGCCCCGGCTCCGGCGGCGGCGGCCGACGCGCAGCCTCAACTCCTCTCGGCGGGATGGAGCGGGCCGAGAAGAGCGGCGGCAGCTGCGACCCGGTCCGGAGACGCACTGGGGGGCAGCCGCGACCGCATCGTCCGCCCGCAGCCGGCCGCCTCTCCCAGCGGGAGGGTGGGGGTGCGGAGCTAGCGCCCCCGGCGTCCCAGGTCCGCGCCCGGCCCAGCCATTCGCGGCCCCGGGCGAGGAGAAGGGAGGGAGCGGGGTTCGAACGCCTGGATGGAGGAGGCCACGCCGGCTGCCGCCGCCTTTGTGCGCCCGGGGCCTCGGGGCGGCGGGCGCCGGGGGCGGCAGCTGCGGGGCGCGGGCCTCTCCCCGGGCGCGCCCCTCCGGGCTCCTGCTGCTGCTGCGGCCGCCGCTGGTGCTGCTGCTGCTGCTGCTGCTGCGGCCCCGGCTGCCGCCGCTAAAAGAGGACTCGGCTCAGCCCAACTCCTCTCTAATTATCCCAGCACAGATCTGGCTGCGACGTAAGCGCTCGCTCAGCTCGCGCACGCACCCGGCTCCTCTCGCCCCGACTCCGCTGGGGACGGCTGCGATTGCCGCGCATTCACATATCCTGAGCCCCGAGTTTACCCTCCCCTGGTCCCCACTCCCCGCAGGCGACCCGAGCGGTCGTCGCTGGGCCAGGCTGGGCCGCGACGCCTCGCAGCCTCCCCACGCCCCTCTCGCCCCCTTTGTGTGCCAGACCCCAGGGCGGCCGGCGAGTAGCTGTTGTAGAAGGCAATTCGCAGGAACACGCATGGTATGGGTCCCTGAGGAGATCATTTCGATATGGAGAGTGTACAGAAATATTTTTGTACTTTTTGCATTTGTTGTTGAAAGATAGGTTTAATTTAGAAAAGGAGACCAGAGTGGTTCCAGAGCTCTGCGTTGATGGTTACACCTCTGGAGGAACTTACATGAGTAGTATCTCAACCATGAGGTCTGGCTGATGAATTACTATTGAACAGAATGGAAATGAGCACCGGGGCAAAAACAAAAACAAAAATAGAAACAGAAACAGTCCCAGAGGAAGGAAAAATAGACACTTCTCATCTCCTAATGAAGCATATATTTCTGGAGACGCATGCAATCATTCCCTTCAGTTTTATACATCTGTAATACTGGAATCATCATAAATGAACAGAAGATGACTGTCTAAGGGTTTGAGGAAAAGGATTGTTTTCTCTTTTCAAAGCACATCATATTTTACTGAGCATGTCCCTGAGAGCAACTTTTGGCTTACAAACTAGAATAGGGTCCTAAATTCAAGTCAACTCAATGCAACAATTATTTCCTGAGCACAACTGTGTGGGGCGCTGTCGTGGATTCTACGGATAGGCAGTCTTGAAGACAAGTAAACATTGTCATCCTTGATGACTATTAGAACCCTCAGATTACACACACTCATTTTTTATTGTTCGTTAGCAATGGTGTTCACCAAAAGAAAAAAGAGGGATGGCAGACCTCTAACATTTTATTAATTTAATTAATGCAATGTTTAGTAAGAACCAGAATAAAAGAATACATTACATACCCACACACAGTCATTATTCTCAAGGAGTTTACACTTTAAATGAGGAAAGCACAAAATTATACACACACACACACTATATATATATAAATATATAACATATATTTATTTAATGCCTTTCTAGAACTTTATGTAATTATGACCCTTCAAAAGCATTCTAAATAGAATATGGACTATCAAAATAATTTAGTTCACATTTCAAAAACTTTCAAAAAGTTTATTTTTGGCCAATATTTTAGAACTTGAAGAAAATTTGTCTGCTATGAATTTTATAAAGAGGGTTTCTGAAGAGTTTTCACCAGTATTGAGAGACAGTTCTCCATGAATCTCTTGTGATTCTGAATGCCTTAGGAGCAGGGCACAAACTGTCCTTTTTTCCCAGACTATCTTTTCAAGGCTGTGTATAGTGCACAGACTTGGAAGAGCATTGGAAGCTAGAGATAGTACCTCCATCTGAATGAAAGGTCTGCTTAGAGCTTTGGAAGACACAGGAAGTATCCCCTTCTGAGCACGGGGCAGGCAGGTTTATTTTGATTCCCTGTTCTCAAAGCTACTGTCCTGTAATGCCACCTGCTATGTGGGCCAATAACATTTGACCCGCTTCTCTTAGGCTTGTGAGAATCAGGGCTCAGGGAACAAGCCTAAAATATGTTGGTGCTTAGACTACTTGCTGTGCCTGAGTGATAAAGTTGTTTCTCTCTAACCCAGGGGTTTTGCAACTTCTACAGCTTCCATGAAACTCTGGCCAGCTAACCTGTTAGCGTGTGAGTAGGCTTAAATCTTAGAACCTAAAGGTGCTTAAAAACCAATTACTTAATTTTGTTCTCTAAGATGGAAACCGTAGACCATATTTTGAGAAAGGAATTATAAAATAAAATTTACTTTGTTAGTCCAAAGTGTGGTGTGACCTGTATTTAGTGATTATATTTTTATTATTTATAAGTAATAGATACGCTTCAAATAGGTTCATTTTAATATATCAATATATGATGTAAATTGCCTCTATCATGCAGTAAGTTTGTGGGAATAGGTCAGACAGGTATATATAAGAATTTTTCATTGTATTTACAAACTATTAAATTCTTACTCTGAAAATTTTACTACTATTCTATCTCTACTCTTACATTTGAAATCAGTTCTGAAACCAAAATAAATATGCAAAGTAATCTAAGAATTAAACAAGGTGTTTATCCAGATGACTTTAGAGCATTTGATTCTTATTCAATATTAATTTACTTTGCCAAAGTAATGCAAAGTAATGTAGGAACTAGAATAGAAGAATAAATTAACTAAACAAAAAGATTAATTAAAGTATTATTGGAAAAAATAATTAAGGGCTTCTGGTGTTTTCAAGCAACCTGAAACTACAATTTGGTTTGCTGCTATATTTAAAGTGGACATAGGGGCGCCTGGGTGGCTCAGTGGGCTAAACGTCCGACTTTGGCTCAGGTCATGATATCATGGTTTCAAGCCCGTGGTTTGGCTCTGTGCTGACAGCTCAGAGCCTGGAGCCTGCTTCTGATTCTGTGTCTCCCTCTCTCTCTCTCTCACCCTCCTCTGCTCACGCTGCCTATCTCTCTCTCTCTCTCAGAAATAAATAAAATATTAAAAAAGAAAATAAAATAAAGTGGACACAGTAAGTAATTTACATTTTAAAATATGCTATCCGACTATTAAATAAAACATACATACAGAAAGGGGCACAAAACAAGATGCACAGCTCAGTGGTATATTACAAAGCACGGACTTGTGTAAATGCCCACATTTAAGGAATAGAGCATTGTCAGTACCCACATAGCCCTTCTCTCCTGCCTTTCTAACTACTTGCTTTGCCTTGCTACAAAGGAAGCGACACCATCTTTGTTTTGAAAGTCATCAACTCCTTGTTTTTCTTTAAAATTTTATAAACTAGATGAGTATGCACTACAACTTAGTTTTTCTTTTTTTTTTTTTTAACTTAAGTGAATGCAATCATTCATTGTAATTTTGTGATTGGCAGCTTTCATTCAGTACTACGTTTATGAAAGAGGACTCATTTTTCCATGTCGGTGCATGTAGTTAGTTCATATTTGGTAATGATACACAGAATTCCATTTTATAAACAATATTCTTGTCTGTTCTACTGCTGATGGAGATTTGAGTTGTTTTGTTTATTTGGGGCTGTTATAAATTATGACTTTTAAACATTCTAGTATATGTCTCTTGGTGCTCATGGGCACATGTTGCAATGAAACTGCTGGTTCACGTGGGATGAGTAGCTTCAAATTTACTAAATGACATCAAACTATTTTCCAAATGGTTGTGCTATTATTATACCCTCCCCCCAGAAGTGTATGAGATTTCTCACTGTGCTACAGTCTCACATATCCTACTGTTATCTATCATTTTAACTTTATCCCTTCTGATTTTGAACAGGCATTTCGCATGGTAGTTTGGGTATAATTGCCATGGTTGTTAATGAGGTTAAGCAAGTTTTCATATTTTTTGGTCGTTTGTATAAACTTTTTGTGCGAAATGTCATTACACTGTTAACAAGGTTTTCTGATTAGCACAATTTTAAATTTTAATATAGTTCTATTTTTCTTCAGTGAATAGTGTTTTGGGGGTTGTGTTTAAGAATATCTCAAAGTTGGGGTGCCTGGGTGGCTCAGTCACTTAGGCATCTTACTTTGGCTCAGGTCATGATCTTGCAGTTCATGAGTTCGAGCCCCACACTGGGGTCTGTGCTGACAGCTCAGAGCCTAGAGCCTACTTCAGATTCTGTCTCCCTCTCTCTCCGCCCCTCTCCTGCTTGTGCTAGCTCTCTCTCTCCCTCTCTCTCTCAAGAATAAATAAACATTAAAAACATTTAAAGATAATAAAAGAATATCTCAGGGTCACTCAGATATTCTCTGATATTGCCTTCTAGAAGTTTTATTATTTTTGCCTTTCATTTGAACCTACAATCTACTTGAGACTGAATCTAGTGCCTGGTGTGAGAAAGGGATAGAAGGAATATTGTGGCGTTTTTTTAATATGAATATCCAGTTGACTCAGCACCATATTGAGACTGTTTATTGAAAAGATATCATTTTCCTATTGAACAGAAGAGCTATCATTGTCACAGAATAATTTCCATATATGCATAGACTTAAATCAATATAAATTTTAAATCTCACAAGACATCATTGTTTCATAAACCAATGTTCCTCAGTGGTTTGCAAAATGTGAGCTTCAGACCAGCAGCATTAGCATTACCCAGGACCTTGTTAGAAATGTAAATGCTCATCTCTGACATCCTAAATCAAAATCTTGGGATGGGATCTCACAGTGTTGTCTGGCCAGCCTTTAAAGTGACCCTAGAGGCCCCTGGGTTGCTCAGTCAGTTGGGCATCTGACTTCGGTTCAGGTCATGATCTCGTGGTTCATGGTTCGAGCCCTGAGTCGGGCTCTGTAGTGCCGGCTCAGAGCCTGGAGCCTGCTTCATAGATTCTGTCTCCCTCTCTCTCTGCCTCTCCCCTGCTCATACTCTCTCTCTCTCTCTCAAAAATAAATTTAAAAAATAAAAATAAAAAAAATAAAGTGACTCTAAATTACGATCATTGCTCTAGATTTGCATACATACTTATCCTTTTCCTTGTTCTTTATTCCTTCTTGTATCTCTGAGTTTCCAGAAAGAATTGTTCTTCTTTAACCAGAAGCACACCCTTTAATATGTCTCTCAGTACAGATCTGAGGGTTATAAGTGACTTGTTTCATTCGCCTGAAAGTCACTTCATCTTACTTTCTCTCTTGAAATTTTGCTAGGTATGAGATTCTGGATTTGCAGCTATTTTCCTTCAGCATGTTAAATATTTTAATTCATTTTTTTTCTGTCCTGTAGTATTTCTGTTGTAAAGTTAAATCTCACTCTTTTCATTTCTCTTTTGAAAATGATTTTTCTCTAGCTAATTTTATTTTTTCTCCCTGTCTTTCATGTTCAGCAGTGTCCTCTACTCTTTCATCACTTTGCTCTTTTACCACTTTTTATTCTTATATTCTTTTATACATTTTTAAAAAGTCCTTCTTGAGTTCTAGTGAGCTTCTTGACACCATCATGATGGCTTTCATGTGTTTTAGAATGATCTAATTCATGGTATCCATATGTTGCCTCTATACTATTTTCTTTCTCCTCTGCTTCTGGAATTCTGATTATACAGATATTATATATCCTCACTGTTTCCTCTGTGTCTCTTTATGTATCTTCTGCATTTTCCTTCAATTTTCTCTTCATCATTCTTTTTGGATATTTTCTGTCTGAACTGGTTTCAATTTATTAAATAATTTTTCAAATCTCGTTACCCTGTTTTTCTGTCTCTTGACTGTCTCTTCATTCAATTCTTAATTTTAGTTCCAGGCTTGCTGCTGAATATTCAGAGAAATATACATATGTCAATTATGTAGGAATTGTCAAGCTCAGTTTTTATCTCTATAAACATAATAAACATAGTGAATTTAAATTCTTTGATAATTCCACTATGTGGGTTCCTTTTTTAATTTGTGTTTTTATTAATTATTAATTATTGTTTCCATTGTTTCTGCTGGTTTTCATTTGTTATTGTATTATCTATCTCCTTGAGTTTCCTCGTGTCTTAAAAATTATATCCTGGTCATTGAACTAACGAAAGTATTATAGAAAGAAATTGAGCTCTAGAATGATGTTATCTTACTCCAGAGAGTTTTATAATGTGGCTTTCATCAGTCCCCTTATGTCTTTACATATGGACAGTTGGGCACTAGTACTGCAGATCAACTTTGTCCTATTTCAGGGAATGAAATTATTTGCAACTGAGTAGATGAATTCTCTAGAAGGGCAAGTACATTGCTAGCATGCTTCCCTGTGGTGGGGCCCTGGAATCTAACACCTATCCCCTAGATATTTGAAGTTGTCAAAAGTACTAATTAGCCTCTCAAACTCTAAACTTCTCTCTCTTCAATCACAAAATGTCTCTAAAGAAAAAATGGCCCCCATTATTGTACATACCTGCTCTTACTTCCCTCTGATCCTCTGTTTTTTGTCTGTCTACTATCTTTAGGCAGGGTTTCCTTTGTTGATGGTCACTTCTAGATGTTCTCACTCAGCACTCTCATCAATCTCCAAAAAAACCCAAACTGAGTCTTTTTTCTTGTGAAACTATAGGATACTTTAAATCAGTTTCCAAATTTTCTTATTACTGATAGACTTTTTTTTTAATGTTGGAGACCATAATTTTATATATATATCTATAATGTATAATTAAGAGATATATGAAGATGTTTTACCTGCAAAAAAAAAATGCCTACATAATTAAATCACTCCTAGGAGTTCACATGTTCATGAAAAGAACAAAAATTTACTTAAACGTTAGAACACATTTCTAAATTTTTCCTTTAGTATTTATTTCTCAAGTGCTTTTCTATTTCATCATCTGTGAGTCTCATTTTCAGACAAGTGACAGCTGATCTCTAAAATATAAGAAAATTTGTATATGCTTAAAATTTAGTTAAAATTTTAAGTTAAGAATTTTTATTTTGAGATGATTTCATATTAATATGCAGTTTTATGAAATAATACAAAGAGATTTCATGCACCCTTAACTCAGTTTCTCCCAATGATAACACATCACAACCAGGATATTGACATTGAGAGTCAAGAGAGAGACATTTCAATCACCACAAGGATCCCTGCTGTTACCTTTTTATAACCATACCCACTTTTATACGCTCTGCTTCACTCCCTGAACCCAAAAACAAGTGTCCCTAATATAACTAAGCACCAAAATTTTAGAATTTTCTTCCTTCCACAATTAGAGGATTCATAACCAGTAGGCTCCCTAACACAAGAGACCATTAAGAGAACTTTGAAATTGGGGAGCCTGAGTGGCTTAGTCGGTTAAGCGTCCAGCTTTCGCTTGGGTCATGATCTCGCGGTTCGTGGGTTCGAGCCCCGCGTCGGGCTCTGTGCTGACAGCTAGCTCAGAGCCTGGAGGCTGCTTCAGATTCTATGTCTCCCTCTCTCTCTGACCCTGCCCTGCTCACACTGTCTCTCTCCTAAAAATAAATAAAAATAAAAAAATAAAAAATAAAAAAACAACAAAGAGAACTTTGAAATAATATCTTGACAATCTCCATTGTCACAATTATAGTACACAGTCTCCATTATGGTAGTCAATAGGCAAAATTCTTTCTTCCAGAAGTTTATTTTGATGATTTTACTTCTTTTTCTCATATCTATGTAGTACTACAGATAAGTTAAAAATTAAAACAAAGGTATTGCCTTTAAAAACCTCACGTTGACTGGTGTTGCAGATGTAGTTGACAAATTCTCATTACATCTTAGTGTTGTGTTACCAATGATATCACACCTTTACAGAAGCTAGTAATAGGAAATTGATTCACCTATTCCCCTGATGATACAAATGCTTCCCAGAAACCCTATTAAATGCAGTGGAGGTGACTATATTGCTCTTCTTTCTTTCAGAGAAGTAAATACAATCAAGAAGATGATTATATTAAATCTTATTAGTTGGACAAGTTTTATTTAAGATTATAATAAATAACATATATGACTATTTTAATACTCTTTCATATTACAAATCTATGTTAATTAATTTTTGTTATTTTATTTTATTTTGCAAAGTTTCTCCCTACTTTAATAAAGACTTTTCTAAATGGATACACCTTGCCCAGATATATCACCCAGGTAGTTCCATATGTCAATAGTTTCCATATAGTTGTACAGGTAAAACTAGATTAATCATTAAGAGCCACCTCAAGGAGACACACTGCATAAAAGATTGAGAGGTGTGTGTGCGTGCATATGTGTGTGTAGGTAAAAGGACCGGTGAAGGTCTGGATGGATGTATATAAGCCTCAGCTATTTTAAAGACACTACACAGTCGCATGTCACTCCCTAGGCAGCAGTTGGAATCAACAATGCTAACATCCTTAGAATGAGTTTCCCTGTTTATAATACTAAAGAGTCTGTCAAAGTGAAGGGTCCTTCAATAGATAAACACGGGAAAAACTACTGTTTTGCTGGATTTCCCAGACTTGTCATTTCTTAAATGAATGCAGTTGTACTCAAGCTTGTCAATGTAGTGCACATGCCAGTGAGTAAATGTCACCCTGGTGGTGATGTCGCGTCAGTAGATAAGAACAAATTCAGTTCTGCCTCATTGCTCTTGTTTTGAGGCATATAATTTCAGTTGTAACATATTTTCATACCAACTGCTCAAACTTAAATCTCTTTCATTTTCTCAGGAATGATTTTGTTTTTAAAAATATGATACAGTAACAATTCTGTTATTGTATCATATCTACTAATAATCATCTGATAGTACCTTAGTTTGTTTTAATGGAATATAATTGGCTAAACTTCACAAGAGTTACAAGTAAATTTTCTACAACAAGCACATAGACACCATAGGTATGTTTGCCCTTCCTTTCAGCCTCACTGCTCAGCACACATTAAACACTCAAAAGGCCACCAGTGAAAACAAGTGGAAGAAAAGGAAAATTTGTAGTCAAAAGAAAATCCCTATGTGTTTCATCTGTAGGTCATTTTTTTAAGTGGAAATAGTCCTCAAAATATACAACTAACATATTTTAGGTTCTTGAAAGAAATTGTTGTTGACATTTGATTCAATGTGTAATAAATTGGTTTTCTATGATATTTTTGCAGTTCACTTAAATCATCTTTTGAAAGTATTTCCCTTAGATTTCCAGTGGTTTACTTCCTCTCAAGCTGCAGTTACAGACATTCACGTGCCTTTCCCAAACTATTTATCTTCTGGTTTACTAAATAGGGTTATATTGTAGAAGAAAGGCTTGAAACTGTCTAGCTGGCTATGTGTTGATGGATTATTAAGATGAAATTCTTAATGATACAAAGAATGCTTTAAAAAATCATTCTGGGAAGTCGTGGATTGATCCTCCCATG
Organism: Hyaena hyaena; assembly: GCF_003009895.1. NCBI lineage: Eukaryota > Metazoa > Chordata > Mammalia > Carnivora > Hyaenidae > Hyaena > Hyaena hyaena. The sequence goes on along the minus strand of NW_024081025.1, from coordinate 1,547,371 downwards.
AAGTCTAAAAAAAAAATGTTGTTTAAAGATGCAAATGGAGTTTCAGTCCTTTACTAATTCATTTGTTCTTTCACCAAATATTTATTGAGAACCAATTATGATGTGTGCCTTGTGCTAGGCAGCTCTGTTTCATTTTCAGCTCACCGCTGTAGGATATACTATAGATAAACTATCTGAACTATTAGAGGTTTATTTTGCCAAAGCCTCATTTTCAGGGTTATATTGCTAAGATCATGGTTTCTAGTTTAAGATAAGCATAGTTCCATAAATTTAAACAGAATCCTTCAGGATAATGACCACCACTGGTGATTGTATAGCCTTTCAAATTAATGCTGTAACCAAAAGTTCCCCTTTTAGCATCCTTTAAAAGGAGCTTAGTTTTTCTCAACCAATCAACACAGGTTTTTCTCAGCCTGTTTTAGATCTCATCCCATGAACTCATAGATATAATAGACTTTCAAATTTTGTTCAGTTCTTGGAAAGCTTGTTCTATACAGTATTCTTCCTCTAAAAAAAAAAAAAAGTATATCCAAAAGGAAGATGGAATTACAAAAAACACAACCTGGAATCCTCTTCTCAGTTAAGTGTAAAGATAAATAATTTCCAAATATCACAGTGTGATGTGATCCACCTCACACCTGATCTTTATTAAATGTATCTGTTGGCTCTCTGTAACTAAGAGCTACTGGCCTCGGCCTCATCAATTGGAGTGAAACTTACTTAGTGTCTGTGTCTGAATAATTAGATGTCTTTTATTTTTTTCATAATAGTACTGTTGGTGACACTTTTCTCTTTAGTTGTATCAGCTGCTACCTTAGTTACTCTGCCTCTGGTTGACCCAGCTCCTCACAGCTGAATCCTATACTGGCAGCTTCTGAAGATTCTGGCCCTTTTCAGTTTCCCAGATCAATCAAAACAAAAGTAAGGTGTCAACCAGAAGTGCCAAATTCAAATGTCATTGAGGACCCAGCAGCAGGGTGTCTTAAAATGTGAAGCAGCCTGTGTAAGACCACAGAGCATATTGGTACCATGTGGCTGACCTGAGAGCATACTGATTCCTCTTCAGTCTGTGCAGGCCACCAGAATATCTGCAGGACTGCCTATTTGCAACCCTGGACAGTAACTGATATGTTCTGCCTAAGCTATTCCTCTATCATGCTTCAAAGCAGAGATTTCTATGGACCACTGCAGCTTCTGCATGCCCGAGTTGTGCCCCACTGCCTTCACCTCCACCTCCATCCCTTTAGCTACTCAACTCCCTGGGTCATGTTGTGCCAGTGTTTAGCCTTAGCCAGCATCTGTATATTCTATATACAGATCAGAGACCCTCAGAACTGCCTTGTATCTGACCTACATCTGAACCCAGTCCACAGGATTGAGGGAGAAAGCATGTCCCAGACCCTTACATTCTGATTGCCTGTCTGGTATTCTGGTTTTGTGTAGTCTGCTGCTCTCCTTGTTGACTAGAGCGCTTCCTTTTATCTGATACCAGGCACCAGTCATCCATAGACTCTTTCTCAAGAAGGTGACTGTAAACTCTCTGCCTTCCAAATGTTATCCCACCAGTCAAAGGACTGCTGGCTGTTCATTGACTATGTGAACATGAGGCCAGGCTCCAAAGCCTACTGTTTCCAGAATCATGGTCAAGAGCACATCCCTTCTCCAAAACTGTGTGAGAAAGAGATAGGCCCCTTCAGAAAAGCCCCGGGGGCCCAGCAGCATCTCAGAGAGCGAATTTTTTGGCTCCGTCTTTCTTCCCTTATCTAGCCAACATTGTTTCTCAATCTACCAAAACTGCAACTCAAGGGAGAATATACCCTGAGTAGCCCAGAATAGGCCTTAATGTGCCAGTTGGCTCAAACTGTTAGCTGTCCATTTTCACAGGGCTTGGTTACAAAGGTTTAGAGACAGGTTTATGATAAATGCTTCCCGTACCTCAGCACCTTTGCAGTATATATGTCTAGTAACTAAAAGCAACTATGGAAAATGATTTGAATGACTTTCTCAGGCAAAACATAAGACAATACCATAGTAAGAAAAAAACTGTGAGTAGTAATTTTATCCAGCTAGAGTTTTCAAATTGTGTATTACAAGAACACTAACCACTGAAAATAATATTCTATTTCTATCTTCTGATCTTGTCACCCTTTAGAAGTTACAAAACAACACTCTAAAGATAGTTGCAAGTTTTCTAGGATCAAAGTTACAAGGGAGTATCAGAAGAGTTTGAATATCTACTCTAGAGCAGAAAAAGATAAAATATTGATGTCATGATTTCAAAATTAATCAAAAAGTAACTTTATAAGGCTATAAGAATTCTTAAAATATAAAACAACTGAGGAAGGAAAACAATGTGCGGCTCAACTCTTCAAAATGTCCCTTGCTTCATGCACATGGATTTATTCATTACCCCCTATAAGCGTAACATATTTCTCCAAGGGCTACACTTTATCTCTGTTCGCAGCCTTAGAGTAGAGCTCCAGCCAGATGTGGTGACTTCCCAGCAGAGGGAGCCACAAACTTGCTAGAGCTTGACTAATATCCCAGGGCCAAAGGCGCAATGGTCACCTGGGGCTTGGGCTGTGTAATGCTTTCTGAAAGTTGGGTTACCAGTTTTATGGAAGGGGGGAGTTTCTTAGATAAATTTAAATTTCAGATCAACAGCAAATAAACCTTTTTTAAAAACATAAACATGTCCCATGAAATACTTGAGACATACTTACACAACTTTTTAAATTAAATTAAAATCTAACTGAATATACTGTATTTTATCTGGCAGGCTTATTTGAAAAGTCTATTGCCTACAAAGGGGACAAAAGAAACTTTAAGAGTAAAAAGCCAGGACCTATTTTACCAATATGAGAAATGGAAATGGAAACAGGAAAGAAAAAGGGGAAGAAGCTGGTACGCAAGAGCAGCCTCAGGGTGATGTCTCTGCACCCATTGGTAAGATCAGCAAATGCCTATGTGAGGTTGGGGGATGGGGTGTATGAGTAGTGGATTCAAGAAGCAGTGGATATAGGAAGTCAATAAAGTGTCTGCAGCTTGGAAAGCTGCTCAATTGATTTATCTGGGCCATCTTACCTGACTGCCTTGACTCTTGGAGGCAGGGTGGACTCCTGCAAAGGGAGTTGGAGAATATGAAGTTCAGAGAAACTCGGTGAATGAGTTAAATGTGTCTTTGAGTGCAATCTCAGCCTTTGAAATGTGCTGTGGCTTAAAGGACCTGGAATCAGCAGGCATTACTGTGTCTGCTGTCTCCACAAGGAGATCCTTGGACTTCCTGTAGGAAAGAACCAAATCATATTGATATTGACTTCACAACACCTGATACAAGCCAGTCTCAAAGGAGCTGCAATGGATGTTTATGCAGATTTGATATTTTGTGATTATGAGATTAAATGTTGTTTTTCTCCAAGGAAAAAAAATACACCTTTGTAGAGCATCAAAGACTACATATTTGTTTCCAAAATGATCAATAAATCAAAATGCAATTCAAGCTTTTAAAAGGGGGAAACAAGTAATCTGGTAAAAATTATAGCATCTCTTTTTTAATATGAAGTTCAACTATTTCACTTTGTTTGAGCATTAAAAACTATTGAAGATGTCTCTGAGCAAGACAAAACACTCTTGTGTTATAGGAAATAGTTAGCTACACTCTGGCATAATGTGACCAGGGTTTAAATTATTAGATGGATGAGGAGTACCATGTAGAGAAGCAATGACCTTGATTAATTTCTGCTGATGTGCCTCTAGAATAATGTCCCATCTTATCTCCCTTCATGTCATACCACCAGCCAGGTGCCTTGACTGCCGTGAGACTCACTCTTATAAACAGCACATCCTTTCCACTAAATGAACAGCATAATGCACAAGGCAGACGGGTGCTTCAGCCTAAGAGGCTTAACCCAGAAAAAATCATTTTGAGCATAAAATATTATATTAGACACTTTGACAATAAGAAAATGGCATGAAATTAGGAACATCAGTCAGAGCAAAAGCTCTAGCTTATCTCATAAGTTTTATCTTTTGCTATAATGCCCAGACTCCCTGGTTTACATAAAAATTAACTTAGCTGGTGTGGCTTAAATCCCCCTCTAAAGTTCATTTTACTACTTGTATAAAAATACCTTTTGAACTGTTTCAAAATTGAGCATTTTTCACAGTGTCAAATAATCAATCAATATTATACTAATGCCTTTTAGCTATCATCATACTTTCATGAAAATTTATTCTTTCAAAAAATTTTACCTTCTGAAGAGAAGTCACCAAGTTCATAATATTGGCAGGTGTTCAGGTGAAGACAGAGAGCTAAGGTCAAAGAGGGATACCATAGGGCTTTAAATAATTTAGTACTGTTTTATTTTTTAGTGTGTTAGTGGTATAAGGGTTTCTGCATAATATTCTTTCCATTTCTGTGTCTTCTTGAATGTTTTATAATAAGCTTTCAAGAATGAAGACATCAGAGTTTCTTTGATCATACACATACCTTGATGACGCTTATATGTACGTGAAGGTTTATGGTGCACATTTATTTAGTATTTAGTACTTTGTATAGTATTTAGTATTTTATTTAACATTTTGTCTTGGGTTTTTTCACCAGTCCTCTCTGGTGTTCATATATTCATCCAATTACCAATCAAAGGAAAGCATTTTGATGAGCTATAAAAAAGGCTTGGATTCTAACAAATGGTACTGCTTATAAGGGTTCTTCAAACTCACAAACCCCTCAACTACCACCCTTTCTTTTTCTCTCCTCTTTTAAAAGTTTTAAATAAGCTAGTTAAGTCCCCATCTCCTCCTTGTCATCTTCTAGTCACCTTCGACCATGCCCTTTGACTTGCTCCATTAAAATGAATTAACCAGGCATTAGTGGTTGCCACTAACAAATTCTTGCTAAAGATTACTTAATCTTTGTAGCATTTGCACTGCTAATGGCCCCATCTTTCTTAGCAAGTCATCTTTAGGCTTCTAACATCTTATATGTACTTGGCTTCTGTCTTTGGAGTCCTATTTCCACCTTTTATTAGCCATTCTCCCTGACAATTTTCCCCTAAGCCTATTTTTACTTATAAGCTTCATTTTCTTCACTGTGATGATTACTCATCATAGCATTACTTGAACTGTTTTTTGTATCCATACAGTGAGACACTAGGCTGTTATTTTAAATTTTTTAATGTTTATTTATTTACGTATTTTTTTTAACTTGTTAATGTTTATTTTTGGGAGTGGGAGAGACAGAGTGCTATTGAGGAGGAGCAGAGAGAGAGAGGAAGACACAGAATTGAAGCAGGCTCAGGGCCTGATGCGGGGCTCAAACCCACAAACAGTGAGATAGTGACCTGAGCTGAAGTCAGACGCTCAACTGACTGAGCCACCCAGGAGCCCCTTATAAGTACTTATTTTTTTGAGAAACAGAGGGAGAAAAAGAGATAACAAGGGAGAGGCAGAGAGAGAAGGAGACACAGAATCTGAAGCAGGCTCGAGGCTCTGAGCTGTCAGCAGAGAGCCGGACATGAAGCTCGAACTCAGAAATGGTCAAATCATGATCTGAGCTGAAGTCAGTCACTTAACCACTGAGCCACCCAGGTGCCCCCTAGGCCTCTATTTTAAAATATAAATCAAATCAGTTGCAATCATCTGGTAAAATTAAGTTGCACAAAAGTAACAAAATGCTTTAAAAGAATTATCAATAGGAATGTAAATATGCAAAGTGTAGGAAAAGTTAGAGGGACATGCATTAAACTTAACCAAAATTTTTTATAAAATGGAATAGATAGTAGAGTTACATCCTAAATTATGTATTTGTATCATTGTAAATTTTGTAAAAGCATACATTACATTAATAGCTATAAAATATGAAAGTGAAACATATGGATATAGTAGACATCATTGTTGTCACATTGACTACTGATGTAGCACTTGACACTATGGTATATGGAAAGCCCACAGCAGACATTAACTCACTGCACCTTCATAATAGTTTCATTATGACTTCTTCCAATCCTAAGATGTTTGTGCTTCTTAAGGTTGCATTTTCAGCTCCTTCCTCTTACTCTATGTGTGTATCCTGCCATTTTTATGTCAAAGACTCACACCTCTCTAGCCAAATTACCCTAAGAAGCTCTAGACTCCCATACCAGAGTCTTGAGCATATTTTTTCATGTAGATCCTTCAGGTCTAAAAATGCATCATGCAGGGCACCTGGGTAGCTCAGTCAGTTGAGCCTCCAACTCTTGGTTTCAGCTCAGGTCTCACTGTTGTGGGATCGAGTCTCACATCAGGGTTTGCACAGGAGCCTGCATGGGATTCTCTCTCTCTCTCTCTCTCTCTCTGCCTCTCCCCACTTGCATGTGCACAACTGCGAATGAGTGTGTTTGTTTGTGCATGTGGGTGTGCACACTCTTGTGCTTGTGTGTGCTCTCTCTCTCAACATAAATAAATTAGCTCTAAAGAAAATTAAAAATGCAACATGCATAACACTCAAGTATTGATCTTAATCTTCTGTAAGGACTCCAGCTCTGGGGTCTTTATTTTAGTGACCAGTACAAAGCCATTGTACAAGCTAGAATCCTAAAAATCAACCACTATTAAGCCATCATCCTTAACAGCTGATCTCTGGTCCAGGCAGATCTTCCCCTTTAATTCCTTCACAGCTCTAGAGCTCATCCACTTCCATACAACACCATCACCATTCCCTTGGTCAGGCCCTACATTACATCTGTAACCACCTTCTATTCATTTCATTGCCCCAGCTTTGTACCAATTCATTTATTAAGCAAGCAATTACAGAGTCAAATTTATAGCCAGTGGGGAGAAAAATAAGTAAATCTGTAGTTACAAATCTGTTTCTATCAGTGTCAGCTTTATTATTCTTATTACATATAACACCATATACACATTATTCATATTCAATTTTTTTAAGAATATAAGAATCTTAATGCAATCATATGATAGGATGACAATGATATGACAGTGATAATACAATTGGCCCTGAAGATATAGAGTAGATAAAAACTGGCTTAAGACCTGGGAGATTTCAGGGAAAGCTTCTTGGAGGAAGTGATTCTTGAGCTGAAGCCTAAAGTATGAACAGGTGCTGCCTGGACAAAGAGAAAGAGGAAAATGTCCCAAGTAAGAAGCACCATCTTCAATGTCTCAGAAAGTCAGTTTTCTTAGCATGAAACATTCTGTTCTAGTATAGCTGAAATTTAGCATCAGGATGGAAGAAACAAGCCAATCCCTGTAAATTTTGTAGAGATTAGACTCTGTCCTATGGAGGTTGGGAGCCATTGCATGATTGAAAGCAGGAAAGTCACATAGTAAAACAATCGCCCTGGCCACAGGGGTGCCATTTCCTGCCATTCAGTTAGAGTGAACTTTGCATCTCCTCTTTAAGACCTTACAACAGATCTCTATTTCCCTCAGTTTAAAGTACAGGTCTTATCTGACCCTGGCTTACTTCTCTACTCATTTTTCTTGTCATTCACTCAGCTTCAGCAAAATCACTCTCCTACCACATCCTTGCAAGAGTACTGCACAGTTTTGCTTCTGAGTCTTTGCACACTCTGTTCCACAGTCTGCTCCCCAAGCAGGAACATGCTTCTTGCACCCTCCTTCACCGTCATGGTAACAACTACTGGTAATTCAGGACTCAACTTGAAATCAACCTCATTATAAGGCCTACCCACTTCTGTCCAAGATTGATCTGTGCTCTTATTCTGTCCTCAATAACTTTGTATGATAAACTCATATTGCATATCATGCTATAGGGCAATTGCCCACATTCTCCTTTTTTATCTCATTCTCTAGTGTACATAAGTTCATAAAGTTAGGGTGTTGTCTGGTAGGAATATGATAAATATATGTTGAATTAATGACTAACATTATTTGGTTTTCTGGTTCAGAGAATATGCCAAGTTTTTCAGGGAATTCAAAAGCTCAAATAAATACAGCAAGTAAAATATAACAGCAATGATTTAAAACAGATAAGAAATAGCTTTATAAATTATATGGTAGAAATTACATTAGTAGAAGTCAAGATACCTGATATTAGTTATGTCTTTCTCACTTGCTGTGCTATTAGGCTTGGTTATTTAAGATCACTTAACCACTTTTTCATCACTTATAAAATAAGAGTGTTCAGTTAAATGATTTCTAGCACTTCTTTCAAATTTACAATCCTTTGTTCAGATAATAACATTAAATGTAAGTAGAATATGTGTAAAAGTACAAATGTTTACCAGATTGCTTAATTCACAATATGCTTTATTTACTTCTATTCAGTTGTGTAAAATGGTAGTAATGGAAAAAAAATTTATCTCTATAAGCCATCATGGTTTGATTAAATATGTTTCACACTCTCCTTAAAAATCAGTTTGTTTCTTGTGATTTTGCTACTGAATGGAAAATCTAATTTTTAAATAAAATTGAAGTGGAACACAGTTTATCTCAACTATAAATGGTGACTTGAAACCTACTTTTAAATCTACTCTCAGTAATTCAATTCTAATCACTATGATTCAACCTCAGATAGAAATTCACTTATCAATTGAATGATCCTTTTCTCTGACTGTGTTTTATTAGTACCTTTTCATGCATCACCTTCTTTGATTAGAGCAATACAGAAGCCGGCATGGAGAATTCAAAGCCTTTGTATAATACTTCTTCAAATGAATATGATTCAATGCCAGAGCATTGCCATATGGCTTATAGATGTAGAATTTTCAGTTTTGGATGAACAAGGTAATATCACCTTTGAGGATCTATCCACAAACTGTCAGAGCAAAATTAAAAGCAATTCATCAAAAGCGCATACTGACTGTCTTAGTAAAATGGACATTGATTATGTACCAATTAAAGCAAACATGACTCACACTGAATGGAAATCAATTGACTCTATCCATGTAATAAGCTTGATCCTCCCCCTCACTGTCTAGGAGAACGGGACTTGGAAGATGGCTGGGGGAAGGAGAGGTGTTTGCATGTCACGCAGCACTATCCTGAAATTCAAGAAAGCTGAATGTAGTCCCAAAGAATGTGTGACCAAGTTAAAAACAGACTCAGGCCAGCATACAGGCTTCACTCCACTTAGCTGCCAGCTAATCTGAAGAGGGAACTGTAGCGGTACCTCTGTACTATGCTGGCCCCCAGGGAGAGATCCAGAGCTTCTCCATGAAGGAAGAAGGCTACATTAACGGGAGATCTGGGTGAGGGGCAGAAAAGGCTCCTTCACCCCTTAGAGCGAGTGGTGTATATTCCTCAGGGTAAAAGCATAAAGTGCATGGTTTCTAAAGTATCGGGTGTTGGGGCACCTGAGTGGCTCAGTCAATTAAGCATCGACTCTTGATTTAGGCTCAGCTCATGATCTCATGGTTCATGAGATCAGACCCCAAGTTGGGGTCCTGCTGAGAGTGTGGAACCTTCCTGGGATTCTCTCTGTCCCTATCTCTCTACCCCTTTTTCCCGCCCCCCACCCTTTGCACACTGTCTTTCACACTCTCTCTTTCAAAATAAATAAATAAACATTTAAAGTGTTAGGTGTTGACATATCCCTCACACCAATGGGAATTTCACAACGCAGTCTCCAAGTGCTGCTATTATACACTCAAAGATTCTGAAATGCATTTTTTAAATGGAAACAAAATTCTCAGCTTCTATATAGTTTGTTACATAGTGCTAGAATGGAAGAGCAAAAGCCTTAAATCTCATCAACTCCACTTATTACAGGTTGTAAACCTTTTTTGGTTTATATAGACAATTGAGAATTGCAGTGTGAGAAAACAAGAGTAACCACTGCAGTGCCTGAGAAGCTATTTGAGTAGTGTGAGCTTGGTAAACCTTATACAAAATCAGGAAAGCAGCTGCTTTGACTAAAATGCTTACTGTAATTCTATGCCATTTTCCCCACAGAAACTGTTTAATTACAAGATGTGATTTAGAAAGAACTGCTGATTGTGATCATCTATTCTTTTAGTTTTATTTTAAAAAGTGTTTTCTAACATCAATTACAAATACAACTCTATTTTCAACCTTCCTTTGAGCTTGTGTATAAAAAGAAGAAAGGGAAAATCTGTGTATATTTCTTTAGACTTCACACTTGTTTCATGCAATTTTTTTTACATGGTCTCTCAGGACAAGAAAATACATATTTTATTTTTTCAGGCTCTAGATACAAATTACAACCCATTAGTCCAACATGTTGCTTCTTTCCCTCTGGATTTAATTGCTCCTTACTTTGTCCTAACTTATTTGCACCTCCTTCAAGTTTTATTGAATCCAAATGTTTTATTCAATCTAGCAGCTGATCCTTTTTTTTTTCTTTTTTTGCATGTATTTTTTCTGACAGGATTGCAAGTTCTTAAAGGGCAGTACCCATGGATCTTTCATCCTTTACAGTGACAAAAAAAAAAAAATGATACTCCATGAAGAGAAAAATACCCATTCTTTTGTGTCTAATTGGACTGAGTTTAATATAACAAGTCCAAAATAACCTTACTTTTTAAAGATCATTTAGGGAAAAACATAATTTATTGCAGTCGATCATGTTCACCATGAATAACCAATGATCTGTAAGAGTCTTTGTGAGAAGATTCATTTAATCACCATGTGAGGCAGCAACATGTGTAACTGTGTAAACACACAGGCTGTAAACTGAATGCAAAGATCTGATGTTTTAATGTAAGCAGCAATGCACAAAACATAGCACTTTTTTCTTGCTTTTCCTATATATTGATAAACATCTAACTGAAAAATGGAAATATCTCTCAATTATATGATGTTTTATTGACCAAAGACCAAAATGTCAAATGGTCTAAGGTATACTTTATATACACTATGTATTCAATTGCTATTTCTAAGTAGCTACCTGCTTAACTTCAGTTGAAGTGACTCACTTTATACTTTTCATACAACCTTGTACAGAGTATGTCTTTAATTAATTTTTTACATACTGGTTCTGCCATTTAACACATTTTTATTTGGTACTTACATGCTGAAGCCTTGATAAAGCATGACTTTGTATTTGAGGTTTACAAAGCCAATTTGCATTCTTTATATGTTGCAACCTTGTAACAATGCAATATTTGTCTCTGAAGTAACAGACATTTTAAAATTCTCACCTTAGAAATAAGAACTGAGGGCACAGAGGTTACTTAAGAGGCATGACTGAAGCCCCATTGTTAATATATGCCTGAGTTAGGACTGGTAACTCAAAGGAACTAAAAGTTTTCAAAGGTTCCTTTCCACCCTCTAGGACATGAGTATACCTAGAGGAATAACTGTGATTGTCATATTCATTTGAATATTTTCTCACATAATTCTTACCCTTTAACAAGAGCTCTATGCACATGAAATTATTGACAGGTAAAATGGCGTGATGCCATGCTGGGAAATTGTGGGGTGTCCCGGTGACTCAGTGAGTTCCTGATTTCAGCTCAGGTCGTGATCTCATGCTGATAAGATCAGCCCCATGTCAGGCTCAGCACTGGGCATAAAGCCAGCTTAAGATTCCCCCTCTCCCTCTTCTTCTCCCTCTGCCCTTCCCTCACACATGCACATGCTCTCCTCTCTCTCTCTCTCTCTCTCACTCTCTCTCACTGAAAAAAATGCTAGGGAAAAAAATTGAGAGTACTGAAACATTTAAAAGCAATGGAGAAAACGTTCATAATTGTTGAAGCTGGGTTATGGTTATATGGGACTTTGTTATGGTCTTCTCTCTAATCTTGTGTATATCTGAAAATATCCATAATGAAAAGTTAAAGAAAATAAAGAGGATTTTGAAACACTCACTTGGGAGCATACATGGTGAATTATTCAAGTGAATGGTTTCTTCTGATGCTGACAGGAAAGTAAGTTTGGAGAAAATCCAAGGTTGCAATCCAGAATTTTAGACCTGAATGTTCTGCTTAAATCCATTCCCTTTCAATAAATAAAACTTTCATTTTCCAAAGCGTTCACTGACTAGTCAAATTATTCCATGCACTAACCGAACAAATAAACAGTCCAAGGTAATATTAGGCATAAAAAAATTTTTAATTCGTTCTCAGAACAATGGTGAGAATTATACAGAAGTGGGAAATGATAAAAAAATACCATTTGAATGTTATTTTCAAATTTTATATACTATGGCTTGGCACTCTTGAAATTTAAGATTTTGTTTTTTAATTTTATTGGAGAGAGAGAGAGAGAGAGAGAGCACAAATGAGGAAAAGAGACAGAGGGAGAAAGAAAGAGAATCTTAGGTCAGCACAGAGCCCAACATGAGGCTCGATCTCACAACTCTGGGATCATGACCTGAGCCAAAATCAAGAGTCAGTCTCTCAACTGACTGAGCCACTCAGGCAACCCTTAAATTTAAACTTTTTAAATGGAACTTGGGAAATATCATTTTACATAATTCACAAATAAAACCAAGAACATATACAAATTTAATATATTATTAAGAAGAAAAATGAGGGGCATCTGACTTTCACTCAGGTCAGCTGTGCTCACATCTCAGAGCCTGGAACTTGTTTCAGATTCTATGTCTCCCTCTCTCTCTGCCCTTTACCCACTCATTCTCTCTCTCTCTCTCTCTCTCTCAAATAAATAAACTTTAAAAATTTTTAAAGAAGGAAAATGAAATTTGACCTTGAAAATCACAATACTGGACAACTATTCTGAGACCCTTATATGGCAACGTGAGGAAAAGATGATACAGGAAAATGGCTATAGATTCTTTATGGCTGCACCACAGTGTAGGCGTGACAGCCCTCAGCATGCCACCTATGAAAGGAAAGGAATGTAAAGTAAGAATTCAAAAGTAAAAATGGAGATGTGAAACGTCAGGTTTGCTTCCACTCAGAGTGACACAAGAGTAAGACTTGGCCCAAGAGATTAAATGTCCCCTGAGAAAAAGACAATTTTCCCAATTTCTTCTAAAAGACACACAGACCTGAACTTTCTATAGAGAGTAGCTAAGCTACCTTAAATGATTTATGGCCACTGCTTTGACCATTTAATTGTAGTCTATGTCTATCAAAGTAGGCAGCAGTTAAGAGTGAAAAATAGAAACATTAATAGTTTCTAATTGTTTCTGCATTAACTAAGGCCAGTAGAATTCAATTTTTGTCAAAAAGTCAGGAACATACCATGCTTGGAAACTGAAGAAGAGAATATAAGTTAGAGCCACATCAAGAGAAACCAAATATAAATGTGAGTAATGCTCCTAGTTCTTCTCTTTACCTTCAAGTCATCACACAAGATGCTATGAATCAATGTCAATATTTCTGTTGCTTTTGAGCTGCCATAGTTCCTTTGTCAATCATTTAAAGCAGGCTAACACTAATGCAGATTTTCTCCTAATAGAGCTCTCATTCTTTCTCTTGCATAGTTTAAGTGAATGGACTCTGCATTATGCTGCTTGGGCATGGATTCTTCCACACCTTACTTAGCTGGAGCAATTTGCCTAACTTCTCTGATTTTAATATCCATACAGGTAAAATGGACATAATTGTACCTACTTCCATAGAATTTTTATGAGGGTTAAATTAGGTAACACATGTACAAAGCTTACCAAAGAATTTGACACAAAAGTAGGTACTTAGTAAGTGGTAGGTAATAATATTCCACTCAATATAACATATATTCCTTTTTTCTAAATTTTTTTTTTATTTTAGATGAAAACTGGTAGGACATAAGCCAGTACATCCCAATTTCTGATGCTAACATGTAGTCTTGATTTCCCAGGAATCAAAGATCCTATTTTATTAGAATATAATCGACATTATTGTTTACTTATCCAGAATGTATCCTAAGTCCCTTCTTTCTTTCTAATAGGACTCAATTGACTTTTATTTGTCTTTATACAGGTAAAACACACACACACACACACACACACACACACAAATATACGTATGTAAAATCTACCTTCTTAAATGTTTAAGTGCATGGTACAGTATTGCTAACTATATGCACATTGTTGTGCAAAAATCTCTAAAACATTTTCATCTGATATGCCTAAAATTATTCCCACTGAAATATAACTCCCTAATTCCCTATCCTTCTAACCCCAGGAAACCAACATGCTACTTCCTGGTTCTGTAACTTTACCTACTTTAGATACCTTATATAATTGAGATAACACAGTATGTATCCTATGACTGGCTTATTTCACTTAACATAAAGTCCTCAAGATTTGTCCATATTGTAGCATATGATAAAATTTTTTCCTTTTTTAAAGTTTATTTATTTTGGGAGAGAAAGAAGGCACCGGAGGGGAGGAGAGAGAGGGAGAGAGAGAGAGAAAATCCCAAAGCAGGCTCTGCACTCCCAGAGCAGAGCTGGAATGCATGAACCATGAGATCATGACCTGAGCTTAAATCAAGAGTTGGATGCCCAACCGGTTGAGCCACCCAGGTGCCCCATTTTTCTCCTTTTTAAAGGATCAGTAATATTTCATTGTATGTATATACCACTTTTTAAAATCTTTTCATCTATCGTTGTAAATTTAGGTTATTTCTACATGTTGGCCATTGTGAATAATGCTGCAATGAACATGGGAAAGCAAATAATTTTTTTTCACATCCTGGTTTTTTTTTGTTTGTTTTTTGTTTTTTTTTTGGTATTTATCCAGAAATGAGATTGCTGGTTCATATGGTAGTGTTTTCAATTTTTTGAGAAACCTTTACATTGTTTTCTATAGCTTCCATTTTACATTCCTATCAAACAGTGCACAAAAGTCCCAATTTCTTTACATAATGGCTCATTATTTTGTCTTTGTTTATAATGGCCATCCCCATAGGTGTGAGGGTTTTGACTTGCATTTCCCTGATGATGAGTCTTAGTGAGCATCTTTGCATATACATTTTGATCATTTGTATATGCTCTGAAGAAATGTCTCCAGGTCCTTAGCCCATTTTTTAATTGGTGCCTTTCTTTGAGTTTTAGGAGTTCCTTATGTTTTATTGGATATTAACCTTTTATGAGATATATAGTTTGCAAATATTTTCTCCCATTCAACAGGCTGCCTTTTCTTTTCACTCTGTTGATTGATTCCTTTGCTGTGCAGAATTTTTGTCTGAAGTAGATTTACCTGGGGTTTTTAGGGGTTTGTTTGTTTTGCTTTTGTTACCTGTGTTTCTGATGTAGTGTCCAAGAAATCATTGCCAAGACTAATATTATGAAGTAGAGCCTATATGTATTCTTCCATGAGTTTTATAATTTCAAGCCGTGTCTTTAGGTCTTTAATTCATTTTGAGTTGATTTTTATATATGATATAAGTGCCCAATTTTATTCTTTTGCAAGTGGATGTCATGCAAAAGATATGTGGATATCCCAATACCATTTGTTGGAGAGATTGCCTTTTCCCCATTGTTTAGTCCTGGTGCCCTCATGTGGACTTTTTATTTAACAACATTCATTCTTCCAGTCCTTGAAAACAGGATGTCTTGGGGCGCCTGGGTGGCTCAGTCAGTTGGGCGTCCAACTTCACCTCAAGTCATGATCTCACGGTTCGTGGGTTCAAACCCCTCATCGGGCTCTATGCTGACAGCTAGCTCAGAACCTGGAGCCTGCTTCAGATTCTGTAACTCCCTCTCTTTCTCTGACCCCCCTTGCTCACACTTTCTCTCTCTCTCTCTGAAAGAAAGAAAGAAAGAAAGAAAGAAAGAAAGAAAGAAAGAAAGAAAGAAAGAAAGAAAGAAAGAAAGAAAGAAAGAAAACTGGATGTCTTTCCATTTATTTGTCTAATTTCTTTTGCAATGTCTTGAAGTTTTCAGGGTACAAATATTCCATCTCCTTTGTTAAGTTTATTCTCAATTATTTTAATCTTTTTGATGATATTGTAAATGGAATTGTTTTCTTAATTTTTCTTTGGGATTATTCATTTTATTCTATGGAAACACAAGTGATTTTTATTATTCATTTTATATCTTGAAATTTCCTGAGTTTATTTAATGGGTTTAACAGGTTTTTGGGGCTTTTTAAATTAGTCTTTAGGTTTTCCTCCATGTAAGGTAATGTCATCTGTGAACAGAAATAATTTTACTTCTTACTTTCCAACTTTGATAACCTTTACTTCTTTTTCTTGCCTAATTGTTCTAAGTAGGATTTTTATTTACTATGTGGAGTAGAAGTGGTAACAGTGAGCATCACTGCCTTATATCTGATGTTCAAAAAGAAGTTTTCAGGTTTTGCCATTGAAATAATGTCAGCTATGGGCTCTTCAATATATGGCCTTTGTTATATTGACATAAATCCTTCTATTCCTAGTTTGTTAGATGTTTTTATCACAAAAGTATGTTGAATTTTGTCAAATGCTTATTCTGTGTCTATTGATCATGTGATTTTTATCCTTTGTTCTGTTAATATAGTGTATCACACTGATTCACATTCATATGTTTAACTATGCTTACTTTTATACAGAGATAAATTCCAAAAGGTCATGATTTATGATCCTTTTAATATGCAGTTGAATTTGATTTCCTAGTATTTTACTAAGAATTTTTGCATCTGTATCCACTGGGGCTATTGGCTTGTAGTTTTATTTTCTTGAAGTTCTTTTTTGTCTGGCTTTGATATCAAGGTAATGCTGGTTTCATAGAATGAGGAGGGTTGCCTCCTTTTTCAGTTTTTGGCAGAGCTTGGGAAGACTTGGTGTTAACTTTAAATTTTTGGTAGAATTTGCCAATAAAGCCATCTGGTCTTGGGCTTTTCTGTATTTAAAGTTTCTTTCTTTGAAATTTTCTGATTACTAATTCAATCTCTTTAATAGTTAAAGATCTGTTTAAGTTTTCTATTTCTTCATGATTCAGCTTTGGTATGTCATATTTATCCATTTCTTCTTGGTTATACAATATGTGGGCATATAATTGTTCATAGAAGTTTGTAGAATGCTTTTTATTTCTGTGGCATCCACCATAATGTCTCCTGTTTCATTTATTTGGGTTTTCTCACAGTTTCTCTCTCTCTCTCTCTCTCTCTCTCTCTCTCCCTATCTCTTTCTCTCTCTCTCTCTCTCTTTGAATCTAGCTAAACGTTTGTCAGTTTTGTTTCTCTTTTCAACATACAACTCAGTGGGGGCACCTGGGTGGCTCAGTTGGTTAAGCATCAGACTTTAGCTCAGGTCCTGATCTCGAAGTTTGTGAGATCGAGCCCTGCATCAGCCTCTCTGGATAGCTTAGATAGAGCCTGGAGCCTGCTTGCACTCTGCGTCAGATTCTGTGTCTCACTCTCTCTCTCTGCCCCTCCCCTGCTCGCACTCTGTCTGTCTGTCTCTCTCTCTCTCAAAAGTAAATAAATGTTTAAAAAATTAAAAAAAAATACAACTCAGGGTCACTGATTTTTTAAAATTGTTTTCCTATTCTTTATTTCATTTATTTCGGTTATGATCTTTATTATGTTTTCTATTTTGCTAACTCCTGGCTTAGATTGTTGGTTCTTTTTCAAGTTTCATTTGTCTCAAAATATTTTTTAATTTCATTTTATATTTCTTATTTCATCCATTTGTTGTACAAGGGTGTATTTCTAAATTCCACACAATTGTATGTCTTCCATTTTCCCTTTGGCTATTAATTTCTGGTTTCATTCCAGTGTAAGTCAGAAAGTTACGTGGTATAAGTCACATCTTTATAAATCTGTCAAGATTTGTTTTGTGACTAAATATGTGATTTACCCTGGAGAATATCCATGTGTACTTGAGAAAAATATATGTTCTTCTGTTCTTAGGTGGAACATTTTGTATATATCTGATTCATTGAGTCTCCAGTGTCTTTCAAGTCCTTTGTTTCCTTACTGATCTGTCTAGATGTTCTACCCATTACTAAAAGTGGGGTATTAAAATCTTCTATTCCTATGTTACTGTTATTTCTCCCTGTATTCTGTCAAAGACTGTGTCATATTTTGGGTGCTCTGGGGTTGGGTGCATATATAGTTATCACTGTTATATTTCCTGTTGGAATGACCCATTTATCATTACATAATATTTTGCTTTACTTCACATTGTGGTAGTTTTTTACTTAAATGTTTTTTTTTGTCTAATACAAGAGTCCTTACTCTCTTTTGGTGACCATTTGCATGGAATATGTTTTCCATCCTTTCACTTTCAGCCTAGTTGTCTCCTTAAATCTAAAGTGAGTGTTTTCTAGACAACAACATATGGTTAGATCTGTTTTTTAATCCATTCAGCCACTCTATGTCTTTTGATTGGAGAGTTTAGTCTTTTTATGTTCAAAATAATTATAGGGAAGGATTTACTATTGACTTTTGCTGGGAGCCATTCTGAACTCACTAGTTGAGAATACCCCTTGTGAGATTAAGGCAGGTTTGCAAGGCCTCCTGCCTTCAGATGATGACTGATATCTACTGTCACTCAATTGTTTTTGCTTGAGCACTAACCCCCAAGGCACCTTGTTGATTGGTATTGGGAGTGACTTGTATCCTTATCCTGGCCCTGATATGCTGACTGCACCTTGTGAAGGAACTTATTGTAGGAATTTCTTCTTTTGTGATTGTAGGAGCAAACATTGTGTTTCCTGAAAATCCTCTTTTTCCTATACTTCCCCTTAAGAAAACAGGCAATTGACCCCTGCTCACAAAGAACTAACTTTTGCCTTTGCTATGCTAAAAACATTGTCTTGTATTTAAATGCTAAAGATACCTACTTCCCCATATGATAAGCATCTAAATCACCTACATCAATCACTATTGATAAAGGTTATGCATGAGTCTTCTATCAATCTATGTTTTGGGAAATCTTTACATACTAAGGAAATTTGTTATCAAAGATCATTGTCTAAGGCAAATGCCATTTCTGTGCTGTTCCCCATATACTTAACCATAAAAAAGCTGAGACTCAGTCAGTGCAGAGATGCCTTCCTGGTGACCAGAGAGAATCTCATGTCTCTCTCATCCCTCTCTTGCCGACACCATCCATCCTTCAGGGACAACTGGACCGGCTGGAGTGTGACTCCAGCAGACTTTCTATTGTCTTTCTGTCCTACAGATTTGCTGTCCCCTTTTTCCTATCTTTTTCCTTTCTTTTGTGTTTTGTGATACTTTGTAGTGACATGCTCTGAATTCTTCCTCATTTTCTTTCATGCTCTTTCTATAGTCATTTTTTTTGCATTGTTGTGGATCTTACATAAAACATCCTATAGTTATACTAATGCACTTTAAGCTGACAACAATTTGAATCACATTCAAAAACTCTCCACTTTTACTTCTCACCCTCTCACACACATTTTATGTTATTGACATCAGAAATTTTATTTTTTAAATTTGCTTCCATTAACATGTTTAATATTTTAATCTATTTATCTATCTATCTATACCCTATGACCAGCACAGAGTCTGATATGGAACTTGATCTCACGATTGAGATCATAACCTGAGCCCCAATCAAGAGCTGAACACAACCAACTGAGCCACAGTTGCCCCTAACATATTTTTATAGTTATTTTTTATTCATTTGTATTTTAAATTCCATATCATGTGTGTAACTCAATGATACAGCACCATGTTTAATGTATCTTAATACATCTTTCAAGAAGCAGCTGAGATATATCTTAGAAGAAGTGTCCTTTAAGAGTTATGTATAAGCTTTAGAGAATGGCCATGTGTTCAGTCACATGCTTATACATAACTCTTGAAGAACACTTCTTACAAGATATATTTAGTGAAATGTGTGAAAATGAATTAAATGATTTATGTGCCACCAGTATAGTATTACTGCTGCATTCTGTCTTTGTATATTTATCTTTATCAGCAAGCTTTATGCTGTTTTTGTTTTTGTTTTTGTTTTTGTGTTGCTTTCTAGAATCCTTACATTTCAACTTGAAGGACTCTCCTTAGCATGTCTCATAAGGCAAGTCTGGTGGTAATAAACCTCCTCTACTTTTGTGTATTGGGGAAAAACTTTATTTCTCCATTTTTGAAAGACAGTTTTAGTTGATATAATATTCTTAGTTGTCAGCTTTTTTCTTTCAGCATTTTCAGTATATCATTCCATTCCCTTGTGGCCTACAAGGTTTCTTCTGAGAGATCTGATAGTCTGATGGTGGCTTACTTGTACTTGACAAATCCGTTTTATCTTGCTGCTTTTAATATTACACCTTTGTCTTTGACATTTGACAACTTGATTATAACACATTTTGGTGTAGACATCTTTGAATCATTCTAGTTAGAGTCTGTTCATCTTATTTAATCTTCTGCAGATTTGGATTTTCAACATTATTTCTCAAAGAAGCTCTCTGCCCTTTCTCTCTCTCTCTCTCCTTCTGGGATGCCCATTAATCATATATTAGTTCATTGGATGATACTTCATAAGTCTCATATACTGTCTTCACTCTATTTTTTTGCTTCTCTAACTTGATCATTTTAAATGTTGTCCTCTAGTGAATTTTTCAATGCAGTTCTTATATTTTTGAGCTGTAAATTTTGTTTTGATCCTTTTTATATTTTCTTTCTCTTTGTTGATATTCTCATTTGGTGTGGACATCATTATCCTGAGCTTATTTAGCAACTTTATGACAGCTATTAACTTCTCTGTCAGGTAACTCATATGACTCCATGTCTTCAGCATGAGTTTTCAAAGATTTTTTTTTCCTTTATGTTGGGATTGGCTTCTAGAGTATGCCAGATCCTATCAGTACTCCTAGTCAGATGAGATAGAAACTAATTTCTTGAACAGCCCCTGAAAAGCTGAAAATCTGGACGCATGCTCTTTTCTTCTCTTTTTCCCCCACGCTAAAGGAAAGTCCATGGCTGTATCAGCCTTTATTCTCTGAGGGAACAACAAACCATACAAATCTCTTTTATTCTCAGCAGCCCTCAGGCATTGAGTATGCTGGTCCTGTTAGCACTCCAAGACAATCAAGATAGAAATCTGTCCCTTAGGCAGCCCCCTGAAACATTGGAACATTGTACACATGCTCTAACTCTTCTCCTCCCCAAGGAAAAGCCAAGAAGAGAGGACTTTCTCCTGCTAATTCACACTGACCTGGGAGTAGGAAGTATGGAAAGTGACTGTGTGCTAGTCCAAACTGTCATGTTTATTCTTAGAAGTCCCAACCTGATGCCCTTTCCTATCAGTGCTTAGATTCAGGGAAGAGAGAAACTAGTATGTTGGGTGGGCCCCTAAAATATCTGAGTGTTGGAAATCCGTCAGTCTTTTTCTCTTCCTTCCAAGATTTTATTTAAATTCAAGTTAATTAACATATAGTGTAGTATTTGTTTCTGGAGTAGAATTTAGTAATTCATCACTTACATATAGCAGCCAGAACTCATCCCACTGTGCCCTCCTTCATGCCCATCACCCATTTAGCCCATCCCACACCCATCTCCTCTCCATCAACCCTCAGTTTGTTCTCTGTATTTAAGAATATCTTATGGTTTGGTTCCCTCTCTGTTTTTTAACTTATTTTATTTTTCCTTCCCTTCCTGAATGTTCATTTGTTTGTTTCTTAAATTCCACATATGACTGAAATCATACGGTATTTGTCTTTCTCTAACTACTTATTTCTCTTAGTATTTCACTCTAGTTCCATCTACATCGTTGCAAATATATCTTTATCTCCTTAGGGAGAAGCCAGGAGCTTGGAGTTTTCTCCCAGTCATGCAGCACTGTGCCAGGGGTGTGGGACTATGGTGAGTGAGCACCACAACTTTTCTTCCCAGCTTCCAATCAGTTGTTTCCACATTTGCCTGGGGCATAGGAACTTCTTAATTGGTTTCTAGATTTCTCACAAAGGGAATTGGCCTGTGTATTGTTATTCAGTGTCTCTGTGGGAGAAGCAAGGTTTGGGGCCTCCTATTCTACCACCTTGTTTTAATAGAACCTAACTTTATTTATTTATCAACTCCACCCATTCAGTCCCTGACTCTCAAGGGCACTGACTCCCCTCACCAGCTTTGGGGGTGGACCTAAGTGCTCTAAGTATCATTTCATCTTTTTTTGCTAGTGATAAGATTAGTTGGGTTTAGGCCGATGAAATTCAAAGAAAGGGCTGCTGCTGTTGGGAAGTTATAGGAAAATCCACCTTCTTCTGGGAGAGCCTCCTGAAGCAATGTTCTCT
This sequence comes from Hyaena hyaena, assembly GCF_003009895.1. Taxonomy (NCBI): domain Eukaryota; kingdom Metazoa; phylum Chordata; class Mammalia; order Carnivora; family Hyaenidae; genus Hyaena; species Hyaena hyaena. Next base: position 1,525,318 of record NW_024081025.1, on the reverse strand, counting down.
CTCACTCTCCCTGCATGTGAATGAGGCAGCAAGAAGCTCAGTTGGTAGTGGCAGGCATATCTTAGGACCATGGAAGTGTAGGTCATATACAAACCATGTATAGGTGTACAGACAGATCAAAGGACCAGAGTCCTTGGCAACGTATTTGGTTCATTGAATCCATCAACTCTAAAGCCCATCCTTAGTTCTGGATTTCATGCATTGTGGATCCTTATTATATAAGCTTGAATTATATATGCTTATAGTTGCAGAACAAAGCAAGTGGGATGAATTGGAGATGTCAATATCTCTAAAACTCAGTTCGCTGATCTGTAAGGTTCTTGTCATGACTAAATGTGATAATGTTTGTAAAGATTCTATCATTGTCAGTAAGTATTAATCCCCTCTTCTTCCTTGTATAACGAAACTCAGGATTTCTTTCTCCACATATCTTTAGATTTATCAAGGAAAGTGCTTTCAGCTTCTTGTTTGCTAAGATGAAAATAAATCTCACATGGTTCCCAGAAGGAAAGAGTACAATTTCTCCCCCCATAAAAAAATGTGTTTTTTTTTTTTACTCTTTTGTTCCCAGGAACAAGATTAGTACAAATCCCTTGTCAATTTCCACCTCTATACCTCAGCCTTATTATTTTTTTTTTTACAAAGTTTAAATCTGCATGCTGAGAGAACTGTTGTTCATTATGTTAGAGAAATTGAGGGATAGGGACATAGGATCCAGAGCTGACAGATTGTGTTCCAAGTCTAAGGAAAGAAAGAATATTCCCCCAGAAAACTCTACAGACTGTAGTTAAGCAGCAGTTTTTGCATAAAAGCAAAAGAGAAAATGTACTAACATGGTAGGAACTAGACTAGACTCCAAGTTTTAGTCAGCCAATTATACATAATATACAAAAATGCAAAAGTAAGGGGAGACCCTTGAGGCCCTGTGGATTACCATTTATAGTTTGAGGAATCCATTGGTTCAGTAACTTCCACTCTGCAAGTTTGTGATTTAAACTCCCATCTCTTTTCATAGAGACCTTGGAGCATCAATCAGATGGACATTATGCCAGATAATAAGCTAGAACAGATTTACGCTGATACAATAAAAGTTTAATATTTCATGTCCCCTCATAAAAGATTTGTGCATTTGTGAACTATATTGTTTGTATGGTTTCTGGTGTCATTGGATAAATGGCACTGATCCAAATGGTGCCCGTTGTGTAACATAGAGAAGATTCTTAATTTTGTGTGTTGTCAGGCAGTGTTTATGATACTTTAAAACTTCCACACAGCTAGTGACAAATTGTAATGGAAGAGACAATGAGCTCAAATATAACTCTACTATAGATTTTTGCTCTCAGAACACATTATCAAAGATATTTTTTTCCAACTTAACGCACATCACTGCCCATCACTTATGGCTGTAGCTTCCTCCAAGTTGTTTTTATTTCTCCTACCTACATTTTCTTTTTAAACAAGAGCTGTGCTACTTTAAGCAGCTTCAATGCAACATGAAGTTTGGGACTGCATGGTTTCAAATACTGATTGTATTACTTTTTAATCCATCAATGTCCATAGCTTTTAAAATAGACTAAAATCTCTGTGGAAAAGAAGCATACAAATCTAACATAGAAAGTTCTTTTATACGTATCGAACTGTATATTCCCTGTGTATAACTTTGTTGCTAATAAGGCATTTTAAGAAGTTCATTAACTCTGAGACTACTTCATCACAATTCACAAAGGATCTTGTACTTATCCTGTACACAAATAGCTGTTAATACCTTTCTTCTAGACCTCTGATATAAACTTCCAACTTAGAAGCAAAAGGTTATAATAGGTCAGTAGGTTAAGAATTAATAGAGCTTAAATAATTTCATGTCAGTTCAAGAATATATTAAATATTGTAGCACAAGACTAACTTGGAGAAAGAGTAACAAAGAAATTATAAGCATAGCTCTTACTTTAGAATTTAATTGAGGAGTGCCTGGGTGTTTCAGTTGGTTGTGTCTAACTTAGGCTCAGGTCATGGTCTCACAGTTCCTGAGTTTGAGCCCTGCAATGGGCTCTGCTGACAGCATGGAGCCTGGAGCCTGCTTCAGATTCTGTGTCTCCCTCTCTCTCTGCCTCTCTGCTGCTCATGCTCTGTCTCTCTCTCCCTCAAAAATAAATAAACATTTAAAAAAATTTTTTTAAAGAATTTAGTTGAGAAAGGAGAATAAATGTGAATATATATGTATATGTATATATATTATATAGGGAGAGTTACCTAGAACTATAACTATATATCATCATATAGTTATGTATAATTATGTAGTATATATAGTTACATAATTATAAATCATTTATATATTATATAAAATACTTTAAAATATACCTGCTATGTATGTAATAAATATTATATATACATTGCATGTTTACATTTAATATATAATGTTCATTATGTAATATACATATATTGCCCATAATAATATAATTATATGATAAAGCACCAGAATTTAGTTGTTTTATTCATTCACTCACAACCATTTGTGGAGTAGAGCAGAGACGGGCAAACTTTCTCTGTAGAGGGCCAGATAGTACATGTTTTAAGCTTTGAAGAAGCTGTACCGTCTCTGCTGTGCAGTTCTACAATACACAAATGAATGGGTGTGGCTGTGTTCCAATAAAACGCTTTTTCCTGTGACCAGCAGGACTCTATGAACTAACTTGTTGCTTGCTCACTGTCATCATTGAATCCTTGCTTGCTCACAAGCATGAGGACTCCTTGTCTGTGGCCACCACCAGGGGGCTTAGTATTTGTTTCTACCCAGAATTCTATTTCCCCAGATAATCTGTACAACTGGTTTCCACGCCCCCTTCAAATCTCTGCTCAAATATCACCTTCTGAATCAGGCCTTTCTTACCATGTACCACAATATGTCATATCTGTCAATACCACATACTATCAATACCACAGTATGTGACATTGAGACCTCCCTACAGCCATGCCCAAAACCCTGTACTTTCTCCATGGCAATGATTTAGTCCAGTGGTCAGGACGAGCCTGGATAGACTGGGACAAAAATGTCTGGGTTGAATTCTGGTTATTTTTTACTACTGATGGTATGGCTTTAGGCTAATCATTTAATCTCTTTAAGATTCACTTTCCTTTATCATAAAATGAGCATACTAACAGAATATGACTCATGGAGTTTTTGAAATAATTAGTTAATATATAGTTAGTATAATATATATGTAAAATACCAAATGACTATTGAACTGAATGAAATTTCTAAAGTAATAGAAGAATAAAAAGGAATAACCGACAGAAGGCAAGGATGCAAGAAAAAAAAATATGAAAAGTGAAAAACACAAAATAAGTTGCAAAAAGAAATCCATATAATTAACCATTAATTATTATCATTAGCTCCAATATCTGTAAATGGCTTAAATTCACATATTTAAACAAAAAACTGTTGGATTAGATTTTTGAAAGAAATCCACCTCAGGGCACCACCTGGGTGGTTCAGTTGGTTAAGTGTCTCACTTCAGTTCATCATGATCTCCCAGTCTGTGGGTTTGAGCCCTGCATTGGGCTCTGTGCTGACAGCTCAGAGCCTGGAGCCTGCTTCAGATTCTGTGTCTCCCTCTCTCTATGCCTCTCTCCCACTCATACTCTGTCTCTGTCTCTCAATAATAAATAAACATTAAAAAATTTTTAAATAAAAAAAAGAAAGTAATCCACCTCTATGTTGCTGATGAAACATCCAGAACACTCACACACATGCATACATGTATACATACAGATTGGACATAAAATTATGGGAGAAGATACATTTTGCAAAAACTAACCAAAAGAAAGTCAAAATAGCATCCAAATTTTTGACAAAATATAAGTTGAGGCAAAAATCTCTTAACAGAGTTAAAAAGATACATAAATATAGAAGTACAACTCCATCAAAAAATATAGCAATGACAAAATTGTATATACCTGTCTTAGTCTGTTCAGGATGCTAAAGCAAAACACCACAGACTGAGTGGCTTATAACAACAAACATTTATTCCTCACAGTTCTGGAAGCTGGTAGGTTGAAACTAGGGCCAGCCTGGCTGTATAAGGGCCCTTTTCCAGGCTGTGGACTTCTTGTGTATCTTCAGATTGCAGATGGAGCTGGGAAGCTCTGTAGGATATTTTTAATAAGGATACTAGGCCTATTCAGGTGGATCCACCTTCCTAACTAAGCATCTCTCAAAGGTGTCACCTCCTAGTATATCACATTGGATGCATCGGACTTCAACATATGAATTGAGGAGGAAAGGGACTCACACATTCAGACCACAGCAGCACCTAAGGCAGAAGTGCAAGAATTTTTATTATAGCACTATTTATAAAAGAAAAAAAAAAGCGGGGCGCCTGGGTGGCTTAGTCGGTTAAGCGTCCGACTTTCGCTTAGGTCATGATCTCGCGGTTCGTGGGTTCGAGCCCCGCGTCGGGCTCTGTGCTGACTGCCAGCTCAGAGCCTGGAGCCTGTTTCAGAGTCTATGACTCCCTCTCTCTCTGACCCTCCCCTGCTCATGCTGTCTCTCTCTCTCTCCTAGAAATAAATAAAAAATAAAAAAAAAAAGCATATTAACTTATTTTAATTAAAAATATATTTTATATGCCACATTTGTAAACTATGTGTGTAAGTTTGTATTTGCATAGAAATAAAACTAGAAAGACATTCATCAAACATTTAGAAGTAGTAGTTATTTCTATATTATAATATAGTATATATATACTATTACATTTAATTTTTAAAACCAGGAAAATAAAAAACTTAATTCAAACATTTACTAGTAAACCACAAAAATGTAGATAAATATGAATCATGACATCAACATTAATTTTTATTTTCTAGAATGAATTGCTCATTAGATGCTTATAAAATAGCTATTATCAATTGAACATTGTTCACATTCAGATGTTTCTATTTCTTGTTGCTTCTAACCTTAGCTCACTACAGTAATTTTAGCCATATACCCATAATAGAAATTCTTCACATTTTTATTGAGAACATAAATATTTATTAGCTTGCCTTATTTCCCTCCAGGGTAACCTCAATCTATATCTCCACCCACCATTCAAGCTCTCATTTTCCACACTTTAATTTTTCAGGGATGAGGGTATATTATTTATGTTTTCACATATACATTCTAAACATTTGGGATGCTATGAAAACCTTCTGTTCTCATTATCGCTCATTTAAATCATTTTGCACAATGCCACAGGAGAAATGGTTTGAGAAGGAATAAAACAAATTTCAGTTGTTACATTTCAAGATCTAAGCAAAAATGTCTGGGTAATTTTTTTCAAACTATGTTATAAATGGCACTCTATTGTCATACTGAAGGGAATTTTCTGCATCTATGGGTGCTTCTTTCTTAAAGAGTTCCCTCACCTCAGGTGTTTGCTTATGTATTCTCCCTCTCTCTCTCTCATCTTCTTTCCTATTCCACTTCCTAAGCCTTGGGTTAGGCTTGAGCTCAGGAAAAGAGTCAAGCATTAAGTTGTAGCTAACATTAAAATTTTGATTTACACTTGATTTTATTTTTTAATATCTGAAAATGACTGAAAGTCTATAGAATCTTTTCAAAACACTGAGAAGGGGTAGGAGAGGTTGATCCTGGAGAATGTGTTTGAGTGGATATACTAAAGAAAATGGTTTCTAGTAGTACCCTACTGAGTTCCATCCTTGTACAGAACCAATTAAAATTCATTTCTAAGGTCTGGATGATTCATATCATCCCTATCCAGATTGTGCTCACTGGGCTGACAGAAGTGTCCATATATGTCTGATTCTCAGATATGAATATAGTTTGAGCTCAAGCTGGAATTCTCACTATATCAGTCAAAATCAGTACCTCATCAAGTTACGTAAACTGTTGTTGTTTTGTTTTATTTTTAGCAAAGGAGTTACCAGAAAACAGTTCAACGCACACAATAAAGCTAAAATTATAATTGGAAATAATTGAACATTTAAATATATGCACCCATGAAAATTAAATATCCTATACCACTAGACTACATGCCACATATAATTATGACTTTTACATTTATACCTTTCTGGAAATGATGTCAAGACAACCCTTTCAAAGAAGGAAATCTTGCCATTTGCAATGATGTGGATGGAGCTAGAAAGTACTATGCTAAGTGAAACTACTCAGAGAAAGAAGAATACCATATGATTTTGCTCATATGTGGAATTTAAGAAACAAAACAAATGAACACGGGAGGAAAAAGAGAGGTGAACCAAGAAACAGACTCTTAACTATAGAAAACAAACTGAAGGTTGCTGGAGGGAGATTGAGCAGAGGGCTGTGTTAAATAGGTGATGGGTACTAAGGAGGGCACTTGTGATGAGCACTAAGTATTATATGTAAGTGATGAATCACTAAATCCTACACCTGAAACTAACTGGAATTTAAATTAAAATGTGAAGGAAAAAAATGACAAACATTTCAAAAAGCATCAATAACACTAATATCTTTCAATAACAACAATAACAACAACAACAAATACTCTTTCTATTTTTTGCTGACACTTCCTAATTATTGTGACTAGCAACCAACAGATCTCTTCATTTCCAAACCTCCTATGCTATAGTTACACAACAGGCACCGAAAAGGCCATTCCAGGTAATGGGCTGTCCCTGTTATGCAGAGATAGACAGAGGCATGACATTAGCATACCAACTACAAATGGGTTAGGTATGAACATGGATAGAGTGCATGGTTAAAAATAATTCCAAGATGAAAACCTAGATCTATCTTTTCAAAGTACATACCAGGCAACATCTGCTTGATTCTTCACTGGATATTCAGCTTTTGACACTTGATTTTACTGATCCTCGCATTTTAAAGAAACTTTTCTTTTTCTCTTTCTACCTATTTGGTTATCATTATGTATAGTCATCAAATCCCTCCAAGAAATCTAAGTGCATAGGTTTATGTCAAAATGTGCATAATTGTGTATACTTATGTATACAAATGTGTGCAGCAATGTAATAGCAATACCAGAAAAGAATGGTTTCCAAGTATAACCTGTTAGGAACAAAGAGAAGGAGAAAATTTGGCGTTTTAGGCATCTACTCTCTGATGAAACTAAAGTACCATCAATAAATTATCTCATTTAATTGGTGTAAGATTATTAATACATCCTCTTCTTGCTCTCTCTAAAATAAAATTTAAAAAAGACAACGACAACAAAAAAAACCCATAAGTCTTATTCAGGAACCCAGACTTTGCTGATGGTTAGCCAAAGATATGACAAGTGAAGCTAGTACCATGTCCAGCATCAATATAATAGAAGCTTCCAGCTGTCAGATACAGATTCCTGAGTCTATTTCCTGCACTGGGAAAGTTGAGGTTGCATGACAATGGTTTAATTGAGGACAAGTTCAACTAAAGGAAACCCCTTAGTTTTGGAGTCTGTGCACTTCTGTATCATGTTACTCACCTAGCTCTGTTCTGACTATATAACTGTCTTTCATTCTTCAGTACAGCTGTGGTCCACATACTGCAAGTTGTTTACAATAAACAGACTGAATAAGGTATATACTTTTAAATGCACTCCTAGGTCAGTAATCAGTACATAATAAAAGTGCAGCACTCCCATTTATCACCTAGCTAATATATTCCTTTAGTCAATATTAGAGAGGATTTCAAGTTGTAGTCAAAATGATAGCTGTTTTTGCAAAGGAAAGATGTCAAGTATAACAATTTTCTGTTAACTCATTCTCTTTGCCTAATTTATTGTGTAAAGATTGGCTATAATTTGTTCTTGGATCTTGAAAAATATAAGACAAATATACTCTTCTGCCTTAAAACAAAGGATGGTTACGATTGTGTATAGAATGTAAATATAGATTTATAGCAACTGAATGCATCTACAAATGATTTGCAGTAGTATAAATCTCTTTCAGGATTAAGACATTAAGTTGCTGAATATTGTTTTAATGTGTCTGGAACAGAGCTTATGAGAGTCTCCCTAGAGAAAACAAGAGGCCCTGGAAAGGCTCTCAAAAATGTTCTTCCTTCTCAGTTATGCCAATTAAAAATTATTAAATTTTCAAGACCTCTCTTTGAACCATCAATCATTCACATCTAAGCATGAATTAATCAGTTAATTTTGATATGTTTCTTGCTACAGATTGGCAGATTTAATAAAAGAAGATTAGAATAAGTAAACTAGGTGTACTTTGGGGAAAGGAAGGCCTGAGTAGGATCTCAGAGTAAGCAATTTGATAGCAGTAACCAATTTGAGGATGGAGAAAATTGGGGAAATGCCAAGACAGAATAAGAAAGAAAGAGAACCAGAATACTCAACACAAATCCAGCATCCTAGCAATTTTGACAATGACAAATCGTGATGATGTTCCTAAGACCACACCATTAAAATCAATATCCTGATTATCATATATTGTTGATTCTTGTATACAATACTCTCCACTCTGCCTGAATTAGTCTTGTCAGCTAAAGAGTAATAGCTTTATGAAATCAATATCTCTGTATGGAAATAGAACTATTAAAGTTTCCTTTCAATCCTTTTGTCAATTCAGAAATACATGAAGTATATTATCTGTCTATTAGCAGTTAATAACGAAAGAAGTTGACTTTAGTATAAATGCAGCTTGGGTGGATGAGATATTGTCTGTATAACTAAAACAGAATGTTCTGCCATGAGAAAGGAAAAAAATGAGAATACATTTTTAAAAATCATGAAACTTAAAAATATAATTACTGAAAGAAAAAGTCAATGATGAATTACATATAAATTGGGGATTATCTCCCAGAAATCAGAACAATTAAAAAGAGGTGAAAATGTGTAAGATAAGATGAAAAAATAAACAAGACCAACTCATAACATCAAACATGTAATTACTAGAAATTCCAGAAAGAAACATGGAAAAAAGGAGACCAAGTTATTATTTAAGCAATAAAAAACAAATTTCCCAAAGTGGAAATAGGATAAAAGACCCTAGATCCAAAGGTGGACAGCGTTGAAAATAAAAAACAAAATGTAATACCTCATTATGAAACAGTGGTATAACAAGAAGGAAGAGCACTTCCTAAAAGCTGACAGAGGATTACATTGGTCTCTTGCAAAGTTCTGTGTGAAAATTCTCATCACTGGAACACGGTAGACATAGAACAATCCCTTCAAAGTTTTGAGGAAACACTATTTTGTTCTAGGAGTCCAAAATTAGACAATTATCAATCCTCCTGGAGATAAAATTGAGACATTTTCACACTCAGAAATCCAAAAAACTTTACCTCTGTACACTTTTCTTTAGGATACTCTTTAAGGCAATGTGGTCCAATGAACAAAGATCTCAGTCAAGAAAAAGTGCAACAGACACATTTCAAAAGCCAGTCTTCCTATTCTTCTTGCTTTCCACCCCCCCCCTCAGCCCCCCACCAGCCTGGGGAAGGGGAGGCGGGGTGGAAGTGCTATTTCTCTTCCAGATGATCTTGGAACAGTGATCCTAGCTCCTACCATGTAAGTAAATTTTGATTATTCAAACCATTATACCAGTTCCATTTTCCTTGCCAAAACTTGGTTTAGAAGTGAAATGAGAGCACAAGTCTGCACGATGGCTTCTAGGAAACATTTTGTTAATCCTGAAATAGAGAAATAAGGGGGAAAACCTTGGATAAGCCCATGCGTTTATGTGATGCTGGGAATTGTGGTAGCCATGTTGCCACACTGAGTTGGGCAAAGATGATGCGCTGAGGATGGCAGAGCAGAAAGGTGGAAAGGAAATTATGATTTTGTTTTCATTTAGTTGCTGAAGTAAACAACCCTGGAATTACCGAATCTCAGGTCTTCTTTTGTGTGAGATGATTATTTCTGTAATCACTTAAGTCATCTGTCATGGGGTTTCCTTACTTGTTGAAATGATTATAATGCTACAAGAAAAAAGTATAGAATTCCAGCAATTGTGGAATAAAAAATGTAAAGGATGGAAAATTAAGAAAGTCTCAAAATAATAGTGAAGCAATAGGTCTAGGTAGCAAACCAGGACACCAAGCATTCAGAAGAGTACCTATAAGGGAAAAAAGGAAGCTAATAGAATTTTTGATTGGTAAGGAGATTTAAAAAATAAAAATACTAAAAACTGAGTCTTAACTATAGAGAGCAAATTGATGACTACCAGAGTAGGGGAGGGAGGGAGGATGGGTGAAATAGGTGATGGGATTAAGGAGTGCACTGTGATGAGCACCAGGTATTTTATGGAAGTGTTGAATCACTATATTGTACACCTGAAACTGATATCACACTATATGTTAACTAACTAGAATTTAAATGTTAAAAAACTTGAAAAGCTCTAAAATAGAAGGGGGAAAATTTTGGCAGTAAAATAAACAATATAAATAAATAAATAAAATAAAAATATGATAAACCAGATAGTACAAGGGGGAAAAAGCAAGAGAAACTTGCTGGAAACAACAAAAACAAAAAAACAAAAAAACAACAACAAAAAAGAAACTGTACACAGAAGAGAAAAAAAGTCATGGAAAACCTCTGGTTCAGTAGAGAACAAGATTTTTCTATTCACAATAATGTGAGCACTGCTTTTGAATTTTTAGAATTAATTCTTGGAAAAACTGAATGGCTTACTTTTAGTTACAGAGCATAATATAGATATTAACATTAACAGTTTAAAAGTTTAGATGACAAACCCTAAAGTGAAAAAGATGGAAAAGAAAATTTGTAAACACTGAAATCTTTACCTTAAATATTGAGAAATGAAGACATGCTCTCCATTATAAATGGTACAAAAACTATTGTGTAAATATAAAAAGACACCAACATTTATGTTGTAGGCAATTATAACCTTAGGGTCTTTGTCTGTGCTGTCCCTACAGTCTGTAATATGCTGCCCCAATTTCTAGAGAGGAATCCCTCTCCACTCAGCTAGTAGCCCAAGACCTCTCTAACCAAGACAGCCTTCCATAACACGCCTACATAAAGCTATACTGTGGTTTTCACTACTTTTTCTTCCTTTAAAATTACCATGCTTTATGTCTTCATTTTACTTACTAACATTGAATTTTCTCATTAATTCAGTTACATACCAATCTCTTTCCTCACTGGACCATATGCTTTTTGTAATTAGGGACCTTATGTGTCTCATTGTTATATCCTGATGACCTGGTTCATAGTATGCCTCAGTGAATATTTGTGGAATGAATAAATGGGGAAGGGGGATGAGATGGTGTAAATAAGCCAGCATAGCAAGAAATCAAAATATGAGACAAAAGATTGACAACATAAAATATATCAATATGAGGATATTCCTTAGATATATAAAAACAGCCAGGGAAGAAACAGTTAAAAGATTTAACTGTTAACACAAGGCATTTTGAGAGGCATTATTAATAGTCAAATATGGATTTTTTTAATATTTTATTTTTTTCTGAGAGAGAGATAGACAGCATGAGCAGGGGAGGGTCAGAGAGCAAGGGAGACACAGGATCGGAAGCAGGCTCCAGTCCCTGAGCTGTCAGCACAGAGCCCAATGCAGGGCTTAAACCCAAGAACTGTGAGATCACGACCTGAGCTGAAGTCGGATGCTTAACCGACTGAGCCACCCAGGTGCCACAAATATGGATTTTTTATACATCATGTTTGAGACTGTATTTATAATTTTCTGTTTCCTTTGTGATAACATTTAACATCCTCAATCCACTTTTTTAAGCACTTAAACTTGTCTTAGTCTTCCCATGCTAAGATTAAAGTTTGTAAATTGAGAATGACAGTGCAACAACTTCATTTCTTATACAAATAAGTACAATATGTGGATGAATCCTCATCCTGAAGGCAAAGTAGGATGGTATTTTTATGCCTTTAAAACTTGTTCCAAAGGCTTACAAATACAAGTCTGAAACAGATTCATCTACTTGAATGATGACTTAACTCTCTCACAGCTATTTAAGCACTTGATCTTAACTTTAAATTTATTACAGAAAACAGGAAATTTAAAGAAAAAGACATGTATTTGTAAGTATGCCAATGTCCCTTATCTATCCATAAACAGCTTGTTTTATAGATTTCATAATGAATATGATATTTTTGAATGTTTACTTATTTATTTTGAGAGAGAGAGAACACAAGCTGGGGAAGGACAGAGAGAGAGGGAGAGACTCAAGGAGTCTCCCTACTGTCAGTGCAGACCCTTCCGATGCCACAGCTCAGTCTTAACAAACCGTGAGATCATAACCTGAGCTGAGATCAAACCAAGAGTCGGACACTTAACCAACTGAGCCACCCAGGCACCCCTAGATTTCATAATGAAAAGGTGTTTTCACTTGAATTTAATATTTCTGGGAGAAGTAACAAGAATTCACTTAGCGCTTAAAGATAAGGCCTGAATCATGTGTAGAAACATGGATGGACCTTGAGGGTGTTATGCTGAGCGAAATAAGTCAGGCAGAGAAGGACAAATATCATATATTTGCACGTATAGGAGGATTAGGAGGAACTTAACGGAGGAACAAGGGGGAGAAGAAGGGGGGAAATGGTGGGGGAAAGGGAGAGAGGCAAATCATGAGAGACTCTTGAATGCTGACAAAAACTGAGGACTGATGGATGTGGGGGGGAGGGAGGGATGGGCATGGAGGAGGACACTTGTGGGGATGAGCACTGGGTGTTATGTGGAAACTAATTTGACAATAAACTATTTGTGAAAAAAAAAAAGATAAGTCCTGAAGGAAATACATATTTTCAATTAAAAAAAATAGTAATGTTTGAAGGATACTGACACAAAATTGAAATGCCCTGGGGCTATAATTTAATCATAGGCCTTAAAGAAATATTACAGAAAGAATATCCTTCTAATTCCATAACATAGGCAGACTTAGACATTTCTCAATATGCCATTGACTGTCTATTTACTCCTGGTGTCTTTTATGTTGTAACCCCTGCTGTTGTGAGGTCAGTAGAATTTTCTATTGAATTAAATAATCTATTATTCCTAACATTGAAGCATTTGACATAGTCTTTGGTTTGACTCTGATAAAGTAAATGACTTGTGGAACAAAAATCCTTGATGAACTATGTATATTCAGATTTGATATGCCTAATAATACCCTTTACTTCCATCATGAATGTGAATCAACTTTTTCAGTATAAGTCTAAACCAGCTTGGATAGAGAGCAGTGTAAAACATGACAATAAATGAAGGAGAAACAAATGAAATCATTTCAAGCTTTTAAAAACGAGAGCGAAATCTACAGAGAGTAGTTAATTCCTTTATTTTTTAAATTTGTTTTTAAGTTTGAGAGAGAGAGAGAGACAGCATGAGTGGGGGAGAGGCAGAGAGAGAGGGAGACACAGAATATGAAGCAGGTTCCAGGTTCTGAGTTGTCAGCACAGAGCCCAACATGGGGATCGAACTCACGGAGCCATGAGATCATGACCTGAGCTGAAGTCAGATGTGCAACTGACTGAGCCACCCAGTGGCTGCAGTTAATTCCTTTTAAAACCTTGTTTTAGGAACTTTCATTTCCAGCAACATGAGGGAATACATACCTATTTCGCCCTTCTTATAAGAAACATCTTCTCAAGTATATCAATGGGTTGGCATAATTTATATATACCAATTGACATATGAGTTGGAATAATTTATACATTGATTTCCTCTTCTACATGAGGACTAGAGAACAGGAGACAAAACTAAGGGCATATCTAGGATAGAGAGACATAAAATTGAAACCTTAAAGGACTCATTCATTTGGTCTATAGTGTTCAACTCCTCTGCTGATTGATCTGTCTGGAACTTCTGCCCATTCCTGAAAGCTGGGTATTGAAATCTTCTACTCCTATTTTGTTGCTGTCTATTTTTCCCTTCAGTTCTGTCAATGTTCACTTCATATATTTGGGTGCTTTGATATTCAGTGCATATATATTTATAATGTTATATCTTCCTGGTAAATAGACCCTTTATCATTATATGATGACTTCTTTATCCCTTTTGACAGCTTTGAGTCATTTTGTCTGATATACATATGTATATGTATGCATATATGTATATATTCCCTTCCTTAACAGACTCTATGTGTCCTTAAATCCAATGTGAGTCTCTTATAGGCAGCATTTAGCTGGATCTTCGTTTTTTCTTTTCTTCTTCTTCTCCTCCTCCTCCTCCTCCTCCTCCTCCTCCTCCTCCTCCTCCTCCTCCTCCTCCTCCTTCTTCTTCTTCTTCTTCAATCTAGTCATCTACTCTATGTCTCTTATTAGGGAGTTTAATCTATTTACCTTTGACATGATTAAAGACTTACTATTGCCATTTTTTCTTTCTTTTTTTTTCTTTTCTTTTTTTTTTTTGGTCTGTTCTGTAGTTCTTTTGTTGCTTTTTATCTTTCTTGCTGTCTTCCTTTGTGATTCATTTATTTTGTTAGTTATGTTTTTTGATTCCTTTCTCTTTTTTGTCTGTGTATCTTCTATAGATTTGTGTGTGTGTGTGTGTTTGTGTATGTGTGTGTGTGATTACCATGAGGTTTACATAATACATTTTGTAGTTATAACAGTCTATTTTAAGCTGATAGCAATTTCACTTCAAATGCAAACAATAACTGCACTTTTAATTCTCTCACTCAATGCTTTGTTACTGATATTACAATTTACATCTTTTTATATTGCATATTTATTCACAAATTTGTGTAGCTAGGGTTATTCTTAATACTTCTGTCTTTTAACTTTCATACTAAATTAGAAGTAATTTATATACCGTCTTTGTAGTATTCCAGCATTCTAGTCTTCTGTATTTGTCTCTATATTTACCTTTATCACTGAATTTTATACTTCCATATGCATTTATGTTGCTGTTAAGCATCCACAGCTTCAACTTGAAGAGCTTCCTTTAGCATTTCTTATATGACAGGTCTTGTACTAAAGAACTCTGTCAGCTTGTGTTTGTCTGGGTAAAACTTATCTTTCCTTAATTTTTGAAGGACAGTTGTCCAGATACAGTATTCATGCTTACCAGGTTTTTTTTCTTATAATACTTTGAATATAACATCCCACTCTCTTCTAGCCTGTAAGGTTTCTTCTGAGAATCTACTGACAGTCTTTTGGGGGTTCTCTTTTATGTAATAAGTGATTTCTCTTGCTGCTTTCAAAATTCTGTCCTTGTCTTTGACTTTTGACAGTTTGATTATAATGTGTATCAAAGGTGTTTTTTATTTAAAGGTATATTTATTTAAAATTATCCTATTCAGGATTCTTTTGAGCTTCACAAATCTGGTTGCCCATTTCCCTCCCAAGATTTGGGAAGTTTTCTGCCATTATTTCTTCAAATAAGTTTTCTGCCCCTTTTTCTCTCTCTCTTTTCTGAGACTTCTATGATGCATATATTGGTTCTTTGGATGGGTATCTCAAAGTCTTGTATGCTTTCTTCACCATTTTTCATTCTTTTCCTTTTTTGCTTCTCTGGATAATTTCAAGTGACTTTTGAGTTTACTAACTCTTTCTCATAATGATCCAGTTTAATATTGAAGCCATCCAGTTTATTTTTTTAGTCCAATTATTATATTTTTCAACTAAAGAATTTCTGTAGGGTTCCTTTCTTACAGTTTTAATACTTGTTGATATTCTTATTTTGTTCATGTATCATTTTCCTGGTTTCATATACTTGCCTACTTGTTTTCTCTTATTACTCACTGACCATTAAGACAATTATTTTTAACTTTGTCAGGCAATGAATAGATCTCGATTTTTTCATGGTCACTTACTGGAGATTTATTCTACTCTTTTGATTGTGTTTTGTTTTTCGGATTTTCTTCTGTTTGCTATAGCTTGGTGTTGGTGTCTGCACTTTTGAAGAAACAGTCATCTCTCCCAGTTTTTATGAACAGGTTTCTACAGAAAACTACTTTCACCAATCAGCCTGGCCAGAAACTCTAGTATCCTCCCAGCTTTTCTATAGATCTGTCTTCTCTGCTCTTTATGCAGGTAGATTCCTAATCAAAGGGGATTTACTGGTTTCCTTCCCAGCTCCCCCCAAGCCCATAATCTTTTGCTACCTGTCTGACTGCTCAGCTGGGCTGGAATGTTAGAGGTGTACTAATTCCACTCCTCCCCCTCCTTCCCTGTGGAGAGAAGCCTCAAGTTCTAGGCCTTCTCTCAATGTCACAGAGTTCTGCTGAGTGTAAGTCCCTGAACCTTTTTGCTTGCTCTTAGCTGTCTTCACCAAACTGTGAACTCTTAGTTCTGAGTGAGGCAAAACAGAAATCAGCCTCTTAGGCAAAAGCACTGAAAGGTTAGGATAGTTTAGGCATGCTCCATGACCATCCATCCTGGGAAAGAAGCCCCAGCTTCTATGTCTCCTCTTAATCTCACAGATCTATGCCAGTCACAATAAACTACCTCCTCTGTTCCCTTTGTTCTTAACTGAACTGAGGCATCTCAACTATGTTAATTCCATCAGTTCTCTAAGTATAGTGAGACAGAAACTGGCCCCAGGGCAGTGTACCAAAAGACTTGGTCATGGGAAGAATGCTCCATTCTCTTTCTTTTAAATACTGAGATGTGCCATCTTGGGGAGGGGTTGATGGAGGAAAAGTGAGATTGATCTTCTTACCCATTTTAATGTAGCTATTCTCAGTTTTGTACTCATCTGGACTATGGAAATTCTTTTAACTATATTTCAGACTTCTCATAAAGTTGCTTAGTCCATACATCATTGTTAACTGCTATTTCTGTAGGGGATGAAGGCTGGAACTTTGTATTCGCCATCTTTGTGGGACCCTTTATTTCATGAACTCCTTCTATAAATTTACATTATATATATGTATATATATATGTATATATATATATATACATTTTATAATTTTGTTAAGACCTTTAGCTAACTTCTTCAACTATAAGGACAAATGGAATTATTTTAATATACTGTTAAAAGTCTAATAAGTGTAGTTAAATGCCCTATGATTTGTAGGTCACTCCCCTTTAGCTTCATTTAATTTAAATTTTGAGGCAAAATTTTAAATATGAATATTGTTTAAATAACAGTTTTAATGTTACAATAAAAGTTACTTAAAATTGGGAGGGGACAGTATTAAATTTGTGTTACTTAAATACCTAGCTTTAATTAAGTTATCTAATATAGTTACTATGACACTATTTGCGTCTATGTGTTGTGATAATAACATAGAAAGGTTTACTGCTTGAAATCTTAATTTACAGAACAGTAAACATCCAGGGAGTGTCACCATCCAAACAGTTTGCTTTGAAAGTCTAAACACATATGCCAATTAGACTGCAACCATTTTTGGAAATCCTCTTTTGAACTGGAAACTTAGGAAACATATTCACCATTTTATAGTTTCCTATTTTATTTGTAAATCAAAACTCTATATTTCACTGAACATAAAATGAGACACAGAAAACTATTGTCAGTGTCTCAAAGTGTAGAGGAAACAGCACAGATGACATGGATAAATGTACAACTGACAGATGGAGAGCAATAGGTGGTCACTGTACCTGGAATAGTTCAAGGAACAGATGGTATTTGTCTGTGTTTCTGAACAAGAATGCAGGGAAACTTACTTATTTTCTTTGAAATAATGATCCAGAAAGATATGAAAGAACAGAAGAACACCTTAAGAACAACATGGTGAGCAAACAATCAGGATTAGTAAATTCTATGTGCTACAAAAAGAAAGAGCACATTTTCTTTCAATTAAAAATACTGCAGTCTAAAGAAGGTTGACTCAAAGCTCAAGTCAAAATATAGGGAAAACACATTTTGAGATGCTATCGATCCTAATCTTTTTACCACCCAGTTACATAACCACACATTTATGTCAAACTTATGGTAGAACCTATTACATTTCAGAATGTCTTTTGCATAGTATTTGAAAATTCTGCCCTCTCATTCTCCTTGGGTTGCCTAAGTAACAGAAATTGATATGACTAATAATATGATAAACTAATTGACCTAAGTTGGTAATGATGGATAATAGAGTTAAGTTATTTCTTCTTAAAACCCTTCCTGGACTAATGGCAAGGTAATATGATACCTTTTATGAAACCAAAGAATTTGCACATATAATTGAAAGTTATCCTGAGTAAACTTCACCCTGGAAAACTACAATATATACGCTCATTCCAGAGAGTCTGTCAGTAGTTGAAATATTTTTGAAACTTCTTTTGCAATTGTCTGTATACAAGATCTCAGGGGAAAAAAAATCACGACTTTACATTCATATTCCTTTTATCACATATATCTATCTAATAAAATACCTTTCTTGTCACTTTTAGAGCCAAACATGTTTGGAAGCCTCCATTGAAACTAATTCTCCACTAGACAGAAAAAGCCGGAAATCTGACACTATTGAAAATTTCCATAAAAATCTGACGTAGATTCTGAGTATTCAGACCTGAATTTGAATCTTGCTTCTATATTTATAACCTTGGGAAATTAGATACATATCACTTAAAGTCTCCAAGTCTAAATTTCTCATGCATGAAATGATAGTGATAATATTGCTAATGTTTGAGCCAAAAATTGTGATGCTAGAAGATGGAGAATAAAAAGCAAATTTTATGCATTCAGTTTATCCAGAGCCTAACACATCATGGAATACATGGTTTTATTCAATAGATGTCTACTGACTATATAAATGATATCTTTCATTTTATGCTATGGTTATTGGGATAGAAGAGTGTATACATTTTATTAAGAAGATTATAGAAAGGTTTGGGAAGAAACAATGTAAGACTCCTGAGAGTGGGAGGTATAATTTTAAACAGGGAGTCAAGAAAGATTCTCACTGGAAAGATGGAGTGTGAGCAAAGACCCAAAAGAGTTGAGGAGATGGATCATGAAGATACCTTAGGGACAAGCATTCCAGTACTAAAGCCCTAATGTGGGAGCACTTAGGACCTGTTTATGTAACAGCAGAGAGACCAACATGACAGGAGCAATACAAAGGAAAGAGTAGCAAGAAATGAAGTCAAAGAAATATGCTGAATAGGGCCTCCTGGACCATCTTAAGTACTTTGGCATTTACCCTGCATGAGATGGAACTGTTGGAGTGTTTTCAGCTGAGGAGTGATTTAAAATTCTTTCTAATGAGATCCTCTGGCTGTACTGTGTTGTATAAAGAAGGCATAGGAAGGAATGAGGCCAGTTAGGAAATAATTCCACCAATCCAAAGCCACGATGATGCTGGTTTGTTCCAAGGTTGTAGAAGTAGAAAGTGTGAGAAACAGATAGATGCTTAGTAAATATTATTGATGGATTGGATGTGTATGCTGTAGACTATATATTTGTGTCCCACCAAATTTATGTGTTAAAATCCTAGCCATAAATGTGATGGCATTTGAAGATGGACTTTGGGAGATGATTAGGTCATAAGGGTAAAACAATTTAATAATGATATTGTTCATATATGCTGTATTTTCCCATTAAAACATTTTAAAAAGATGAAATTTCAAGGATATCTCCTCCCCAACTCAACCTCTCCCCCCAGTACACACACACATGCACACACATGCACTCACATGCACACACACACACACACACACACACACACAGGATTGAGTTCCCAAGGTCTGAGAAATTTTCAGAGATTGGCTGGGAGGTTAGAGGTAGTTGGAAAAATACAAGAACCAGACTAGTCTGGCTTTTTTGATGTGCAAAAAATGAGTCATACTCTACCTTAGTATATTCTTAGGTATTATATTCTTGAATGGTAATTTAATTCATTAGACTTGAGACATGGAATTCACTAGGCCACCTTAAGCACCCTCTCCCCCTCTCAAAAAAGTGCAAGAGTTATTTACTTTCACTGTATCATTGTCGTTGGCTCATTACCTGAACTAAAATTTTACAAAAACACTATCCAAAGGCCAATGTGTAAGATGGGGCTTAGAATGAAAACGAATAAAATAAAAGTCTAACAGAAACTTTCCACATCAGAAATACTAAAATTTTAGGTCCTGGCTGATGTCTGACTTCCTTGTTCTTTTTATTTTTCAAATCATACAGTCAATAATGTTTTCAATATCCTCTCAGTAAATTCATTTTCTGCTTACCTCTGTCAGAGTTGCTTTTTGATCCTTGCAACTAATGGACCTTGACTGATACAATTTAGTTTCATGTACTATTGTGTGATTGAATGCATGTTCCTCCAACCTATTTCCTCTCACAGCACTCTGGGAATATCTGAGGTAGAAACAAATTCTCTTCTACTAGAATCATAAGAAGTTAAATTAATAGAAAACATACAAAATACTGTGTTAGTATTTATTTATTCCTAGCGCTGCTGTAAAAAAATCACCATTAACTTAGGGACTCAAAACCATTTTAATTTATTGCCTCATAATTCCAGAGGTCAGAAATCCAAAATAAGTCTTACAAGGCTAAAATCAAGGTATTTCAAAGGATTGTTTCTTCTGGAAGCTACATGGGAGAATTCATTCCTCACCTCTTCCAACTTCTAGAGGCTGCCTACATTCCTTATCTTGTGGCCACACCACTTGAATCTCTTTTCTTCCTTCTTCACATTTCTTAGTACTGACTCTGATCTTTTCATTCCTTTCATAAGGAATAATTACATTTAGGGTCCACCAGAATGATCCAGATTAATCTCCCAATCTCAAAATTCTTAATCACATTATCAAAGTCCTTTTTGCCATATAAGGTAACATTTACAGTTTCCAGGGATTAAGATATACATATTTCTCAGGGGCCAGTGTTCACTCTGTCATAAACACCTAGATCACCTGTTACTATGTATAGCCTAAATTAAGTAATTCCAGGTCCTCTAGGGACTTCTGTTCTTTATTTTATATTAGATGTCTTCAGTCTCTTCCAGCCCTCATCCTACTCCTGGGGATTGAGAAGTCTTAAGTGGTATAAAGCTACAGGCTGCCAAATTCAAGGAAACAGAAGGTATTCTTTTTTTTTTTTTAAATGTTTTATTTATTTATTTCTAGGAGAGAGAGAGACAGCATGAGCAGGGGAGGGTCAGAGAGAGAGGGAGTGACAGACTCTGAAACAGGCTCCAGGCTCTGAGCTGGCAGTCAGCACAGAGCCCGACGCGGGGCTCGAACCCACGAACCGCGAGATCATGACCTGAGCGAAAGTCGGACGCTTAACCGACTAAGCCACCCGGGCGCCCCGAAACAGAAGGTATTCTTGAGAAGAGACCTTAAGGAGAAAAAAGCCAGACATATAGACATGTAGAATGGTGTGATCTATGTCATTGCCTGCTTAGTTCGGTTATGACTCAAAGACTGTACATTACCAAAATAAGTTTACCCACATGTTCCAGGCAAAGAAGGAAATTCTGTTCAATCTGCTGTCTGTCAATGTGTGTGTGTGTGTGTGTGTGTGTGTATGCATTTGACAACCATGAACATCAATATAGGACGATATAATCCTAATACAAATGCATCATCTTTATTTATATAAGGACACCTTTTCATCTCATATACCTGCTTTAATAAGAGGAAGAAACACTTCCTGATGGTCTCACTAGGCAACCATACAGTTGCCTCTGCATGTTGGGAACCATCACCGTCACAGAACATTGTTTTATGTTGGGCAAATCTACCTTGCATTGCCAAACTATCAGCTGGCCCTTTCTGTGGTCACTCTACTCTGGTCACTAATCACCTGATTAATTCTGCTTTCCACTAGACATCACAGTTAGCTCTGCAGAGCTCCACTCAGTTTCATCTACTGAAGGTCAAGTGTCATTCTGTGAATTTAAGGACTCCCACATATTCTTTGGTTCTAGTGGATCAGGCTATCTCATGCTTTTGGTCTTGCTCTGAGTCTCATTCCTTTCCCTTCTTTGGTTCTGTCAATTCATCCCTTTGTTTCCTTCCACCCATTAATATAAGGTACCTTCTTTGCTTTATCTAGAAATGTGAGTTGTCTTCAAATATTTGAAGGGTGATCACATTATTGATAAGTTCAAATTACTAGAAGTATCTCTAGGGGAAGAATTTGTAGGAATTAATCATTAGAAATTATGATGAAACATATTTAGGTTTATGTTAAGACTTTCAAACAGTGCTCTTTAGAGGTAGAATGAAGTGACTTACAAAAAAAATGACTTACAAAAAAATAATTCATTATAGAAGTTCATCTTGGGGTGAGGTGGTCATCCATCAGGAAAAGTATTATAAGTAGAGGAAATTCTATCATTAAGTAAATGGTTAGGTCAAATAATCCCTCAAGATTTTTTCATCTTTAAGTTCTATTATTCTAAGTCATGTGGCATGTGTATTAAAAAGTGTATTTACCTGTATCTGAAATATATTTCATATTTATAATACCTCTTTTAGGTTGGTAGTACCCTTATCTTGTGTAAAAGTTAATATAAGTATGAAATAAAAGTATACTCTCAATATAAAAGTAAAACAATAAGCAGGAAAAAAGTACTGTTATTTTTACTCAGTGTGAGATTTTTCTATGAGGATGCCTATGAAAGTAGATTTGTGATAGTGAAAAGGATCATTATAAATATCTGAAGTGTGCTAATATTTTTAAATTATCAATTATCTTGAGACAATACATGTACTACCAAGGATGTGAAAACACACATGTGATAACTTGGGTGTTAGCAAAGTTTGTCCCTAAGAAAATATGAAATACAGCAAGTTGAAAAACTACCAGGAAAAAAAAAAGGCAAATTAACTAAGTAATTGGAGGTTGAAGAATTCAAAAGAACAGATGGGCAGAAGAGACAGTGACGTAGCAACAATTTCTGTAATGGTGAAGTTTCTGCCAGTGATGCCACCATTAAAGTTTGCCACCCAGAAAGACATGCCATTAACTTTTATTAAGGCTAATTCTTGAGGTTATATCACTTCATCATAATAGACCTAGCTCTACCATTATTCATTTTATTTGGAATGTTATTCTGGGAAATAAGCCTGAATTTAACTTAAGAAAATTAAGATTAGGGAACTTTCTAAACCATGTGCAATACTCAGAGAAGTGCTTTATTGAGTGAATTATTCACTTGCCCAGAGTATATACATGTTCTGTCTGGACCTGGTATGAGGCATTGAATTAGATCTTTGCAGGAGACATTAAAGAGTTCAAAGTTTCTAAAAAGTAACCTCCATTGGAAAAGCTATTTTAAGAACAGAGCAAAGTTGGATGTTAGGGCTGAAGACTGGGGTGGTCTTCCTTAATCATTCATAAGGAAAACAGAGAGCTTCCTCTGAGCTGATGAGGCATCCAGACAATAACCTGCATTCTCTGAAAAATTTCTCTGGCAAATTTAAGGGCACCTATCATTTTCAGGAATTATTATATTATATTCTGTAAGAACTGCAAGAATTTAATAATTCCTGAACAATTTTTTTCTAATTTTTCCTTATTTCATTCATAATTTTTAAAAATTAAGATAGTCATTCAAATACCTACTTTTTACTGAGTTCTGACTTTAAATAATTTATAACGAAATACAATGCAGTTTTACAAATTTGTATCCATAATCCATTTAGTCCAAGAAAAAGACAAATGTGTATGTGCTCTGAATATAGG
Organism: Hyaena hyaena; assembly: GCF_003009895.1. Taxonomy (NCBI): domain Eukaryota; kingdom Metazoa; phylum Chordata; class Mammalia; order Carnivora; family Hyaenidae; genus Hyaena; species Hyaena hyaena. Next base: position 1,501,798 of record NW_024081025.1, on the reverse strand, counting down.
ATGATCTCTCAATAGAGGATCTCAAAAGAGTTTATAATTCAAAGAAATCTCCCTAACAGCTCAAGTCACTGAAGGTAATTTAAAGACAGTTTATATCTTAATTCATGGCAACATTTCTTAAAACAATCTTTGCCCTGTCTTTACTGTTCTTTAACCCTGAGTCACTGTCCAAAACCTTTGTGCCTAATCTCTATCTGCTGCTATCACAAAGCTTGTCACATTCAGGCAGTGAGTGGTTTTTGTCTGTTCTCCCATCTTCCTTTGTTTCCCTAGTCCTCTTTCTGCCCATGTGCCTACCTCTGAATCATAAGACCTCAAAGATACTACTAGGAAAGAGAAAATTCTTAATATTTGGGGGAAGGTAAAAAGTTGAGTAAATAAAAAATTATCTTTAGCAATTGGGTAACAATTGCTGCCCACAATAGATGTGTTAATAAACTTTGTCCGTTATCTTTATTAATTTGTTTGACAAATAGTCATTGAGTATCTACATGTTCCAGGTACTATTCTATTGTAATACATCAGTGAAAAAAATACATAATGGTCCATGATTTTGTGCAGCTTTTAGTATAGCAGAAGACTGACAATAAAATTCTACAGTGAAATCAGGAAGATAGAGGCCTTTAAGAAAATTAGGATTCAGGGTCAGAAGGATAACACGTAGAAGAAGGTGAGCAAATCATGAATGGCCTCATAGATACCTGTAAGTACTTGACAGTTACTGAGTAAAATAGGAATCCCTATCAAAGATTTGAACAGACTTTCCTTCCTGGTCAAGTAGAAAAGGTTGATGAGAGTATTGATTCATTGCATGAAATAGTAGGATAGAAATGTCAAACTCAAAAGAACTTTCCTCACAGCAGCCCTTTCCTCATTCCCAATAAGAGTAGATATACCTTGCAGATTCTGTTGTTATAAGTACTAAGTTCTAAAAGCCCATTAATATGCCAATGAATAACAGCTGATACTCCTAAAACATAAAAATATTTTTCATAGTTTTATTTTGAGATACACTATTAAATAGATTGGCTCTTCAGAATAATGATTGATGGTAAAAACAACAACAACAAAAAACATTAGTTCCTTTTTCAAAAGGAAAACTAATAAAAATAAAAGTGACACAATTAGTGGTCTCTCATCTTCAAAAATCTAAAGAATCGAGCTAACAAGTGAAATAAAAAAATACATCAATAGCATCTTTCTATTAAACCCAACATCAATTATTTAATTTCAACCAAAGATCCTTCATGACATAATATTAATGTTATTTGAATTTTCTGGTTTGTTTATGTTTGATTTGTAAATGTTTTATGCCTGAAATTTATACTTGCATTAAAACTATTAGGTGTAAGAAATTTATACCTGGTAATACATTTATAGATTTTTAAAAATAATATTGTGATAATAATTATAAAGTTAACATGGGGAAAATCCACTTAAAACATGTGTACTCTTTATGTGTGAGAAATCTGGATTTGTACTTGTTATTAATCATATACATCAGCTTGCTTTTGATTGAAAGTAAAGAGAATTGAGAGAATAACACATAGGTCATTTAGGGAAATATTTGTGAGAGCTTAGGGCTCCTGTCAGTGTGGCACCTTGGAAGGAGATCGGGCCCTGAGCAGGGAAGCCCAGTGGCCCAGCTGAATAAGAAGGAGACAGAAGTACAAGAAAACTTGAGATTTCCCATAGACCCATCCCCAGTGTTTCTGGCTTTTTCTACTCCCTCTTCTTAGAACATTAATAACAACAAGGCTCCTGACTCTGGAAACCAGAAAAAAATCACAACATGCTTTAAGGGGCAGGTAATGCTAAATATGTTCTCATAGAGTGGAAATCAGCCAGACAGTTATTTTCTAGAAAAAAATGCTCTACTTGTTCCTAAACAACTAATTAATACTTAAGCTTTGGGTAAGTAATATATTTATGAGTTGGAGACTACCTATAATATTTCCTTTTTATCATTACATGTTTCAGTTGGCTTAATGCCTACATATATTATGAAATATATAATAATATAAAATGAATATACACTAAATAATATGTACAATATTCTAGGTGTCATTAGAAGGAAAAAATTCTCAAAAATTTCTGCACAAGTTTTTTTTTGTTTTGTTTTGTTTTGTTTTGTTTTTTTTTACATAAAAGCACACTACTGCCTACCTCTTGCTAATTCACATGTTCCATGAAGGGCAAGCAGCATGTTACTCAGACAGTGGAAAATGATTAAAAATTATTATACAGACAGATAATTCCTGGGGGTTAGGGGAAAGCCACCTTTGCTTTGCACTGTGAGAATTATCTAGATTATTGCTACAATTTAGTATTATGCCTTACTAGTAACGGTTTGTACTCAGAAGCCTCTAAGGCTATAACACTCTACCTTCAGACCCAGAAACCATGGTAACCGACGGCCACAGTGAAGGCAACTTCCTGTGCTGCTGTGTATTTTCTAGATCTTTACAGTGGAGATTCAAAACACAGCTGTACAATCAGCCAATCCCACAGATTCTGCAGTGAGCTTATTGCCCTTTATTGATAGGACCTGCATCATTAGTTTCTGGATGGATGTGCACATAAGGAAACATTGTGGGAAAAAGGGATTAACTTTGTGCTGTTCTATTCTGCTGTCATCATTATGTGACAAACTATGGTAGCTCTCTGTATTTTATTATTTTAATTAAATTCCCAGGAGGTAAAGAATAGTGAGGAGATGTAATGTCCTTAACATAAAAACACAGCCTAAATATGACATTTATGTTTTTCTCATAAAGGAATATCCCAGAGATTATCCATCTCCTGGGCTATAAATAAAATGAGGAATAGCCTTCAGGGTACAATGTGTGCGTGTGTGTGTGTGTGTGTGTGTGTGTGTGTATTAAAGTTAGAAATTTATTAAATCAAATACCATTGAAATGTAGAAAACAGCCTTATTATTTTAGGATTCTGCAAAGTTAGAATGTGTCTTTAAATAAAATCCACTCATAAGCATATAAGTCTTCCATCCACAGCACCTAAAAAATATTGAAAGATAGTATGTAACAGTTTAAAGAACAAATTCAGGGGTCAAATTACCTCCCTTAGCCTTCAGCAACATTCTGGCTGTGGAATCTTGAACAGACTACTTACCATCTCTACCATTTCAGCTTCAACATCTCTAAAATGGGGGTAATAATAGTTCCTATTTATTTAGACATTTATGAGAATAAAATAATTTAATATATATAATTAATACATATTCCTAGAATTTAGTGTTTCATAAATGTTAACTGTTATCATCATAATTATTATCATTAAATTTTACTATTATTGAACTATTAGGTATAAAATTAGATTTGAAAATGAGCAACTGAGTACCAAGAAGTTAAATAAATAAATACTAGAGAAAAGGAAATAGATATACACCTGCTTTAAATAATAAAAATAAATAAATAAAACAATTACCTTTTAATGGAATGGGTCTTAGCAATCATTGGATGCCAATGTCACATTGTATAACTGGGGACACCAGCTACAACATGAGCAGTCACTAACCCAGGGTCCTGGAGCTGGTCTGTGCTGTGAGGACAGGTTGGGAGAAATCACTTACTCATCTTCCTAATTTCTAGTCCATTTCTACCTCATTGCAGTAATTCCTTTTTAATTCTTAAACTACCTGTTGACTATGCTACTCTGAATTTAGGAGCTACTAAGCTAAACTGCAGTATTAATAAGTCTAGTAATTAGGGTCTTCCTATTACCAGGTCTGTTTATGTGTGTATGCATGCCTAAATGTAAGTGTGCACAAGTGTGTGTGTGTGTGTGTGTGTGTGTTTGTGTTATGTTCTTTAATAGCTGATAATGACAAAATAAACTTCTTAATTTGCTAATAGTGTATTATATGTTTCAAAGTTATTTTAGCTGTAATTTGGTGGCTAAGAACATCGGCTTCATTTATTTTTTTAAGTTTATTTATTTTAAGAGACAGAGAGAGAGAGTGAGCAGCAGAGGGGCAGAAAGAAGGAGAGAGAGAGAATCCCAAGCAAGCTCCACACTGTTAGTGTGGAGCCCAGTGTGGGACTTAAACCCACAAACTGTAGGATTATGACCTTAGCTAAAATCAAGAGTCAGACGCTTAGCCACCTGAGCCACCCAGGCACCCCTAAGAGCATTGCCTTTAAAATCAGACAGACCAATATTCAATTCTCAAATCCTGACTCTCCATTTGAATAGGTGTGTCTCAGTTTCCTTATTTTTAAAATCAGGGTAACAATAATAATTCTCTTATGGCTTTACTGCCCTGCCAACCTCATAACACTGTGATGAGGATTAAACAAATCAGCACTTGGATAAGGACTCGGAAATCATTAATGTTCTAAAGGGAAGTAACCAATTTTTATTAGTTATTAATAATTAATAAGTAACCAGTTATTATTCCTCTTGGCCTAAGATGTGAGATGGTTGAGGTGTACAGATGAATGAAGGCAGAGAAAAGGGAGAAAAAGCTGGTGACTGAAAGTACATGAAGCCCTCCAACCAAGCCTGATGCCAAAGCAAGCCGCCTTTCCATTGTACCATACCTGGGGCAATGAAGAGCTCTCTCCAGTATTGTGGAAAAACAAGCAAGTGCTCTTCCCTCAAAGTGGTTGAGTGAGTTTGCTTTTCCCTTCCCATTTTCCCTGTATTTCCTTACCCCCCAAACATAGCAACTGAGACTTCCGACTGCCCTTTACAACCCTTCTGGAGACAGCCACCTGAATACTGACACAAAATGGGAGTTCTAATCTCCCCCTCTTTCTCTCACTTTTCATCTATCAGTAAATCCTGTTTATTTCTTCTCCTTAATATTATCCCCTCCCTGGCCACACCACAGCCCTCCTCACTTCCCATTTGGAAATGTACTGACAAACCTTCCAGTCTCCAAACTTCCCCCCAAACCAGCCCATCCCTTTGCCTTAGGTAGATATTTTTTAAAATATAAATTTGCTCATGTCAATCTATAGCTTAAAATCTTTACTTCAAATTTCTGGAAACCACTTGGTTCCACCCTTTATGCCTTTTTGTGCATTTTTCTTTTGTCCCCAGAATGCTCTTCCTGTCCCTATCCATGAGACATTTTTGGTAAAGGGAAAACAATTCCTCACTTTGACATTTTTCAGGAATGAAGGTCAATTACTTCTTATGTTTTGAGAATGAAATTGACTGGCTGTTTGGTTAATTTATTTCATGCAAAAGATTTGCTCTTTATTCAGCATATCATGAAAGTCTTTCAAAAATACTGCAATGTTGCTCTCAGAATTGAGGATGGAATATGGAATAAAAAGCTTCTAAACCAAATATGAATCTTGAATAGGATGTTGTAGACAGAACTTTAAGATGGCCCTGAAATCTCCAGGCTGTGGTATATACATACTTTCTTCCAATTTTTGAATCAAGTATTGATCTATGTATTGATGTGAAGGGATTTTATAGATGTAATTAAGATCCCAAGTCAGTCAACCTTAAGATAAGGAGATTATCAAATGGGCCTTATCTAACCACCTGAGCCCTTTAAAAACAAAGCATTTTCTTTGACAAGTAGCAAAGGGAGAATCAAACATTCAAAGCACAAGAAACAATTGACCAGCATGGTATCACTGGCTTGAAGATTGAAGGGACTCTGTAGCATGGAATGTAGGTGACATTTAGGAGCTCATTTCAGCCAGTATGGAAATAAGGATCTCAGTCTTAGAGCTAAAGGAATTGAATTTTATCAGTGGTTTAGAATGACCTTGGAAGATTTTCCCCCAGAACCTTCACATGAGAACATTATATAGTCAACATCTTGGTTTTAGCCTTGCGATATTCTGAGCAGGGAATCCAGCCACACCTTGCCAGACTTCTGACCTACTAAACTGTGAGCTAATAAATTGGTGCTGTTTTAAGCCCCTGAGTTTGGTGATTCATTACACAGCAATAGAAAACTATTATTATAAGAGGCTTTTCAATATATTGAAAACACCTGTTCTCTATTAACCCTTCCTTAACTTCCTTCTCTTCCCTTTGTGCACCTGGCTTAACAAATCCTTGTTTCTATCATATTAATTAAAAGTAAATAATTTTATTTATCAGAATATTTTTTTAGTAATCTCTACTGCCAATGTGGGGCTCAAACTAACGATCCCGAGATCAAGAGTCACACGCTCTTCCAAACAAGTCAGCCAGGCACCCCAGAAAATTTATTATAAGGACGCTAGGAGTGACCACTGAAAAAAGCAGTAAGACTTCCATGTATATGCACATATCTCCTTGGTTTCTACCATGCCAGTGCCCACCACTTTGAACTTCAAACCAAGAGTACCAAGTGTTGTGCACAGTGAATCAGAGAACCATTAAGAAACTTTCCCAAGATGACACACTAAATGATAGAACTTGGTCTTAAATACCAAGCTGACTTTAAATGTAGCTCTGTCCCTAGCTAATAATTTGACCTTTTGTAGATTTCTTTTTCTGGATCTGTAATAGTGATTCTCAACTTGGCTGCATACTAGAATCACCTGGGAACTAAAAAAAAAAATTCTAATAGCCAAAAAACACCCAAACTAATTTAATCTGAATATCTGGGGAATATGCTCAAGCATTAGTAACTGTTAAAATTCCCAGGTTACTCCCATGTGCAACCAAGTTGGAACTACTGGTCTGTAAGAGAGAACTCAGACTACACGATATCAAAAGCCTCTTCCAGCTTTCACATTTATGAGTTTATGTTTAGTAAACACAAATGTAATTTAGCAAGCAATATTTTAATGATGAGGAGGAAAAGGTGGTCAATTACTATTTAAGGTGACAATTCACTACAGATGTTTCTGTCCCTATTCGAGTTGGCAAAATTTCAGTTCAGAGGACATGGCCACTTTACTATTTTGGTGACCACCTTTACTATTTTGGCAACACCTACGTATATGAGTTTGATGGGATAGAATACAGGACAAAAAGGAGAAAAGGTGTGTGTATTGGTGTGCTGGGTATAGAGTAAGGGAACAGAAAAAAGAAAGGCAGGAAGAGAGAGAGAGAGAAAAGAGGAGAGAGACTAGAAACTGGAGAAATAGACAATGACATACCCGAGAATGAACTGAAGGATATTTCAATGTGGAGATGTAATAATAGCTGCCCATTTTGCAAAGCCTTCTGTCAGTTTGACTATTACATAAAAAGCCTTGTGAGAATAGGAGTGTTTTAGGGACATCAAGAAAAAATAATAGTTGTTTTCTTGGCTTGGTAGGCACAAGACAGAGACCAGAAAGCAGCTCTGTGAAAGGAAACACTATTGAAATTAAGAATTTGCAAGAAACATAAGATTGGACTTCAAATTCAAATGAGACTTTGGATTCTTTAGAATTCTTGAAAATCTTAACAGGGACACTGACATTTCCACTGAATATGGGTTGAGGGATCTAGAATTTATGTTACTCCTCTTGATGCTGCAGTTTCCTAATCTACAAAGTGGACTTGCTAATGGGACCCACTTCATAGGATTATCTGAAGATGAGATGATTTAATAGTTATAAATCACTAAAAGTAATTTTGGCACATGGTATTATACATGTTTATTCATAAAAAAAACATGTTCAAATGAGTAACAAAGGATAGTTTAAACAGTGTGGTGGTGGCAGGGTACTAGGCAGATAAATCATTGGAACAAATTCAAATCTACACACAGACCTGAATGTGTAATCAGTCAGTATGTGATTAAAATCACATTTCACTTCAATGAGGGAAGAATGGAGTATCTAATAAGTGGTGTTGATACAAAGCTCCCTTCTAATTCTTCTTCCCATTTGACCTCATTTTTTCCTTCTCTCAAGCATTGATCTAGCTAAATAATTTATACTTAACAACTCAGTGTATAGACTGTGATCTCTAAGCCCCCAAACTGCATATTGCAACATTGTTAAAGTCCTCAGCACTTTCCACTGTATTCTGTGGTTGCCTTTCCCTGTGGCTTTAAAATTGAAAAACTGCTGTAGACATAATTAACATGTGGCTATGTCAAGATATGCAGTTCTATATGATATATCCCCAATTTAGATGTTGTTAGTATGTTTAATGTTTGGATGTCTTCATGTGAGCAGTAAACATTCTTCCTTACACAACTTTGCTTTTTCTAGTGTGGAGCAGATGAAGCTGGTAATTGAACAGTTTAACTGGCCATACCTTCCTGGGACTTCAGGCATTCAGTTAAAGCAGGGGTAGTGGTCCCCTGAGAGCATCTGCCCCAAGCCAAGAGGAACCAACAGTTTCTCAGCTGTGACACTTAGTAGTTACGTGGGGTAGAGGGACAGATGGTTGGAGGGAGGTCCAGTTAACATGTTGGAATGTCTACTGGTAATTTTTGAGGCTGCTGCATTGCATTAAGAAAATGACTACACACATTCATTGCCAGAGACACTATTATAGCCTCCTTTGGTCATAACCAAAGCCGGCAAGAAAGACTGATTTTGTCACTTTTGAAATACTATTCTCATATTCTTTCCTGCAATGATGAAATAAAGTAAAAATGTGGCAATTTCCAATAGCTCTGGAAAACATCTCACCTACTATGAAGCAGGTTCATATTGTAAGGAATAAAATTACTCCAACTTACCTTAGGAACAAAGCCAGTGAACCTCTGCAGAGTATTTTTCAATCTACGTACAAAGATTAAATGTTTAAATGGTGTAATTTAATAATATTCCAGAAATCCCTGAATCTGTGACATTTACCTGCTTGCTCACTTCCACATTTTCCTATCCCAGTATTCTCCTGTCCTCATCCGGGTAATTCTGCGTTGAATGTCACAGCAAACTCCGTTAAATGTACCTTTCACGAATGTCCCTTTCACTCAGTGATGAGAGTTTGCAGTTTCTTGGTGCAGTCCCTTCCCTGGCTTCCTAGTGCGCCCTGCTGGACTTCTGTGGAAATGCCACTTGCTCTTACACACGCTTCTTACACTCACGGATGAAACAGGCCCTACATGTTATGATCCCTGAAATATTTTCCTTTTTCATTCACAGATAAGCCCAGCTAATAAAGATTTAGATAACAGCAGTTTTTGCAAAAGATTGTTCTTTCTCAGGTGAATGGACTGAATGTGTGCCGCCCCCCTACCCGCCCTCCCAAGCCCTGCCCCAAACTCGTATTTTGGATTCCAGTCCCTATTGTGATTATGTTTGGACGTGAGGCCTTCGGGGAATAATTAGGTTATGGGAGTGGAACCCTTATGAAGGCAAATTGTGCACTTGTAAGAAAAAAAAAAACACAGGAGAAAGATCTCTTTTTTGGGCACGTGAGCACTCAGCGAGAAGGTGCCTGTCTCCAAGACAGGACGTGAGCCCTCCCCAGACACCAGATCTGCTGGCACTTTGATCTTGGACTTCCAGCCTCCAGGACTGTGAGAAATAAGTTTGTTCTTGAAGCCACCCACTCTATAATATGTTTGCGATAGCAGCCCAAGCTAAGGCACTAGTTACCTTGAATGGGTATCAAGGGACTCCAAGTGATTTCTGAATGTTAAAGTCATCCTTGTTAATCTTATAGCCCATAAATGGGCATGCTTAATATTGTGCCTGTGAGGTAGCCTAGGAGCCTCATGACAGCATTAACAAGAATGGCAATCCCACTAGGGAACTCCTTAGTGACTGGCGGTGGTAAGAAATGACTTTTCTCCCTTATATCCTCTAATCTAAGGTATCTGATATTCCTCCACTTGCTTCTTCCACCCGAAATCCTGAAGTGATCTCTATCTGATAGTCCATCTCCTACTCCATCTATTCTTCAGGTGCTGTTAAATTTGCTCTTTTAGTTACTTCTGTCTGTTTCTCTTGCCTCCTTTACTCATAAACTCCTACCCAGTTTATGGTGACTTCCCTTTAGTTTATTAAATAGCTGCTTAGAGAATTTTTCTCCACATGGCTAGCTTATGTTAATGCTGTAGGTTGGCTAATGTCCTAAGGATCCTCACTATCATTTAACATTAACATTGGCATAGAAATAATGAAGAGTTGTAAGATAAGAGTTTCCTAAGCACAGATGGCATGTCTTACCCTATGCTAAGTTCTGTCAATACAATTATACATATGTCTATAAAGGATTATTCCATCCTAGGCACTGCAGAAGACTCAAGCAAGTATATTGCAACAGGTTCTCAGGAATGTAATAACTCTAGAGAAAGGACAAAAAAGAAACTAATATTTATTGAGCCTCTAACACATTGTTCTCACAGTAAACCAGTGGAATAGTTATTATTACTCCCATTTTATAAAAGAAAAGAAGCCAGAGGTTTAAAAAAAATTAGTAAACTTTCCCAATATCCCAGAGTGAGAAGAAACACCATAATAATCCCCATATTATACTGAAGGAGTAAGTACCCAGTTCGCCATAACATGAAGGAAAATAGACACATAACATGGGATGACAAAATGATTTGAATATTTAGTGGAGGGAGAAATCATATCTGGTAAGGGAACCTGGAAAGGATCCAGAAAGGACTGATATTTGAGAAAGTTTTTGGAAAAAGATTAAAATTTCAACAGGCCCATCTGGAGAAAAATGAAAAGGTCTGTAAAAACACTCTTAAAACAAGTGACCTTAGCATAGTAAAATACAAAGTAACCACAAAAATATCTGTGGCATCTCTACATACTAGTGATGTATGTTTGAAAACTGATTTTAAAAACAACACCATTTACAATAACTCCCTCCAAAATGAAATAGGTACAAGTCTAACAGAACATTTTCCAGATCCATATGCTAAAACTACAAAGTGCTAATGAAATAAATCAAAGGAGATCTAAATATATGGAAAGACATTCCATGTTCAAGGATCTGAAGCAATTTTAAAGATAGCAATTTCCCTCAAATTTATCTATATACTTACTGCATTCCAATAAAAATCCCAGCAGGGCTTTTTGTGTATAGAGACAAGATAATTCTAAAATATATATGGAAAGACAGGGGAAATAGAACAGCTAAAAATTTTTTAAAATAATAATAAATTTGAAAGAATCACTCTACCAGGTTTTAAGACTTACTACATAAGTGAGTCCCAAGTCTTAGCAGAGAGAGGTGGACACATAGATTAATGAAACAGAACAGAGTACCCAGAAATTGACTCAAACAGATATGGTCAATAGATATTTTACAAAAGTGCTAAAGAAATTCATTGAAGGGTATTATTATTATTATTATTATTATTTTTTTTTTTACAAATAGTTTATTGTCAAGTTGGTTTCCATATAACACCCAGTGCTCATCCCCACAAGTGCCCCTCTCCGTGCCCATCCTCCCCTTCCCCAACCACATCCATCAGTCCAAAGGGTATTATTTTCAACAACAGTGAGAGAACAATTGGACATCCATATGCTAAAAAATATATAGAAGAATCTGACCTAAACCTCATATCTTATAAAAGAGTTAACTCAAAATGTATCATATCTAAATGCAATATATAAAAATATAAAACTCTCAGAAGAATATAGAAAATCTCTGTTACTTGGAGTTAGGCAAAGAATTATTATACATGATACCAAAAACAAGATCCATGAAAGAATAAAACTTAATAAATTCAAGTTTATCAAAATAAAAAGCTTTCATTCTGCTAAAGAGACTGTCAAGAAAGTGCAAAAGACAAGCTTCAGACTAGTAGAATATACTTACAAATCGGAGCACCTGGGAGGCTTAGTCAGTTAAACATTCCGGCTTTGGGTCAGGTCATGAGCTCATGGTTGGTGGGTTTAAGCCCTGCATCAGGCTCTGTGCTGACAGCTAGCTCAGAACCTGGAGACTGCTTTGGATTCTGTGTCTCTCTCTCTCTCTGACCCTCCCCTGTTCACACTGCCTCTCTCTCTCTCTGAAATAAATAAAACATTTTTTAAAAAAAGAATATACTTACAAATCAATTACTCAATAAAGAACTTGTATCCAGAGTACTAAGGACCCTCTAAATTCCACAATATACTAAAAATAACTCAATTAGAAAATAGACAAAGAATTGAAAAGACCCTTCACCCAAAGGGATATGCAGATGGCAAATAAACACATAAAAAGATCTTCAACATTATTAACTCTTAGAGAGATGCAAATTAAAGCCACATGGAGATATCACTAAATACTTCTTGGAATGGCTAAAATTAAAAATTCTAACAATACCAAGTACTGGTAAAGATGCAGAGCAAGCGAAACTCATACATTGCTGATAGAAATGCAAAATAATATAGCCACTCTGAAAAAATCATTTGCCAGTTTCTTACAAAGTGAAACACCTACCAGATGACACAACAATCCAATTTATGGATTGCTATGGACTTAATGTGTCCCCTCAAAATTTATATGTTGGCATTTTAATCCTCAGTGTGATAATATGAGGAGGTGGTACCTTTGAGAAAGAGTTTCTGAGGATGTAACCATAAAGAATGCAATTAGTGCCCTTATGAAAGAACCTGTAGAGGGCATCCTAGGTCTCTTTCTCTTGTGGGAGGATACAGTGAGGGGTCAGAAGTCTGCAGTCCAGAAGACGGTCTTCACCAACAACTTATTTGGAATAAGTTAAGGAAAAGAGAGATGAGATTGAATAATTAAAGATGTCACTTGTTATATGCTAGAAATGATATTTAAGGGAATTGTTGACAAAGGCCAGGAAGGAGTTCTTTCTCCCTGCCAAGTCCCAGACTAATATGTCTATACATCAGGAACAAAAGATTCATAACTCCAAGGGACAGATATGAGTCTGAAGCATTTTCCAACAATGTCCCTTTATTTTCTACTCAAGATAACATTAGGTAATAATCAGAATTACCTAAACTTACTCAGCCTTCTGCAGATGCAGCCTCTTTCCTTCACCCATTTTAAAGGTGGAGCACTGTGGAAACTCCCCCACCTAATTACCACCACACACCATCAAATATTTATTCTCTGCTTCACTGCCTAGAGAGGGGATCTGATTTTCTCATTTATATCTGAAATAACCAACACAGATGACACCTAGTTATAGTTTTCCCTTCTCATTTGAAGCACTAAGCAGCCACCATCATCTACTTTCTAATAAAGACAAGTTAGGAAACAAGACATGGAGCCAGATGTAAGGACTAAAGAATGTTTGACTCTTCCCTTCCTTCCCCATGTCAAAATCTAAGGAAGAGAGAAGCCTGGATGGTTCAGTCTGTTAAGTGGCTGGCTCTTGATTTTGACTCAGATCATGATCTCTAGGTTCTGTTATCAGTCAAGGCGCACTTCAGACTCTGCACTGACAGCACAAATTCAGGTTGGGATTCTCTCTCTCCCTCTCTCTCTGCCCCACCCCTGCTCATTCTCTCTCTCTCTCTCTCTCTCTCTCTCTCTCTTTCTTTCTCTTTCTCTCTTTGTCTCTACCTCTCTCTCTCAAAATAAATTAATAAACATAAAAACAAATTAAAAAAGAAAAAAGAAATGACTATGGAATTAGCCCAGCCCTGCTGTGCATGTCTCTTTAAAAAAGAGTTCATTAAGGCTATCCATTATCAAGTGAAGGAAGCTTTGTCACGTAGCAGATTGTTCAGACACACTCCCTCCCTTCCAGCCTGTTTCTTTGGGATTGTGAAGGGCACAAAGCATAGTGGGTGCTTGGTATTTGTGTGTCAATCATGTTTAGAGCTTCTAATTCTACAGGGCTTTATAATTTTTTACCACATTTACATATCTTATCTCAGTTGAGCAGTTTTATACTAATTTTAAAAGTGGAAAAGCTGGTGTTCAGATTGGTTATAAGCCTAGTCATAGAACTAGGAAATGGCAGAGTTTAGGCTCAAAGATTCTAATATCTAATCTTTTGTTTTATTTTTTCTGATATGATCAAGGCACTCTTATTCTTTTTATTTATAGTCTGGTCTTTGCTTTATTTGAAATGAGGTTAAAGATCAATACTTTTAACCAGTAGCAAGGAGTTGTTCCAGATTCACCATCTCATTCTCTCTTTAGCCAGTAAGTTGGCTACTAATTGTTTCCATAGGTTAAATTAGGATACTCTGGGTTTTACTTTTCATGAGCAAAATACATTCATAGATTATAAACAAGAAGCACTCTCACAAAGAGATATCCAGTGCATTCTCTGTAGGATTCAGCAACAAACTACCAGATTTATTGACCCCCTGGGGTTTTTCTCTTTAGCTTCTAGAAATTTAGAAAATATAATCAATAGGCTTATTTCAGAGAAACTATTCTCTGCCATATTATTAAGAAATAAATTACTTTCTGAGGAAAGCTAATAAAAATTTCTGCAGGTGTTTATTTTCACCCAAAATTTTTAGAAAGGAGATTATAGAGGAGATAGAAGGCAGACTTAATATGAACTCTAATTGTGACATTTAGAAATTTCAGTCTCAACAAATAAAGAAATGTTATGTTAACATAATGTTTTCATATGTATATTTTGGCTGCTTCATTTTCATGTTTGGAATTGTGGAAAGGTTTCTATTAGCATTATAATCATAATGAACGCATGCCTAAATGCCTTCCATGCAAACAGACACACTCATTTGTAGAAATCCAATCTAGAGCTATAGATGCCATTTACTATCAGATGGTTTTATTAATTTTATGGGCTGAATCATTCCATCATTTGTGCATCTGGAAGGCCTGGGCATCTGGAGTAGCCAAGCATGCATATTGGGAAGGAGCTGTTACTGGCACTCAAACATCAGTGCTGACCAAGCACATGCAAGAGCCAACTCCAGTGCCCATCTTCACCCCTCTGCCCAGCTCCCTTTCCCAGTCTGCAGGAACTCCCTTCTGAAGGGATTATATTCACAGCCAGCCAGTATCAGGTTTTGTGGTACTCAGTTAAAATGTGAATCATGGGGCACCTGGGTGGCTCAGTCGGTTAAGTGTCCAACTTTGGCTCAGGTCATGATCTCACAGTCTGTGGGTTGGAGCCCATTGTGGGGCTCTGTGCTGACAGCTCAGAGCCTGGAGCCTGCTTCAGATTCTGTCTCCCTCTCTCTCTGCCCCTCCCCCACTTGCTCTCTGTCTCTGTCTCTCAAAATAAAATAAAGACATAAAAAAATTTTTTAATAAAATAAAATGTGAATCATGCTCCCCATCCAAATACTCAATGACTCTGCCCACACTGAACTTTTCTATCTCCAACCCAAACAACCTATCACGTAACTTCTGTAGTGAACTGCCATCAGCTGGCTGTCAGATCATAAGTTGGGATCTGATAAACTCTTACACAGAAATGCCAATAGATAATACTTGCTATCTTTCCCAGGCCTATATTATGGAATGGAATGGAATGAAAATATATAATTTATACATATATATGTAATGTTTTGTTCCTAAACTGTTTTTTTCAAGTAACAGAAGTAAGCTAGAGGAATAGATATGATCGACATCTTTCCAGGGTCATTCCTAAGAACCTTCAAATTATAATACATTTTATAAAAGAGGGGGAATAAAAGCTCTTGCTGCATATTCATGGACAGCTGTTCTAACTGAACATAACACAATAAAAGTGATATCAGCAGCAAGGGGGAATATTCAAGTCCCAGGGACAATAACGGGAAGAAGCTATGCCCAGGCACAACCATGTTCTTCAGGCAATACAAACAAAAGTTTCAGCATATTTTCTAAATTCAAAGATAACTTTTACACATGAAAATTTCAACTATAAATAAAGAAGAATTGATTTTCCAAGTCACCTTAATTTATTATACTTTTCCTTATTTAATAAACAATTTTGTTAAAGTTTAACACACTTCAAGGACCAAGGTCATAAGTCTATGGCTTGATAAATTTTCATAAAATAAATAAATTCATGGAACAGGCCCTGAGATTGATAAACAGAATATTCCCAGTGCCTCAAGAGGCCACACATGCCCTTTTCAAGTGATGAACTACCTTCCAGGTATAACTGGAGTAACCATTCTACCTTCTAACACCATAGAATAGCTTTTTCAGTGCACTTTTAAACAGAAACAACCTGCTATTTTACACTAGTCATATTATTCTTATTTAGTATTAACTCAAAAAACACAATGATTAGAGATATTTGGTGTTCCTAAGGTATTCTTCAGGGTATCTGTTTTTCTGAAAGTATATCATCTTGAATTATCAAGATCTGAAAGTGCCAAGTTTGAAAAGATGACTTTTTACTACCAAGTCCTAAGACAGAAGAGTAATGATACTGAAGAAAGTCACTATATCAAGTGAGCAAGAGCATCATTACTACAGCATGAAATACAGCAGGGCTTCGGCCATAAATTCAGAGTAAACTTCCTTTATGTGTAACACTTTATTATTTTATTATTATCAAGGAGAAATATAACTTTGCCTTTAGCCATGTTCAAATCTTCTGGGGGAGAAATATTAAATATATAAACAAGTGAGGAATGAACTTCAGCATTGTAATACATTATGAATATATTTGAGGCATAAAATCTATAATAAATGGATGGAACCAGTACTGGTACATTTCATATTTAAGAAGTGGCTGGTAATACTTCATTCTGACTGAGCAATTTATAGATTGGGTCGTTGTTTTCCTTACTCTTCATTCAAACAATCCATCAATTTTCATGTTTTTAAAAACTTTTGGATGATGATTTAATCATGGCCTGAGTTTCAGGTTTTTAGAAAGTTGGATGATGAGTTCATCAGATTTCCCTACTACCAATTTTACTTTTTTTTTTCAAGACAGAAAGAAAGTAGGAGAAATAAACTGACTTATAAACCCTCATTGTCCCTTAGTTCTTCCATGCACCATAGAGCCTGCTAAACATAGTATAAGAAAAGAGGGAAGAGAAATATTATTGCATCTTTATCAAGAAATTGGGTGAATATAGTTCTTTATTGGTAGCTGGTTATTTTAATAAAATATAGCCCAACTTCCTATGAGATTAAAGTTAAAAATTAAATTATATTAAGTTTTTCTTCATAGGCAGTCTGTATACAGACTGTAAGAATGGAAGGAAACAGCCACACTGATAGTTCTGAATGGTGGATATTACAAAAACTCTTATCATTGAACTTACTCTAGTAATAAGTCACAGCACTTCTGACAAAATAATGAAACAATCTTGTAAAGGCCTAACTCAAGATGGAGAAAGTAACCACCATTCTATTGGATCCAATCTCAACATTTCCCTAAATCCTACTTTAAGCTGATATATGTAGTCACACCTCTGATTGAGTTAAAAAAAAAAAAAAGAGCATACCATTTCCCTCTCTTTTACAGCTGTTACTCAAATAAGGAAAACAAAAGTTGTGGCTTCAAATAATTTATTCGATATGGTACAGGAACAGGGGAAATAGATACAGGAGTAAATCGAAAGGGGAAAATATTGATTAAAATAGTTGCTAATTCTTAAAAAGAGCTAGATGCCAAAATTTTTAACATACTTCATCTCAGGACAATAAGAGTGTTTATTTTTTAAGTTTATTTATTTATTTTTTTATAGTAATCTCTACACTAAACATAGCTCAAACTCACAGCCTTAAGGTCAAGAGTCACATGCTTTTCCAACTTAGTCAGCAAGGTGCCCTGGATTTATTTAAAACAAACAAACAAACACACAAACAAACAAATTTCCTATCTCAAAGCCCTGGGAAAAGAGGGAGAACAGAAAAAGAAAGCCCATAAGATGAAAACAGAGATTCACAAGAGTGATAGTCCAAGCTGAGGTAGAGACAGAACCTGAAACAATCCCTTGAACTTGTAGCTAAGGTAGTTTTTTGCTTTCATCCAGTCATGGGTATCTTGAGGGCTTAAATTTACTACAGAAATCAGTAGTTCTCAAAGTGTGGTCCCCAGATCAGCAGCATCAACATCACCTGGAAACTTGTAAGAAATGCAAATTTCCAGGCTATATCTCCAAACCTACTGAATTAGATACTCTGGGGGAGGGGAGGGAGGTACAGCCCAGCACCCTCTGCTTCAAAAGCCTTCCTGGGGCTTCTGATGCAAGATGAGCTTTGAGAACCACTACTCTAAAGCAGAAGTCAGCAGACTTTTTCTGTAAAGGGCTAGAGAGTTTTAGATTTTGCACTTGTACTCTGCTTGTCACAGCTCTGAAATTCTGTTGAGTAGTGAAAAAGCAGCCATAGACAATGTGTAGACTGATAGGCATGGTAGAGTTCCAATGGAAAGTTTTTCACAAAAACCAGTCATGGTCAAATTCGGATCCCATGGCCATTGCTGACTCTTATATAGAAACCTTTTGGGAGAAGAGGAAGGAGGCAGGTTTGCTCACCACTTCTCCCTTCCTGCCTTTACCCATTTGTTGTTCTTGACTCCTAGTGATGAGTGCAGATGGTACCAAAGTACCTTCCAATGTGTGTGCCCATCCCTGCTCCTACTTGAGAATTGTGTGCAGGAAATGCTTCAGACAATTAGTAATTATGTGTAAGGCACAGAAAAGAAAGCAGTAGAAAGGGATGCACATAAATCCACCAATTAGTCAGTCAGTAGAACTCCAGAGGTAGGAAAGAAAGAGTGGCCTTAAGACTGAAATATAAACTAAAAATAGAACTACCTGATGATTCAGCAATTGCACTATTAGGTATTTACTCAAAAGATACAAAAATACAGATTTGAAGGGGTACATGCAACCCCAATGTTTATAGCAGCAGCATCAACAATAGCCAAACTATGAAGAGAGCCCAAATGTCCATCAACTGATGAATGGATAAAGAAGATGTGAGAGATGATAGATAGATAGATGATAAATAGATAGATAGATAGATAGATAGATAGATATCTACAATGGAAAATTACTAAGCCATCAAAAAGAATGAAATCTTGCCATTTGCAATGACATGGATGAAGCTACAGTGTATTATGTTATACAAAATAAGTTAATCAGAGAAAGATGAATACCATACAATTTCGTGTGTGGAATTTAAGAAACAAAACAGATGAACATATGGGAAGAGGGAAAAATAAAAAAGAAACAAATTACAAGACTCTTAACTATAGAGAACAGACTGAAGGTTAGTGGAGGGAGGTGGGTGAGAGATGGGCTAGATGGGTGATTATTATTAAGGAGGGTACTTGTGATGAGCACTGGGTGCTATATGTTAAGTGATGAATCACTTAATTCTACCCATGAAACCAATATTGCATGGTATGTTAATCAAAACTTAAATTTTTAAAAAAAGTGAGGAAAGAGCCTAAGTGTCCATCAACTGACGAATGAATGAAGAAGATGTGGTTTATCTATACAATGGAATACTACATGGCAATGAGAAGGAATGAAACCTGGCCATTTGTAGCAGTATGGATGGAACTTGAGGGTGTTATGCTGAGCGAAATAAGGCAGACAGAGAAGGACAGATACCATACGTTTGCACGTATAGGTGGATTAGGAGAAACTTAACGGAGGACCATGGGGGAGGAGAAGGGGAAAAATAGTTGGGGAGAGGGAGGGAGGCAAACCATGAGAGACTCTTGAATGCTGAGAACAAACTGAGGGCTGATGGGGATGGTGGAGAGGGGAAGGGGGGTGATGGGCATGGAGGAGGGCACTTGTTGGGATGAGCACTGGGTGTTATATGGAAACCAACTTGACAATAAACTATTTAAGAAAAAAAAGTGAAATATAAACTCCATAACCATCACTTATCCATATTTTTGTGTCATTTTCCTGAAGGAAATGTTCCCTATGATCCTATCTTCTTTCCTAAGGTCGGAGGCGGGGGGAAAGAAAGCAGTCTGACATCTTCATTCATAAGCCCTCCCCCTCCAAAAATACATGCATATGGCTGACCACAGTGAGATTAATAGTAGACTTGCCACTTGGCATATCTCCACATGTATGTCCTTCTGGAACACTCAACAAATCTCAGAGGGGAATGATTACCTTATCTCAGAGGCTCTCAAACTCTATCAAACATCACAATCACCTGGAGATCTTATTAAAACACATTGCTGTGCCCTACCCCCAGAATCCTTGATTCAATAGGTTGGGTTAGGGAATCAGAATTTACATTTCTAACAAGTTTCCAGGTAATGCTGATGATGCCAATCTGGAAAACACACATTAAGAACAGCTCTTCTTTTGCTGTTTCCAGTCTTAACAGGCAAAATCGCCATTTTACATGAGTAACCAAATACATGAGTCATTCTTGACTCATCACTGTCTCTTACCTCCACATTAAGTAACATCCTGTCAAATCAAGTTTCCCCTTCAGTATTCTGAAAATCCAGCCCATCTGTACTGCCCTTATTGTCAATGAATTATTTTAAGCCAGTATTCCCATACTTTTCATATAAAAAATAAGTATATCCTTAGACTGTAGATATGAACAAATCTAATTGTTACTGGGGACAACAGGCTGGGATTCCTCCAACCATCCTCAGGGATGAGGGGATCAATCTCCCTGCACGGCTCTTCCCCATTCATTCCATGGGGAAACCTTATTTGAGGTATTTTTAATCACATATCTTGAATATTTTTGTAGCTGTCTAAACAGTCTACCTAATTCCAGATTTAGCACTTCAAACACACATTCTACTAGGCAAAGGGATATTTTAAATTACAAGTTAACCAAATACTATAAGACCAAATACTTATCTCTCCTTGTACCTTACACAATGAACATTGAGCTCATTTAGCTTTGCGCATACTGTGCATCAGCCATAATTCTAACAGGATACAGATGTCATACTTAAAATTTTAAGTCCAGGAGGGTTTATTTACAAAGGTGGGATTGTATAGAAATGATTCTCAAGCATACAAACAAATCAAAGCAGTGATTTTACTCCTGGGGGCATTGGACAATGCCTGTAAACATTATCAAGACTTATGGGGTGGCTTGGGTGGGCAGAGGCCAAGGATGCTGCTAAACACCCTACAATGCACAGGATGGTGCCGTGCAACAAAGAAATAGACAACCCAAAATGTCAATACTGCTAAGGCTGAGAAACCATGCCACAGAGTAAGTTCTTTTTTTTTCTTTTAAGTTTATTTATTCATTTTGAGAGAGAGAGAAACAGAAAAGGGGAAGGGCAGAGAGAGAGAATCCCAAGCAGGATCTGTGCTGTCACTTCAGAGCCCAACGTGGGGCTCAAACCCATGAACTGTGAGATCATGACCTGAGCCAAAACCAAGAGTTAGACATTCAACTTACTGAACCAAAAAGGTGCCCCAAAATAAGTTCTAATTAAAAATATTTGTAAAGCTGAGCTAAACCTGATCTGCAAACACAATTCCCTTGTGCAACTAATTCTGCTTGAGTCAACAGAAGAGGAATTACGAGAGGTGATCTGTGCAGAATGATGGACCCTTTGTGTTATATTGGCTCTGATATCTAGTTTAAGTTTACCTTTTTGAAGAAAACTGACTTGCCCCATATAGTAGCTTTAATGTGGCTGAGGGGGTCCCAATTTTCCTGAGATGAGACCAGTGTGTCAACATTTTTCTCCAAGGAAAATAGGCTGAAGTATCCCATTAATGCAAATAGGCTGTGAAAAAGTCACATTAATGCATTCATGAAATATTCATTGAGAGCTTACTATATCCAAACACTATTCAAAACAAGCTTGGATATACAACTTAGGATAAATATAAAGAAAGTTTAGCTCTAATGTTACAGGTAAATCTTTTTTTAATTTTTTAATGTTTATTTATTTTTGAGAGACAGACAGAGGCAGACCGCAATGGGGGAGAGGCAAAGAGAGAGGGAGAGACAGAATCTGAAACAAAATCCAGGCTCTGAGCGATCAGCACAGAGCCTGATGCACGGCTGGAACCCATGAACCGAACCATGAGATCATGACCTGAGCTGAAGTCAGACGTTAACTGACTGAAATATCCAGGTGCCCTGTTACAGGTAAATCTTAACTCTTAGGTTACGGAATGACATTTGTCCTTCTAGATTGCCCCTGCTTAGAAAAGACAGTGAAGTCTCCGTGATGAGTCCCACAGGATAGAAAGGAGAGAGGTTTCCTGAGCCTGTTGGCACCACCCTCCATGATGTCCAATGAAACCGCCTATGGTCTACATAGGAAAATGTTCTATTTCCCAACAACTAGAGAAAAAGAAATAGGCATTTGTGTTCTTGACTAATTTGGGGATGGGAGTATATATTTATGAGTTATGCCTCAGAAATAATTAACATCTCTCTCAATGAAAGCAGAATAGTATGTATTGTGTCATTTGTGTGGCATGTGTTCCAAATACATCCATTTATTATTTTATGCTAAGACAGGTGAAGTAAACACATGGTATCGTTGCCTCTATTTTTTCTCCTGCCGTCCCAAAAGAAATTAGTAATCAATCATGGCACTCTTTCCTCCTCAGCCTGGGCATTGCCTCAGATTCCTTCTGTATATAACACTTCAGGAGGCTACTATTAATAGACAGGAATTGGCACTTCAGGTAAAATCTACCTGTGTATCCTTGGCAAAGATATTGACCCTGAGTGGGCCTCAGCAGCGTATAAATATGTACCAGGAAAGAGTAACCCAATGACATTATATCATCTTATTTTTTTTAGTCTGTCTTTTCCTTAGTTCAAACCTGATAGGATAGAATGTGGAATAATTTAATTCTGATAAGGGGGCTGGAACCAAAGTTTGGAGGAAATTATTCAAGGCAATAGGTGATAAATATATATTATAAATGTGTATCTCCACTTTGGATCTCCTAAATTCCAAACTCACATATCTAGCTACCTACTTGATATCATGTCTTGAATGTTCCCCAGATACATCTCAAAATTAAAACACCCTTGGGACTTCTGCTTCATGCCTAGATGAAACAATAAGGATTGGATTTAACCACCACCACCACCAGCAGCCCAACATAGTACAACTAGAAAACCAGACAAAATATATGACACAGAGTTTTCAGACATTAGAGACAACAGAGAGCATGGACACTGATCTCCCAAAAGAAGGGCAACAAACAAGGTGAGCCCCACGCTTGCCCCAGTTAACTGCCTGAAGAGAGTTTCCAGCTGTAGAACAATGAGAAGGAACCTAGACAAAGCTCAACAGAGATGAAAAGACAGAGATTTGAGTTCAGAGAGTCTAAGGCAGCTAGAATTTGTGAAACAGATCCCAGGGAAGAGGGAGCTACAAGGAGAGGATTTAAGTCTTGTTGGAGCACTGCTGTGAGCATAGGTGAAAGGAAACTAAAACTGGAGAGGCAATATTCCAAAAACAATAGGCAGAACAATTCTATTAGAAAAGGACACACTGAGTTGAGAACACTTAATATATCTACCAACCTAAGGAGAAAGATCTAATAATACATGGAGCGTTGGGTAATATCCTCAGAAGATCATCCTCTTAATGTTGGGGACAAATTGGACCCGGACTAAAGGGTGCTCTGGACTCATCCTAACAAAGCTTAAGGCAGACCTCAAAAGAAGAAAAGGTATCCTAAGTAACCTAACTGCACGCCAGGACAATATCCAGCACTATTTATATGAGTTACAACAAAATCTAGCACCCTACAACATAAAACTCAAAATGTTTGTCTTCAATTTTTAAAAAAATATGCATCAAAAAAGCAGGATATAAGATCTATCTCCAGAATGAAAATCAATCAGTAGCAACAGGACCAGAATTTGCAGAGATTGTGAAATTAGCAAACAATGAATTCTAAACACTATTATACTTCATATGCTCTACAAGGTGGAAGAAAAACATGAACATTATAAAGGAAGAATCAAATGTAATTTGTAGAACTAGAAGTGTATGCAAGAAATGAAAAATATGGAAGAAATTAACCACAGATTATACCTTACAAAAGAAAATAACAGTTAAAGATGTCGAAGTGAACTTAAGGCAATAGAAAATATCCACAATGAAGCACAGAAAGTCTTCCAAGAAAAAAACAATAACAACAACAACAACAATGCATCAACGACCTGTGAGGCAATATCAAGCAATCTAACACAGTGTAATTGGAGATCCAGAAAGGAGAAGAGATAGAAACAAGTACTTGAAGAAATAATCACCAAAAATGTTCTAAATTTGATAAAAATTACAAATGCACATATCCAAGAAGCTCAAAGAACTCCAAAGAAAAAGAAGCATAAAGGAAACCCACACCAATGCACATGAAAAACAAATTACTACAAACTGGCAATAAAGAAGATTTAAAAGTAACAGGGCAAAAAAGTGTATAATAAGTTCAGAGAACAAAGACCAGGATGGCAACAGAATTGTCAGCACCTGTGAAAGCCAGCAGACAATGGAGTGACTGAATATATTGGAAGGAAAAGTGAAGACTGTCAACCTAGAATTCTATATCCAGTGAAAATAACTTTCAAAATGAGTATTGTTTCAGACCAAAACAAAAAAGCGAGGGCATTAATCACCAACATAAGTTCACTAAAAGAAACATTAAAGGAAGTTTTTCTGATAGAAGGAAAAGCACACCAGACAGATGCTAATTTGACTCTATGTAAGGGAATGAAGAGGACCATAAGTGGTAGAAATGTAGATAAGTATAAAAGTTAGGGGCGCCTGGGTGGCTTAGTCGGTTAAGCGTCCGACTTTCGCTTAGGCCATGATCTCGCGGTTCGTGGGTTCGGGCCCCGCGTCGGGCTCTGTGCTGACTGCCAGCTCAGAGCCTGGAGCCTGTTTCAGAGTCTGTAGCTCCCTCTCTCTCTGACCCTCCCCTGCTCACGCTGTCTCTCTCTCTCTCTCCTAGAAAAAAAAAAAAAAAAGTTAAAAATATCCCAAACTGAGCTCCTGATTTTTCCCTCAAAATTTGCTTCTTGCTCAGCTTTTCTTTATCACATTTTAATGAGAGCTCCATCCTCCCATCCTAAGGTCAAAAATTTTGTAATCAACATCGACTTGTCTTTTTTGCACTCATGACTTGTATCAAATCATGGCTCTAACTTCAGAACATGCCCAGAATCTTCCCTCCATAACTATCTCCTTGGTGCTCACCTCCATCACTTTGCCTCAGCCTTCTAATTGGCCTCTCTACTTCAAGCGCTACAGTGTATTCACAACTCAGAGGTCACAGGAATCCTGTGAAAATACAGGACACTTCCTGTCACACCTGTATCCACAAAGCTCAAGTGGTCTCCCATCTCACCCAGAAACAAGCCAACTCTTGCTACAGCCCACAAGCCCCGTCAGGCCTTCCCTTCTCCATCTTTTCAGGGCTCTATCCTGTTCCCTATGTGTTCCTTGTCACTCAGCTCAGGGTGCACTGGCCTTCTCAGACACAGGAAGTACTCTCTCCTCTTGACATTTTTGCATTTCCTCTTCCTAGGTCACTTTTTCCCAGATGCTATCATGGTTTATTTCCTCTTTTCCTTCAATTTTTTTTTTTTTCAAATGTCGTATTCACTGAGGCCTTTCTTGAACACACTATTTAAAGTTGCAACTTTCTGGGGCGCCTGGGTGGCTTAGTCAGTTAAGCGTCCGACTTTCGCTTGCGTCATGATCTCGCGGTTTGTGGGCTCGAGCCCCGCATCGGGCTCTGTGCTGACTGCCAGCTCAGAGCCTGGAGCCTGTTTCAGTCTGTGACTCCCTCTCTCTCTGACCCTCCCCTGCTCACGCTGTCTCTCTCTCTCTCTCTCCTAGAAATAAATAAAACATTTAAAAAAAATAATAAAGTTGCAACTTTCTGCCCACACACTCCTATCTGTTTCCCTGATTTATTGATTTTCATAGTCTTCATGTTTTATATGTGTCTACTGTCTTTCTTTTCATACTAGGACATAAGTTCCATGAGGGAAGGAATATAGTATTTTGTTTTTGCTGCTGAAACTCCAGTGTCTAGAGCAATGGCAGGCAGTTTGTAGCCCTCAATACATGTTTGTTGAATAAAAAAATAAATGAGCTTGAAGTAGTCCTGTAGCTGTAGTACATGCTGTTTGTCAGCAGAGGGCAGCACAAGAGCATTAAGGTTTTAATGACGGAAGCTGGAGAAAACCAAAACCCAGGTCCACACACAGGAGGTGAGGAAAGGTTTTACCAAATCTTTTCCAAAGAGAAATCAGGGGAGTTGAATCAACTTTTGTCTTTCAGTGTGTGACTTGGAGCTTCACATCACTTTCTGGGCCTCAGTTTCCTCATAATTTAAATAAAGAGCTACAATAGATTTGTTTGACTCTGCTTTGCTTTTGTCCCTAATATTCCAAGAGTCTAAATTAAACTGGACCCCTGTTCAACAACCTTACCATTTTAAAATTCATATGCAGGCTAGAAGATAGAGCAATGCATTTCTCATAAAGTTGTATTCAAGCTACTGGGATTCTAGTAACTATCCACAAGTTCAATAGAAACACCCTTTTGTATGAAGACTGTATGAAGGAGTAAGCTTGACTCTACTTATTTATTCCCACCTCTATTCTTTTAATGAGACAGAGCAATACTTCTGAAAAGGGAAGAAAGTACCAATCTGGAGATCCCAGAACTGTGAGATAATGTTAATTAAACGCTGTCGTTTCTTTCCTTATTATTAATTTTGGGGAGAAGCTAATATGTACAGCAATTTGAGACATAGGAGATATTGCTTCCCAGAAAAGAGGCCATTTAAATTTATCCATTAGAGAAAATGACCAAATTGATTTTTCTAATGATGGAAGAGTTTAATTTTCTCTGAAAGAAGCAGCATTTCTAAAATTGATCAGGGGAGGGCAGTAAAGAGTTACATACAGTTATAGTTAATAAGTCTCCATACAAGAGAGTTTAAGCTAATTTATTAATGTAAGTTTCCTCGCCTCCTAACAAAATCCACTCGCCATTTTGTTGGTTTGAAGAAATTAAAGTGTCATCGCAGGGCTTATGGGTGTTAGTTCAGTCATTGAGTTAGCATAACACTTCAGAATAAAAACTCCCGAATTGCTTGTTACCATTGAAAAATGAAGCCTACTACCATAGGCAAGAGAAATCATTTTTTCATGATCAGATATTTAAGTGACTTTAACGAAATCCCTTTTATGGGACTAAATGCATTAATTTCTATTTTAGAGTAAGTTTTTCTTAGTTCTGGCATTTGATTTATTTCAGAGTGTCTAATCCACATTCATATCTCACAGAATTTTATTTTCTCATTGGAAAAGGGGACAGGAACAGACACACAGTTTGGCTTCTTAGTCCTGGCTGTTATCTTAAAACAAAATCAACCTAAAAACTTGGGGTTTTTTGCCTGGCTCCACTGATGTATGTGGGTGTCTTTGGTTGAAAATATATGAGACTGCTGAAGAAACAAGGAAGAAAAACGTATTGATGCCATTTACCCAAAGAGCACTAAATAGGCACATCTGATTTTGAATATCGGGTAAGGTTATCTAGAATGAATCAAATCATCCAGGCTTGATCCTGGCTGTGTTCTCATAATACCTGGTTATTTTCTTTGTACCACTTACCAAACTGTAGTTATCTAAGGATTTGTGTTTTTTATTCTCTATCTTCATCGCCTAGAACTGTACTACCCACTACCCTTGCCAATCTCGTCTCATTCAGGGTTGTATCCCCGGCAGTGTGCACAGCACCTGTTCATCTATCAGGGGCTCAGCAAATATTTGTGATGGAATAAATATATTCTCATAGCTTCTCAGCCCCAAGGATGGTCTCACAGTCATCTTCAAATTCCTAGTAGTACCACATAACCTGGTAGAGCATGTCAATCCAATAAATGTTACTCAGATAAAGCATTCTCTCGAGGATACCAGTGAAAAAAGTGAGATTCATGTTCTCATAAAAACGTTCTAGTAAAAGCTGGAAAAACAGACATATATGTATGAATAATAACCAAAATATCCAACAGTGATAAATGTACGTAAACTCCTATAATATGTATGTCAAAGCCTGCTTTGGGTAACTGACAGTCAAGCTCAGAGCTGAAGGCACCAAATCTGATGAGTACAAAAGGGTTTCCCAGGCAAAGGAATCATTTGTGCAAAGGCCCTGTGCAGGAGTTTGGAAGGTTTAAAAAATCAGTGAGGCCAGAAGGATTTCCTGAATCAAAGCCTGGCCATCCATCCATGCTATTTTTGGCACTAGAGATCAAAGAAGAACATCTCAAAAGGAATGACACAAGAAATGCAGTAAGAGGACCATCATCTAATAACAAAGACAAAGGAATCCTATACTTTGCACTCTACAGCATAATGTTCAATACCCTTAGCATTTGATTTCACAGCATTATATAAGATTACCCCATAAAGGCTTAGGGAAATATTATGTTTATAATGCTGTTTTAAATACCAGGATGCAAAGTTGCTTAGACAGATAAATTCAACAAAAAGGGAAAGACAATTCAAAGGAATAAGACAATATTCATGCTCATTCATTAAAGTATTACTTGACTTAGTGAGTGCCTTCTAATATCAGACATCATTATTGGTCTTAGGAATACAATAGCTAACAAAACAGAAAAAGCACCTGTTATCCTCATGGAGATTATATATATTAGCAAAGGAGAGATAGCCCCTCCTCCCCAAAATTATACAAATGAATGAAATTATTTCATCCTTGACAAGTGCTGCAAAGGAAAAGTGCCAGGATCAACTTGGAAGGTTGGATGCCTTTCGGGGTCCACTTCGCAGGTAACCTATCAACCAACCAATAAGGCAATAGGGAAGAAAGGGTTCCATTAAGTGGTGGGATGATGGAATAGTTTTCTCTTTTATGTTTCCTGCATTTTCTTAAGTTTTTACAATGAGAATGTTATTTGACTTATGTGATCAAATTAACAGAATGTTTTAAATAATACATAGTGATGGTCTATTAAGATTTCTGTTGTTAGCAATAAAGTTAGGACTCTCCCCTGCTCGGGGAGAGGAGACACACATAAAGGAATATGATAAATGAGCTTTATTAAAAGTGACAAAAAGATTTGAGGTCCATGATTTGGTGCCTCTGCTTTATAACTGTAACAAGCGTTCTCTGCAAGAGTAATCTCTCTTCTCAGAAGTATCAGAAAACATACTTTATTATTCTTAACACAATGTTTTCTTCTTTAATTTATGAAGAGTATTATCAGCAGGGATACCGTGGCTAGCCTCATGTGATCAAAAAGAGATTTCTGCAATTCTGTCTTAGATAAGCAGTAAGAAGCACTTTCTGGAAATTGGTCTACGCATTATGGAGATGTCCATGGACCTCAGCAAAACGAAGGTCCTTATTTTAAAAACTTTCGTGATCAAATGTTCAAACCCAGAATCCAATACTGTCGATTACCACAAAACCAACTGTGGAAATGGGTCATCAGCATCAACTGTAATTATTTCAGTAGGACATAGGGCATATTATTGTTCCATGTATCTGGGAAAGAACTTCAGTGTGATGGTCCTCAGGGGGCACCAGTGTGTCACATACCACACACCTCACTGCACCAGTTTGTGCTATTGATGAAGAATTACACAGGTGCGGGAACAGAACCAGCTCACAAATCATGCAATCTACTGTACACAATGTAATATGAGATCTGAAGAGAGATTATCCTGAATGTTAAGGAAAGAGGAAGAAACATTCTACTTCATTTGATCAAAAAAGCAAACAGAAGTATTATTTTCTTTGTCTCTGCTCTGCTAATGCACAAATACACTTCTAGATAAAAGTTAATACCACCACCAGAAAAATGGGGAGGAAGTCATGTGGGGAGGGGCAATAAAGTACCAAAACAGATAAAGTTGATATAACGGACCCATTTTTTGCTAAACCGTAAATTATGTTTTTTCTTAATCTTCAGTCTCCCTTTACTTCCGCTCTCCCATTTTAGAACCTTTATGAAAAATATGCATCTATATTGTCATTGTTATAGTAAATAGTATTCAGTGATTCTCAAGGAAAGGCAGGCAAGTCTTGCTCTTTTTCCCAGGCTTTCCTGTCTTTCCTTGAAAGACAAAAAAAAAAAAAAAAAAGAAAGAAAAGAAAAGGCAAAGCAACAAGGAGATACTGTTTGGTGCTGCTCAGTTCCCCATCATGCGATGCTGATGTAACGGGCTGGGGGCGCACTGACTGGCTGCCTGTGAACTGGTCATGCTCTCTTCACACATGGAGCGGCAATCAGCTTACAACTAAATCACATCTGAGCACAAGCTGTCTGCACAAAAGCAACCAAAAAGGCAGCATTGAAAACCTGACAAAGCATCTCAAAAGCAGAAAAGAAAAGGAGACCTAAAGCTACTGAAGGAAAAGGCTCCAACACTAATACCCACTCTATTTGGGCATTGTGCAGACTACAGAGAGGGAATGATGAATGGAATGCCTTCTGAAGTTCACAGTTGGAAAAGGCTGCATGTTTAACACCAAGAGTTAGAGGAAAGTGCCAAGATATAGAATAAACAAGTAAATAAGAAAACGAAAAAAATAAGAAGAGAAATGCAGTGTTGCATGGTAACACCGGAACTGATGGTGTTTGTTACATCTTAGGCTCCCAGTGAACTCAGTTCATTATTCACAAGCAGGAATTTGTAAATTGCATATACTTTGCATGCATTTATTTTCCAATGTAAGCATTAGGAAGAGAGTCCTTTTCTGAAAGTTCGAATGCTTTTCATAGGAAACACTTTAAGAAATTATAACACTGACCAAAAATAATCAAATGATATCTAAAATATCAGTTAACACATCTGCTCTTCCTGGGCAGAGATTGTTAGTTAAGACTATAAATTATTTACAATCACATCATTAGCCATCCCAGAAATGGGTTATACCAGAAGAAATGTACCAGCTCTGACTTAATCTGGCCCTGAGATCGGAACCAATTCTCCTCACAGGATATTGCAGGATATCTTACAGGATATCTATCTGGCTTTGTTATCTGCACACTTGTCTGCCTATTCCTCCCTATGTGTCTTTCTATGCTCTCAACACTCACCAAGTGGCTCACATATTGCTTGTCTGTTTTTACCTCTTTGTCACCACCTTCCTCTTCTGAAAGCCTTTGTAATGAATGCATTACAAAGTTGTGTGCTTTTATCATAGACTCTCTCTCTCTCTTTTTTTTTCCTGGGAGAGAGCACATGCACACATCCACAATGATCAGGGAGGGGCAGAGGAAGAGGGAGAGAGAGAAAGAATCCCAGGCAGGCTCCATATTGTCTGCAAATCCCAGTGCAGGGCTGGAAACCTCCAACCTCGAGGTCATGATTTAAACCGTAGTGGGACGCTTAACCAACTGAGCTATCCAGGCACCCCCATCAGACTCTTTCAAAGAGATGTCTGGTAAGATCCATATACAGAAACTTGCTTAATTCCAGGTTGATAACATGCAAATGTCAATTTCCTTCTGTTGTGCCTGATTCGCGAGTCCCCTGAGACCCCCAAGGAGCCGACACCGATGCAAGTACAAAAGGGTCTTTATTACAAGCTCGAACAAGGGCTCACCCGCCTACCAGTGTAGTGGCAGAAGGTGAAGCCAAGCACAATAGCGAACAGGGTTTTTAAGGAGTAAGGGTTGGGGGTGTTACAGTACACATAGCATCATCACATAAGCACTAATTACAATTGTACAGCACCCCTGGTAACAGCTTTGACCATTCAGTATCTGTGAGGTGTTCATTACTTTTGGTGGGACCCAATCATGACTTTTGAGGATCTTTGAAAATGACCAATTATGAGTTGAGCTCAAAAGGCCCACGTGAAGTTCAGGCAAGCAGTGAGAAATTGGCTAGTTTGTACAGAATAACTGTCTACAGTTCCCAGCCTTGACTCAGACCACAGGAATGTTTTTTTGATTAGCTGACCTGAGGGCAGTCTGAGGATGGCTTTAGCCTGAGGAACTGGGGCTACTTGCAGCTCGAGGTTGCTCTTAATGGAGGCCTTAATCTCAAAATGATGTTACTTAGGCTCTTCACTTCTAATTAAGCTAAACAGAATAATCAAAACAAAACATCAAGCCTA
Organism: Hyaena hyaena; assembly: GCF_003009895.1. Lineage (NCBI taxonomy): Eukaryota > Metazoa > Chordata > Mammalia > Carnivora > Hyaenidae > Hyaena > Hyaena hyaena. The sequence goes on along the minus strand of NW_024081025.1, from coordinate 1,470,000 downwards.
TTAAAAGAATGTGAAAAAAATTGGATGTGTGATATATAAAGTTTTAGAATTAGACGTGGAGGAAAAGAGGAAACTAAGAGGTTAGTTTACAAGTATGTGTAAATTACCTTATTTACTTAATAATACTAACTGATAAAAAATAATGACACTAACTTATAGTTCTGTGGTGCTTACCTTTTGTCAGGTGCTTTCCCAAACACTCAGTAAATATTATTCCTTTGATACATACAAAAATTTTGTGATATAAATTCTATTGCCAATCATATTTTATTATTAGCTCACATAAAAAAACCAAAGCTCAGAAATATACCAAGGCCAGACAGCTAATAAGTGGCAGAGATAAGATTTGAACCCCAGCAGTACAGATCCAGAAGCTGAGCTCTTAAAATCTCTGCCACACATCCTTCGTGTAAAAGGATATTTAAGATTTTTTTAATCAGCCCTCTCAAGGAACTTTGACACCTATTTTTAAAATCAAAAATACATGTAAATTAACTTGCAAAAATAACTGTGAGCATTAAGCAGATCAAACTAGTTATCTGCTTAGCCAGCATGAATTCCAGCTACCTGGGAAGTCATAAGAAACATAGTGGGTAAGAAGGGATTAGGACAAGAGTAATTTGCAGTCTTAGTTCAGTCTGCCATAACAAAAAGAACACAGACTGTGTAGTTTAAACAATTCATTTCCCACAGTTCTGGAGGCTGAGAACTCCAAGATCAAAGTGCCAGCAGATCCAGTGTTAGTGGAAAGCTCTCTTCCTGGTTTGCAGATGTCGATCTTCTCACTGCAACCTCACATAGAGAATGAGAGAGAAACCTCTCCTGTGTCTTCTTATAGAAGCATTAATCCCATCTGGGAGGGTTCCACCCTCGTGACGTAATTATCTCCCACAGTACCCACCTCCTAATAACCATCACATCGGGATTTAGGGTTCTAACATAGGAATTTTGAGGGGACACACACATTCAATCCTTAATGCTAGTGATTTATATGTAGAAGAGTATCAGATCCTACCAATCTTCCACCAAATGTGGGATCAAGCCTTGTATTGAACTGATTTCAGAGACTTTCTAAACGTTGGCCGTGAAGAGTCAAAATTATCCTTTGTTTGGGGATTGGGATATTTTACATATCACCCTTTTTGAAAATATGCATACATCTTCACATGTGCCACATTTTCCGTTGGAGGCCATGATACAACCAAGAAGGCAGGATGCATATTTAGGTCTAGAGCATCAAAAATGAGGATTCTGAGAGGAAACAAATTAAGAACATACCAGAGTACAGTTTCAAGCAATATGGACTAGAATTTTAAATTTGTGAAAGTGTAAGAGTAATTTCAAAATTGATTCTATATTAATTGAGTCTATTAAGTTATTTTAAATGACTGTGGTTTTTACTGAAACACCAAGAAAAGTAACAATAGTCATAATAATATTATTCCAGATAAGTAAAAGCTGAAGTTACATGGTGATCAACACTGTTGCAGAGAATTGTGTCTACAGTTCTGCATTTGGACTGATTGTATAACAATAAAGAATGCATTTGAGGAATGGGGGATAGGGTGAAGGAAGAATGTGGAATCTATGCCATATTTGGCTACTCCAGAGCCAGACCTACCACATTGGCCCACTTTCTGAGAAATCTGTTTGCTTGGGGTAGAACCCACACTAAGGAACTGAGGAACGAGTCTGGTTCCAGTGGGATTCAAAGCAGATGCTTAGAGCTCTGTTTATTTTAGTAATCTATCTGTTATTTTTTAATAAACTATCAATATATTGAAAGCAACCACTTGACTTATGAAAGGATTTTTAAATCCAGTTATTAAAGGTATTCACTTTTTCAACATTGTAATATTTCTAAGGGATCTTTTGTTTTGTTTTTTAAACTTTTTAAAAATATTTTATTTATTTTTGAGAGAAAGAGAGAGAGAGAGAGAGACAGCGTGAGCAGAGGAGGATCAGAGAAAGGAGACACAGAATCCGAAGACAGACTCCAGACTGTGAGCTGTCAGCATAGAGCCCGACATGGGGCTCGAACCCATGAACTGTGAGATCATGACCTGAGCCGAAGTCGGATGCTCAACCAACTGAGCCACCCAGGCGCCCCTGGGATTTTTTATTTTGGATCTGGAAATTTTGACAGTGAGGTCATGAACCATACAAAGATCCTGCATAGATAAGAACAATACCTTTCTTTGCAAAATGGGAGGAACATGGTTCTGAATAAGACAATAGAAAATCACTGGACTGATGCTATCATCATAGGTGCTTCCTTAGGTAGATGAATTTTAGAAAGAGTGACCCTGGAAAATGTTTGTCAGCATTATCTGGCATTAACTATACTCTCTTCAAGCTCTAATGTTGCTATCATCACAAAATTCTAGAGATAGAATAGGTACCGGGAATTTCATGTCCTTCCATCTATATTCAAACAAACAAACAAAAGGTAATGCTGAACATTGAACGTGCAAAAAAAAAAAAAATATTCTTGGCCTTTTGGGCAAGGCCCTAACTTCTTATCACAAATTACAAAGAGATCTGTTCATAATTAGTCCCATACCTAAAAGCTTCTTCATTTGCAACTAAAGCCAGATTTTCAAACCTTTCATCCTGCAAATGTAATAGTGCAAACTACTATTTAAGTATAAATTCAAGATGCTTCAATGAGAAATATAATGTAAGGGAAACATGTTTGCAGTGACTTTGACAGTAAAAGAAACAGTAGGGCTGATTAAGTCAGCCTTAAAACTCTGCAGTGGAAGGCTGGTACAACAAAAATCTCCTATTGCTAAATCACTATTGTTCTGTCAGGGATAATGATTTAATAGCAGCAGGAAGTATCAAGAAATGAGGAAGATTGCAAGCCACTGATATTATGAAAATACTCTTTACAGTAGTGCTGGATAAGTTCTTTCACTATAACCTTCCAGTTTTTATCACTGGAAACTTACAGTTTTGAAAACATAAATTAGTGTATTTGATAGATTTTGCATAAAACATTAGGCAATCACACCCCCATACACAAAAGAAAGCTTTATATTTTCCTTCTCTAAGCTTCAAAGGAAAGCATGATGGAAGCAGTCCCTTTCCCCAGGAAAATGTAGCTCAAGGTCACATAGCTTCTGGCTTACTCGTTGCTGAATTAATATATGAAAGAAAGAAATAATTTTTTCAGGATCATTTTTTAAAAAAAATTTTAATGTTTATTTTATATTTGAGAGAGAGACAGAGACAGAGAGAGAGAGAGAGAAAGAGAGAGAGAGAGAGAGAGAGAGAGAGAGAGACCACCAGTGGGGGAGGGGCAGAAGGTGAGGGAGAGACAGAATCTGAAGCAGGCTCCAGGCTCTGAGCTGTCAGCACAGAGCCCAACACAGGGCTGGAACTCCAGTACCTCGAGATCATGACCTGAGCTGAGGTCAGATGCTTGGCCCTTAACCTACTGAGCCACCCAGAGGCCCCTCAAGATCATTTAAATAGAGGGATAAAAATGCTTTAAAGAGATATTGAAAATGGAAAGAAGCCACGCCAAGAAGATTATCCATTTTAATGGCTCAGAAAGAAGCTAGAAATGGCTGTGGGAAAGTAAGAAGCATGATTTCTATGGATCTTGAACCTGGCCTTTTGGGAAAACAAATAGATTCTACCCTGTGCTTACAGCATCTAATCCCTATCACCTCCCAGAGAAGAAAGCCTGTAATGAAAGCCGATTACCTCACAACATGCCCCTGGAAAGAATGATCCATCTACTTTCCATCGCTTACTGAGTTAGAGGGGTTACCATGGTTCAGGCAGCCTCATTACCAGCAATGCTAAACATGCAGTGTGTGAATGGAGATGACATACAGGCACCGGGGATGGTGCTGTGTGAAATCCAATGGTGTTTTGTTTTATAGCAACAAAACCAGCTGCCTGAATGGTGAGTATGGCAAGAGAGAAAGAAGTTCAAAAAAAATAACAGGTTGCATTCTATGCAAAATTTCATAAGCTACCTAGAGCTAAATAAGCACTGAAGCAAAAAATTAAAAAAAAAAAAGAACATTTTATAGAGTAAGAAGAATGTAAGTGAAACAAACTTCACTATTTTGTCCCTAATCATTATAACTTGGGTAAAGTATTCCATTATTTCAATAAGTTTCACTTTTGTTTTGCTTCGGTTTTCAGCTTGGAAGTCTTTCCTGGATTAACTTTGCGTATTTTATTTTACTTTTTAACATTTTATTCTATGCATACATACTTTAGTGAGTGCTAGTATTTTTTTTCCTGACCTATTTCACATTTAGTTGCAAACATCATGCCCCTTGCCCATAAAATACTTCAGTGTGAATTTCAAGAACAAGGATATTTTCTTACATAACTACACATAAATTGTCATATTTGGGAGGCTTTACATTAATGCAATATTTTACAAAATATGTCTTATTTTCAGTATTCACCAATGATCCCAACAATGTTCTTTTTGGAGATTTATGCCCCAATCCAAGACTTTACATTGCACTTGTCTGGTCTCTTTAGTCTCTTTTCATCTAAAATAATTCCTTAGTTTTTTGTTTTCTTTCATGACATTAACTTTATTGAAGACTACAGACCAGCTGTTTCATAGAATGTTTGTCAGCGTGGATTCATATGATGTGTCCTTTAGTGCACATTCATCTCTGTGTCTCAGGCGTGAGTATTGTGTCATTAGCGCATCCCAACACGGGGCTCAGCTGTTTATTCGTGACATTAGCTATGAAGACTTGGTTAAGGTGGCATCTGCCAGGCTTCTCTACTAGAAAGTTACTTTTTTAATTTTTGTAATTAACCTGTAATCTGTCAGGAGACACTTTGAGATAATGTGATATACTGTTCCCCATCAAACTTTCAGCAAATAGTTTTTGCATTTTAGCATCCATCAATGATGCTCGCTGGAAATAATTATTATGTGATGGCTAAAAAATAATTTCAGCATCTTTTGGAAAAAAACTGTATTGGTAGAAACTAAAAAAAGAGATTTGGATTTTGTCATTTCTCATTTTTATGTCTTTAGATGTACAATTGCCTGTGCAATTGGATCAAACTCAACCAACTTCCTAAAGCAAATAGAAATATTTCTTTCCTGCTCACATTATCTTTGAGTGGAAAGCCTTTCTCTCATGAAGGTAACTTAATGTGTGTGTAAATGCATGTGTGTTCAGCAGTTATGTTATGTATATATGTTTATACGTATATATAAATATATATATTACATATATGTGTGTGTACATGTTTTCTAAAACAATCCTTATTTTTTTATGTAGTTGTAGGACTGCCCCCTGTAAACAAAAGTATTGGTGGATGGATGTCCAAATGATGGATCTTTTTTAAATATCAGATGCTCTGGGGGCCCAGAATCAGTGCAGAAACTTGAAAATCATTCCATAAACTGGGATAATCAGGTATAGAGGAAACAATTTTGTAGCTTGCATAAAATGGATGCTCAATAGACTATGTTAAATGGGTAATTGACTGAGCCCCATTAAATATATAATGAGTTGTTAAAAAAAAGATAAAAGAAAGTTTTCTAGCAAGGTATTAAAAGTAATGATGCATTTAATATGCAAAAATCAAGATTGAAAAAAAATCTTATATTTGAAAGGTTACATTTTACCTACACTGAAGCAATAGAAAAAGAGTAAACTCTTGCATGATTTCTAAATTATGTCTTAGTCAGGAGGAAAAAGGAAACTAAGATATAAAATAGAGGGTTTAATTAAATAGAAACAGGTCAAGACAATATCATCCAGCTTTCATGTTGGTTGTGTTTTCAACTCATCAGAAACTATCAAGTGTTTCTTTATAAAGAGGCATGTAGCATCTGAACAGTGTTGATTCTGAGCTCTTGGAACAGGCAGAATCTAACATTACGGAAGCAAGAGGTTTCCTGAATAAACACATCATTTTGAAATACCGATGGGCAATTTTGGGAAAAAACCCACTGTCTGACTCAGTTGCAAAACATATAACTAAAATTATTTTAGTAGAAGAGTTTGTTTTCTCTTGTCCTGTGAACTTGGTGAATCATGCTTCAATGTGGAAAGTCCTGGAAACTACAAACTTGACTAATATAATGGAAACAGTGCTGAACTTGGAAGTCAGAAGGCTTCGGTTTGAGTTTCAGTTTCTTTGCTTAATTAGATATATCCCTTGGGTAGGTTACTCAATCTTTCTGAGTCAACTCTGCCTATAAATAATGTAGCAGATAGGCTAAATGCTTTTGAAATATTAAAGTACTAAATGAATCATTATATTGAAAGTCCATGGAGGAAATATATACAAACACCACATAGTTTTATTTAAAATTTTTAATTTTATTAATGGGTAATTTATGGATATTAGAATAGATGAAACTAGTGTATATATGACCCTAAAAATTTAAGTTCACTAGATATGACTAAGTATTTTAGGTTGGACTTTAGTGTTAAATGACATCTGTCTAGCATTTTATCACATTGCTGCTCCAGAAGTTCTTATTCAAAATAAAATCAAAAGGCACAACAATAATAACCTAAACTCCATAAAGGCAGGGATGTTTTCTCCTATATCCCTAGTGCCTAAAACCACACCTGGCATGAAGGAGGAAGTCCGTACGTATTTGATGAAAGACTGAATTAATTAACCAAGAGTAGGAGTTATCCTATTGCCAGAATCTGGAAAGCATTTGCATTCATAACTAGATGGGAAGAAGTTACTGATCTCTGTGCATTACACCATTAAGCAATGCAAATCTGCCGGTTTGAAAGAAGAAAAGAAACTTTTGCCCTTACTCCATTGTCTGCCACTGAATTCAAGAAGCACAGGTATTTACCAACCAGAAATCAAGGCATATACCTCTCTCCAGCCAGAGTGCAGAATTCTGCACATTGATTTCCCTCATCCTCAATCTATCTCCTTCTATAAAAAATTAGCCTAAGACCTTCAGGAAATAAGTGGGAAAGAAATAAGAGAAATATTTGTAGAACCCTGGGAGTTATAATCCTCATAAAAAATTATACATACGTGTATGGAAGTAGAATGAATCCAAAATTACTGAAAAATTACTAGTCGTCCCATAACAGTGGTGTTTTAGCATCTCAGACAGCTAAATCGTAGAGAAAAAATAAGATAGCAGTTCGAGTCAACAGAACTCCATTTTCTATATGCCTGGCATATACTTAAATTAGCTTAGGAGACAAGTAGTAATATGCTATCCAACTTCAGATAGAATAATATATTGACCAAAACTCAATGTTTCACTGTTGACTCACGTTAAAATAGTCCATCATATATACCGTGTTATTTATATGTAACTTAGTTTAAACTTCAGCTCCAGGTGCAGTCCGTTGCTCTAATTGAAAAGTTCATGTGCTTAAGTGATCAACTAACTTTCGATTAAAAATACAAGGCCTGGAAGCCATCAGTGTGAGTCCTAATCAGGAAGCTGTTACCCTGCTAATTTTCAAACAATTGCAAAACTGGGTTTTTATTGGTGGCAACAATGGCCTGTAAACTGGCATGATGAATGTTGGGAATAAACTCTCAAAGATTAACTTAAAGACATTCAAAGTATGTCCATTAGCTAACATGGCATGGCAAGACGGATGGATAGAGAGATGATAGATGAGAGAGAGAGAGAAAGAGAGAGAGAGAGATGATGATGGATGGATAGATAGAAATAAACATATATGCATGTATTTTTTAAAAAAACATTCTTTCTAACACACATAATGAAAGGAATGAAATCAGGGGTAATGTATACTTAGTTTTATTTACCTACATTTTTGTAGCACTTATTATATGTCAGAGATTATTTTATATGCTTCACAAAATTTGACTCAAAACAATGTTCTATATGAAGTACTATTAATATCTCTGGTTTATATAGATGAGAAACTTTCTTCTCTCTCTCAATAAAATCCAGAACCAGATTTACCTCATTTGAAACTGCATGATGTAAAAAGTCCACATGGATGTTATATAAAACTAACAGAGCAAAAAAAAAAAAAAAATCAAACCACAAAAACACACTAAATCTTAGGACTCAGAGAGGGACTATATTTCTACAACAATTCATCAAAAGAACCAAAAAATTTTAGAAACCCTGTTAAAATCCTCAATTGAATGCAAAAACGAGAATTCATAATTATGAAAAATCAGGTAAAATGAGACAGCAATGAATGAGATTTATCTACTATAACAATTTTTTGGAGCATGGAGAAAGTTTTATTAAGTTAAATGTAAACCTTAAAGCCTTCGTGAAAAATGTTTCTGTTACACTCTTGGTTCAAACATACTTAAAACTAGGGGTCACCTGGGTGGCTCAGTTGGTTAAGCATTTCCCAGTTAAGCATCCGACTTTGGCTAAGGTCATAACCTTAGCCCCCATGGGGATCTGTGCTGACAGCTCAGAGCTTGTGCGACAGCTCAGAGACTGGAGTCTGCTTTGGAATCTGTGTCTACCATATCATGGTTCAGAAAATGTCTCCAAAGATTGACATTTAATTCTATCCATTCTCAGAGTGCATCACATGAATTCTAAGGGTGGCTATAATTTCTGGATTTAGATCCTCTTAGCTCAATAGCCTTCCACCCCACCCAACTTTAATGAGATGTAATTGACATGCTGCATTGTGTAAACTTAAGGTGTACAACATGTTGATTTGATACGTTTATATATTGCAATAAGACTATCACCTTAGCCTTAGCTACCACCTCCACCACTTAACATAATTACCATTTCTTTTTTGTGGCAAGTATAATAATTTTTTTTAATTTTTTTATTTTTTTTAATGTTTTATTTATTTCTAGGAGAGAGAGAGAGAGAGAGAGAGAGACAGCGTGAGCAGGGGAGGGTCAGAGAGAGAGGGAGATACAGACTCTGAAACAGGCTCCAGGCTCTGAGCTGGCAGTCAGCACAGAGCCCGACGCGGGGCTCGAACCCACGAACCGCGAGATCATGACCTAAGCGAAAGTCGGACGCTTAACCGACTAAGCCACCCAGGCGCCCCGCAAGTATAATAATTTTTAATTATTCACTTATGTGTGTGTCTTTTTTTCTGTTTCATGATTCAATTATCTTTGTACCCCCATACCTAGCGTAGGCCCTGTGCACAATAGGCGTTAAAAAATATTTGATGGATAAATGTATAAACCCTCTCCTCCCTTTTCCATAATCTAAGTTTTGCACATATGAATAACTTAAATAAACACATTACAAATGAGCTCCCAATTATATATTTTGTGGCCTATCATTCTCAACTGAAGATGAATGGCATCTCTAAAGTACTCTTATTGAAAGATCCTCTTTTCCTTCTAAAATATAGATTCCAAATGAAGGATGTTGGTTTTCTCTGGGGTAGCAAACATATCCATTAAGATATAACAATTAATGGATGATATTTTAAAAATTTTAAGTGACTTTTTTTCTCTTCAAAGGATTTTAAGATCCATATATCCTAAAATCAGTGCTACCAACCCTTCCAAAACAAATACAGGATTATAAGAAACCACACATATTCTACATAAGGATTCCATCTTGATTTTAAGGGGAAAGATGATTAATGAATGTTCAGATGAGTAGACACTACTTTGGGCTGCTGCTCTGGTGTTTTGATACCACTTAGCACCAATTTGCAGGCTTAACAGGAAAGAACACTGACAAATGAATGCTGGAAAAGAATGCTCTGTGTACCTTTTTTCATTGTTCAGAGCATAATTCCATTGCTATCTGAGTGATCTGAGAATAAATGCTTTTCAGACACATACATAAAAAGGGACTTTGTAGGTATCTGACAGACACCACAATATTGATTGTCCAAATAATAAAATTTGCCTGACGGACTAATCAGAAAATTCTGTAATGTGGTAACCATTTCCATGTTTAGGTAATTACATTGTTTTAGACATAGCAATCATTTTAGTAACTTTCTATTATTCTTCTTAAATATTGACAATTTCAGTGGACATCTTTGTAGTATAATCTTCAGTATATGACACTTTTGTTTTGTGACCTGACAGTCACAGCCCCCCACTAATTAGCTCTCTGAGAATGAAGTCCATTGTTAAGAATATTTTACTGTTAAATCAGTTTTTTTAATTTTTTACCATTTAATTTTGAGAGAGAGAGAAAGAGTGAGAGCATGGAAGGGCCAGAGAGAGGAGACACAGAATTCGAAGCAGGCTCTAGCCTCTGAGTTGTCAGTACAGAGCCAGATGCGGGGCTCAAACCCTCCAACTGAAAGATTATGACCTGAGCCAAAGTCAGAGGTTTAACTGACTGAGCCACCCAGGTACTCCTGAATCAGTTTTAATTATTCATGATATGGTTCAAATGCAGTCAGTATTCTCAATAAGTTGTACACATGCATATATCACACTTACGTGCATGCTAGCATAAGCTCCACAAAGGCAGAAATCTTTGTTTTTTTTTTAATTTATTTTTGAGAGAGAGAGAGAGAGAGAGAGAGAGCGTGATCAGGGGAGGGTCAGAGAGAGAGGGAGATATAAAATCTGAAGATAAGCTCCAGGCGCTGAGCTAGCTGTCAGCACAGAACCCGATGTGGGGCTTGAACGCACGCACCTTGAGATCATGCCCCGAGCCGAAGTCGGACGCTTAACCGACTAAGCCACCCAGGTGCCCCCAGATGTCTTTGTTTTACTCACTGCCATATACCTAGCACCTACAATACTGCCTGAAACATTAAAGAAAACCCATATATATTTGTAGAGAGAACTGTGCCATGCAAAAAACAATGGCCATGGTTTCATTTGTATATAAATTGAATGTTCCCCAGAGCAACTTAGAAAAGTATGAGGATCTATTTTGCCTTAACTTCATACTCTGTATCAAATCCACTGTTTCCTTTGAGCAGCTAATAGTGTTAAAAATAGTACTGATATTTATAATTTTTACATAATATAATGCTTCCTAGGTCCAGAAAGTGAGCTGTGCACTTTACATTTCCATTTAATTCCTACAACAGTTTTACAAATCAAGTTATGTTATATAACTCTCCTTTAATAGAGGAGTTCAATCGAGTTACAGAGAGGTAAGTACTTTGACCACAACTGAAGAGTGGAGGAGCTGGGATCAAATCTCAAATGCCTCTAACTAGAAGCCCTAACCTAATCACCTTATCATATCACCTCCCCCTGATCTCCTACTCACTACACCTCCTCAGTACCACAACGTGAGAGGACACGCCACCCTTCTTTTCTTATGTACCAAAATCCTCACCTTCTTTCTTAGTTCCCTTTCTTCAACTTGCCAATGCCAGAACCCAAACCTCTCTGCCTCAAGGAAAAAGAGGATGCTCTCGGGCATGTAGAATGGCTGACTAATCAACTCATTACCCTTTACCGTAAATTAAGTTTTAGTCAATGTATTGCCTAAGACAAACATTTTCATCTTAAACCTTGAATCTCTGCTGCTCACTGGTAAGTTTCATCTCTTCATTGAGGAATTCAGGCACCAGCAAGAAACTGAGGAAAACATCTCCAAAGGTAGATACAGTTTCATTCATTCCACACTCTTTGCTATGAAACTTATTTGCCTGTTTGTCAAGTACTGTGTTAGGCAATGGGGATATGAGGTTGAGTAAAGCAGAGCTCTCATCCTTTCAGATCTAATGGAAGAGAGAAAATAAAAGAAAAGGAAGCATGATAATAGTATTGTTTTTAAATAAGGTGCAATTGTTGTCCCAAGGGGAAAAGATTCATTCTACCTGAAGAAGTTAAGTTTTGGCAACAAAAGCAATTTTTATGTTGGCTCTTTTAGGAAAAAAATAATATTGGGGAGAGAAATAAATGGAGGAGGGAGTAGACTGGGAAAAGGAACAATGTGAGCAAAGGTGAAGAAAATGGGTAATTGCGTTAGTGTTTAGAAACTGATAGTTTACTTTAATTAGAATACATTTATAGGCATCTTTCTAAATCACCAGTTTGAGGACACAAAATTTTCAAAGAGGAATGTATTATGTATAGAATAGAATGCAAAAGACCTGAATTTTTATAATAAAAGAGAAAGAAGTTTTATATTGATTTAATTTTTAAAATTAAAGAACAGATACATATTGTAGAAAGGAATTCATCTTATTAAAAGGTAAGGATGCTGAGTCCTGATAAAATTTAATGAGGATAATTTTGCAGAACAGGAACTTTAGTTATGTCTTGAAAAACTAAAGTTATAAGATAAACATGATCCTTATCTTTTCATTATTTCTTTCAATGTTTCATGGAATGGTTGTCTACATTATGCATATGCATGTAACTGTTCCAAGAAGGAGATTCTGTAGGATGAGGAAATCTATTCTCTACCATCAATGGCTCATCAATAATTGAATTAATGCTATTTTTCCTTTCCATAACTGTCCTCAACACTTGTATAGAATGGCTTAGGCAATACCGTTAGGGAGGCAGACAGATGATATACTTTTATAAGTCAGTCATATTTATTCCTAACTCATTTAAATATTGCAGAAACAATCATAGTAGTGTCTAAGTTGGTTTGGCTTCTTTATTAGGATACTAATTTATTTTTAAAAAGAAACCCTAAAATCCTAAAACGATGATTGAATAGCAAAATGTCTAATGAAATGAATGAATTCTTTGGTAGCCTTCATTAGCTGAGACACACAATAATATTCTCAGTCTGTTGTTCTGTCCCCCACACTTTCCCGACCAGCCCTCTCATCTCCTAGTGATCCCAGCTCTCTCATGACACCATCGTCTACCAGTTTCTCCAGCCACAAATGTAGGAATCGTCCTTTATTTCTCTCCATACTTCATTTCTTACACCCAAGTCATCAACAAAGCCTGCTGCATCTACTCCCAAAATATATTACAAAATGGGCTACTTTTTTCCACAGCCACCACTCTGTCTACCTGCAATCCCCTCCCTAAGAGACTTTGTCAAAACTTCCCAATGTCTCCATGCTTTCACTATGGATCATTCTCTAAGAAGAGCTAAAATAAATCAGTTTTAAAGGCTAGATTTATAACCCCTCTTAGAAAAAGTGAATATGTAGTATTTAGCATATTAAAAAATATAGACGTATAGAGAAAAATAGAGGAAACATCAGTGTAGCCACAGACTGCATTAGGAAATAAAACTTTGCCAATACATTTAAGTCCTCTTCCTTATCTCTCCTAAATCAACTTTTCCATTCACTAACCTCCAACACCCCTGTATCTTGAAGTTTATTTTATTACCAGCATACCTCTTTTTGGTCTCCTACATATATCTCTAAGCAATACTATTTCTTCATTTTTAAAGTTGGACGTAAATGGTATTATACTGTGTGTATCCTTTGACAACTGTTTTTTCACTCATTGTTATGCTTGTGATGTTTGTGAATGTTAATTTTCACTTCTGTATAATATTCTACATTCTGAAAAAAATAATATTTCATTTATCCATTCTCATGTCGATATATATGTAATTGGTTTTCAGGGTTTTTAGTGTTACTACAAATAATGCTTCCATAGACATTTTTATACTCTTACTGTATGTTTTTGAGAATTTATTCTTATTTATACTCCTACAATGAAATTGCTAAGCAATAGGGAATTTCAACTTCAACTTTATATTGTATAACCGACCCGATGTAGTTATTTTCAGTGATTCAATTATTTTGGAAGATAAAATAGCTCCAATAGTAAGAGGAAGGTGAATACTATGTTCACCTGCCAAGAGTCTAGAGTTATGAATCCTCTCAGGAGTATGAATGCAAGAGCAGATGATGTCTTAGGACTTGGCAACATGGGGAGTGCTGCTGAATCCACTAAGCAGAATCTTCTACTGCATTCATACAAGATGGGGGATGTGTGTTAAGTTTAGCCAACTCATTCATAATATGTGAGTGTATTACTATTAAAAATGGGAAGAATTCATTCAAATAGGTCTTTCTAGTATTGTATATTTAAGTAGATACATTTTGCCCTTATATCTCTCTACCCACCTTGGGATGCCTAGGTGGCTCAGTCAGTTAAGTGGCTGACTCTTGGTTTTGGCTCAGATGATGATCTCATAGTTTCGTGATTTAGAGCCCCGCATGGGGCTCTTCACATTGGGTTCTATGTTTGCAATGCAGAGCCTGCTTGGGATTCTCTCTCTCTCTCTCTCTCTCTCTCTCCCCACCCCCTCACTCTCTGCTCCTCCCCCACTCACACTGTCTCTGTATCTCAAAATAAATAAATTTAAAAGAAAATCTCTCTACCCAACTAAATCAGTAGCTCTTATTAAGAATTCTGGCAGTTCCTGGGTAGCTCAGTGGGTCAAGCATCCACTTCAGCTGAGGTCATGATCTCAAGGTTCATGAGTCTGAACCCAGATCGGGCTCTGTGCTGACAGTTCACTGCCTGGAGCCCACTTCAGAATCTGTGACTCCCTCTCTCTGCCTCTCCCTTGCTCATGCTCTGCCTCTCAAAAAATAAATAAATGTTAAAAAAAAGGTTTTAAGAAAATATCTACCATTTTCCTCACTTTTATAGCAACAAAACTGGTTTCAAAGTAGCAACCTAAAAAATTCTAAAAAGGATCTAGTTTATGAATTTGTCAAAGCACTATCAAAAAACACTGGCAAATCAAGACATTATCATGGACACTATATATTTATCATATATATTTGTTATTTATTTGAACATGTTATTGAATCCCAAACTTGACTACCCATTGCTCTAAATAAACATCAATACTCAAGAAACAAGTGTTGACTAGAAAGGAATATGAGCTTTACCCAGGAGGCCAGCCACCTGGGGAAAAGGCAGACTCTTGTCCAAAAGCCAAACCCCAGGGGGCCAGCCTCCTGAATAAAGCCCATATTCCTTTCCAGTCAACATTTGTCTCTTGAGTATTGACCTTTGTAGGGACAAATAGCTGAACCTGAGATTCAGTAACAAGTTTTGGCAAGCCAGCCAGGAGCCAATGCCCCAGTGGTGTCCAGTTCCCCCGGGGAACCCCAAGGAGCAGCAGTAGGCAGTGGCAGTGCACCAGAGCTTCCTTGTTCATTTCAGGGGCTGATCCTTTGGAGGAGTGCAGGAGGTTAGCCGCTCAGGCCTAGGTTGTCTCAGGGAGGGAACCTGAGAGAACTGTCCCTGTACATGCCGAGGCTTCTTTTGTTTCAGGGAAATTCCCTGGTGACTCCCAAACAACACTAACTTCCAGTTTTGCTTTTAACTTGAATGGAAAGGAAAAGAACATGTGGAGCAAAGTGAGAAGTTTCTGGACCTAGTAGTTTTGTCAGAAGTGCACATAGACATAGTTTCTTTTTTGTGAAGTGCCAGGTGCCTTTGTTTCTGTTGTCTTTGCTCTTCTGTTCTGGGAGAGGCACAAGATGAGAGAAACTAAGAACTTAAATAAGAGTCAATTCCTTCAGGATTCGGTGCAGATTGTGTGTGTGTGTGTGTGTGTGTGTGTGTGTGTGTGTGTGTGTATCATCTTCTGTGCAAAGGGAGGTTCTATCTCTATCTTGCCAACTACACTGTTGGGTTGAATTTTAATAAATGGAAAGAAGACACTAGGAATATATGACTAAGAAAAAGATGATTTTCTAAAGTAATCTGCCTGGCTGATATACCATCTAGAATCAGATGAGAGATGGTCCCTAAATGGATCTTTAAAATATTACACCATTTTACAATTAGAGTTTTTTGTCAAAGGGCAGGAAAAGATGATGAGATACCCTATGTTCAGGCCTTCATGTCTTTACATCACAAAGATGCTGCCCAGGAAAACAGTAACTTAATGGTACGGAGACAAAGAGAGAGACCAACTGCACGTCTTGATGTAAATGAAAAACAAAGAGAGAAGGAAGAATACATGACAAATCTAGCTCTTACCGTGTCCTCTGCCGGAGTTCTTACCTCTACTTTCTTCTCTTCCTGTTAGGGCTTTGATCCCACCATCTTTTTTTTTTTTTTTTTTTTTTTTTTAAATATTTTTATTTATTTCTAGGAGAGAGAGAGAGACAGCGTGAGCAGGGGAGGGTCAGAGAGAGANGGAGAGAGAGAGAGACAGCGTGAGCAGGGGAGGATCAGAGAGAGAGGGAGTCACAGACTGAAACAGGCTCCAGGCTCTGAGCTGGCAGTCAGCACAGAGCCCGACGTGGGGCCCAAACCCACGAACCGTGAGATCATGACCTAAGCGAAAGTCGGACGCCTAACCGACTAAGCCACCCAGGCACCCCTGATCCCACCATCTTATAGGATGAGAACAAGGGAATCCTGGAACAAGATTCTTAACAGATCTTAAAGTCTCTCCCTTTAAGACCTGACAGAGCACCCAGTTTGGACAGGGAGCACTCTCTGTGGTCCTGGGCAATATCCTTTAGGACAATACTATTAAGGAGCATTAATGCTAAAAGATAGCCTCTCGAGTATTATTGGACATACACTCCTTTTCCAACTTCAGACATTAAATTGAAAAAATGTCAATCGCTTTTATAGAGATGACCTCCCAAAGATGGTGGAAATCTTTTTGAGCATTTTTGCAACCCATCAGCTGAGTTGGGAAGACATAAAAGTTTTAATGAATATGATCTTAAGCACAGGCGAAAGATGTCTAGTATTGGCCAAAGCAAATGAGAAAGCCCAGCACCTCTATCATGAGAACCCAGTTCAGGTCCCAGTCCCAGCAATTGCTCTCCCATTGGTTGAGCCCAACTGGGACCCAAACTGAGGGGGTTTACCCTGGTTTGAGCATTATTAGTAGTGCATCTTGGCACGTTTAAGTAAAAGGGTTCCCAAGCAGTGTAGTCTAAGATTCATGAATTGAAAAAAGAAATAACTGAAAATGCAGCAGCCTGTTTAGAAAGAATTTATCAAGCCTGTGGGAAATATACAGATATCAACCCAGAGGCCCCAGAAAATATCCACATAGTAAACATGACATTTATTGGACATGGCACCCTTGATATAAAAAGAAAGCTCCAAAAGGAGAAAAGAGCAACAAGAATAAATGAAGAAGCTCTTGGGCTACCGCCCATCATTTCCCCACAGGAGCCCCAGGTGCAATTGACAGTGAGAAACCAACTGATGGACTTTCTAGTAGATACAGGGGACCCATACAGTATCTTTAATACTAAATTGACACGGAATGCCCAGAAGACAGTCTCTGTGGTTGGGGTCTCAGACCAAGCACAGCAAAAAAGGGGCTGTAACTATAGAAAATCACCCAGAGATGCCCTATATGTGCAAAAAATAATCCAAAACATGAGAGACACCCTCCAAGCCAAGGGACACAGTATAAAGAGGAATTTCCCTTTGAGGACTGACAAATAGACTTTACCAAAATCCCTAGGACTACTAGGAATTTAAAATATTTACTAGTGTTTATACACCTTTCTGGGATGAATTGAAGCCTTCTCTACTCAGACAGAAAAGTCTTCAAACATTTTAAGACTCTTGCTAAAGAATATTGTTCCTAGGGGCACCTGGGTGGCTTAGTCGGTTAAGCGTCCGACTTTCGCTTAGGTCATGATCTCGCGGTTCGTGGGTTCGAGCCCCGCGTTGGGCTCTGTGCTGTCTGCCAGCTTAGAGCCTGGAGCCTGTTTCAGAGTCTGTGACTCCCTCTCTCTCTGACCCTCCCCTGCTCATGCTGTCTCTCTCTCTCTCTCCTAGAAATAAATAAAACATTAAAAAAAAAAAAGAATATTGTTCCTAGGTTTGGTTTACCCTACACAATTGAGAATGATAATGGATCTCCTTAGTATGCAATGTGGTGCAAAAAGTAAGTGCTGCTTTATAGATCAACTGAACATTATATGCTTCATATATTGAAAAAGACTTTGGCCGAAATCTGTCAAGAAACCAACCTGAAATAGGATAAGGCTCTACCTATTGCCCTGCTCTGCAGTAGGGCTGCCCCCAGAAGCAAGCTAAAATTAAACCCTTTTGAGCTTATATATGGAAGGCCCTTTCAGGCCTTGGCTCTAAGGACATCACCCTTAGACTAAGAAAATGAAAATAGTAGTAAATAATATGTAAAACATTTTACAACAATATGTAAAACATTAACTGTTTTGCATGGGTATGTCCTCTTCTTTAGGTCATGAGATGAGTCACTGTATCCTTTCAGGCCTGGAGAAAGAGTACTATCAAAGACCTAGAAAAATTAAGGACTCAATCAGCAGTTGGCTGAAAAATGGATGGAGCCTTATGAAGTCTTATTAACTTCTTCTAAGTTAGTAAGTCCTACTAACTAGTTAGTCCTACTTCTCTAAAACTTGCAGGGTAAAGCTGTGGATGCACCACACCAGAGTTAAGAGGGCCTCACCTACTGACAACAAAGAGGCTGCTGAACCCCCCCACTGAGAAAGCCATTCTATTCAGGATTTGAAATATCCATTTAGGAAAGGAATCCATGACAACTATGTTGACTCTGATCCATACTATGTCTTCTCTGTCTCTGGGTTGGAAAGACAATACACTAGTACGGGTAATTCAGACCTTGGCTCAGCTGCATGTGCTACTGATTGTTGAATATGTCATCCAAAAGCCCAATCCGTGATGGCCCATGGAGACTCCTTGGTCCGTCCTGCTCATAACACCTCAGAAACCCCCAAAGGCAATTGGCTTCCAACCACTAAGGTCCAAATAAAAATGTATAGGGTTAGAGGGTGCTTGGCTAGCTCAGTCAGTAGAACATGTGACTTGATCTCAGTCCGAGTGGTGAGTTCAAGCCCCACATTGGGTGTAGAGCTTACTTAACTTTAAAAAAAGACTATTCAAAAACGCATGGGGTGAAAATAGCTAGATTCTCTCAGAATGATCTGAGGCATGCTCATGTCTCACAGTCCCTTTAATTACTGTGTTAAAAGAGGTTATTTTCAAAGGACAAAAAACAAGCATGCATTCCCCCATTAGACACCACATGAAATCGTCTCCAAAGGGGACCAGCCACAGATTGTATTATAAATTCTACCCCTTCTGGCTACCCCAGGGATCCCCTTCTCCCTTCACCTTGCTAATGAAACTAAACATTGGGCTATCTCCCTGAAATTATTTGCTAGACTGACTCGTGACCTCCTCAGCAATATCCTTGATGGGGCTGAATATTTGTTTATAAGTTGTTGCCATCATGGGGGGCTGCTGACCATCAACATGTGCTTTGCAACTTGTCCCAAACTCTAACTATCCCTGTGAACACAACCACCAAATCCTAGGCTAACTTGCAAAACTCATTAGATTCCCTTGCTAAAGTTGTCCTGGATAACCATATGGCCCTAGACTATATCCTAGGTGAGCAAAGGGGAATTTGTGCTATTGCTAATTCATCTTGCTGCACATGTATCAATCCTTCCTCAGAAACCAGTATCGATAAAATCATACAACAAGCCACTCGGTTGCAGCAGACCCTAGACTGCCATACACACCCCTGTTCTGGCGAGGATGGGATTGCTTCACGGATGTCTTCTCCTGGTAATGATCAGGACTTAGGTCTATATTATAAGACATTTTAAAATTAGGACTCACACTCATGCTAGGAGCACTATTTATAGGAATTAAGCTCATTACAATGTGTGTAACAAAACCATGCAAGTCGCATCAGTTGTGTATAAAGAGATGCTTCAACTCACATTAGCATGTTCCATTCCATGGTCCCAACTACCTCCTATATCAGCATGAAGTAGCTATAGACAATGGACCCTGGTTCTTAATCCCATACATATGAAATGGGAAAATTGACAGTGGGGGAGTTGAGGCCGCCTTGATCTTCATAACTAGCATGATGATGTTTATTAGTGTTCATAAGTTGATAAGATTGATTTACTAATCCTCCTTGTGAATCTATAAATCTTACATTCCTTTCTAGAAGGAGAGTAGAAAGCCCTCGCCCATCACAGAACAGGAATTAGACCACTCGCACAACCCTCAGGCACTGAAAGCTGTAAATAGGCACCACCAAATCTATGTGGAATCAGGAAAATACTACAGGTCACTGCACCCCCTCACTGATTAACGACGCTTGTCCTTTTAAAACCCTCTTGACTAGTGAGAAACCTCAGAGTTAGCTTTTGGACAAGTGACTGCCTTCTCTCCAGGTGGCCAGCCTTCTGAATAAAGCTCATATTCCTTTCCAATCAACACATGTCTCTTGAGTATTGACCTTTCAAGCAATGGGCAGCTGAATTTGGGATTCGGTAATAGTAATCTGAAATAACTCACAATAAATAATGGTAACATGCTCTGATTTTAGAATAGTAAAATTCATTTAATTACTGCTAACATCTTTAAATATTATTTGAAATGTCAGATCATTTATCTCTATTTTAAGGTAAAAGTAACCCAAACACAAAACGGCAGTGTTAAAAAATGTAGGCTGTAGAATAATGTAGAAAGGATCCTAAATGTTCACTGCCCCAAATCCCAGCAAGAGCAGGAATTTCGTCTCCCTGTAATCCGGCAAGCCCAGGCTTGTCCACTTGCAGTGCTGGGACTCATCGAGTCAGCGTACATCATCTTTGGTTTTTGCCACTTAAAAATTTTTTTTCTTGTATGGTGCAAACCTGTTCTCTTAAAACTTCTGTCTATAAGTATATGAAGATAAAAATACAGAATGTAGCCCTTTGACAATACCAACTTTATATCTAATTGAAGGCAGGGTGATTTCTAAGTAATGTGATTATTTTATAACAATGAAGTTTTGCTTTATCTCGACATTCTTACTTCTAAAATCCAAGCTAATTTATTTTTTTAATGCTTTTTTATTTTTGAGAGAAAGAGACAGAGTGCAAGCAGGAGACGGGCAGAGAGAGTGGGAGACACAGAATACAGAGCTGGCGCCAGGCTCTGAGGTGTTTAGCACAGAGCCCAACGTGGGTCCCAAACCCATAAACTGCCATATCATGACTTGAGCCAAAAGTCAGACACTCAACTGACTGGGTCACCCAGAGACCCCACTAATTTATTTTTTAAACCTAAAAACTAAGGAAATGTTTACCTAATGAATATCGATAGTTTCTTAGATGTTATATTTTTATTTTGCAAAGTTTGTGTTCTCAGGCCTTTGGAAATCAGAATAATTTACTTTCATTACGATGAGATCTTATACATATAAGTCATTTTTTAAAATTCATTTATTTATTTTGAGAGGGAGGAGAGTGTACACAAGTTGGGGGAGAGCAGGGAGAGAGAGAGAGAGAGAGAGAGAGAGAGAGAGAGAAAGAGAGAAAGAGAGAGATTGGAGAATCCCAAGTAGGCTCTGCATATTAGCACCAGAGCCCAAGGCAGGGTTCGATCTCACCACCGTGAGATCATAACCTGAGCCGAAATTAAGAGTCGGACACAACCAAATGAACCACTTGGGTGCCCCTCATTTTTTTTTTTTAAGTGAAGTCAAACCAGTCACAGGATAATGAGTTTCACTCTCCTTTTTGACTGACTTAAGGTTGCTGATTGTATGTCTTCTCCAGCAAGCCAAAGTACTGAGGTTTCCTAAGTCCCTAGGCCTTCTCCTCTTCTCATCTATTTGAATTCTCTCACTTAGCCTGGAAGCAAACAGCAGCTTGAGAGAAGCTGTTGAGAGACAGACAACCATGGGAGAACTCTAAAAACAATTCCATAAATAAAAGCTCATTTTTATCCTTAGAATATTGTGGCAAGAAAATGCCACTGCTGCCTCCTAGTGTATTTCTTTGAGAAATATTCGTACCTTTCAATTCATTTCAACAATTATTTACTAAGTCCCCATCATTGGGTGAGGATCCAGGCTTTTCGCTAGTACTGCAGTTACAATAAGCACAACTTGTGACATTCTGTTCCTTAAAAGTTAGCAGTATTAAAGAAGACTCCCCTTCGCTCATAGAACAATGACAGACAGCTTTGCACTAATATAGGCAACTCATGTCCTATGGTGTTTCATAAGCCCCAAGATAGTCTCAATGAGACCTTGGTATTTTCCAAACAGTAGATAGGGTACATGGAAACAATATTAGCCTCAGTTTACACATGAGATTTAAACAGTTTGAACCTCAGTTTATACATGAGTTTTTAACAAGAGTGAATTAAAAGACAAAATTATCCTATTAAAAATAATTCATCATACTTGAGAAGTCATTTGCTTTATTATATAAATGACAGTTGCAACAAAGATATAGATTAGATATAATTATATAAACTGGAAGATAGGATACTGACAGCCAGACATCATTCTTGTAATGGGCGGTTATATATTCAATATAATGAAAATGTAGAATGTTACAAATATCCACATTTGAAGATTATAAAAAAGAAAGCAAAGATAAGAATTCTGCTTGCCCACTCAGTAACGCACAAAGATTTATGTAACAGTTACCACAAACTGATCTCATTAACAGAACAATGTTACATTATCTATGAACAGAAACAGTAAAGTACTTGGGATAGTGCTTTATATAATATTGTTTGAGGCAATCTACATAGGAAATATGATCAAGACTCGTAATAGCACAAACTTGATTGGCCTTACATTTCCCACTGCAAATGGCACTGGTGTCATAACTCACAAAGAAGTAATTGTAGTATTTTATAAACTGCTCACTGTCCAGGATTGCAAATTGCTTAGCTAATGCATACAAACTTTTGGGCTGCAAATCTTCAATGTCATAGGTCTGAGTCATCACATATTCCAGCTTCCAATCAGATTCTCCCTTTAGATTTGCTTCTGTAAGGTTCAAATAATACTGCAACATATCCTGTAGCAGAAACAGTCACAAAACGTGGTTCATTCTTTGGCATAGAAAGTACTTCACAGCGAGAAGAGTCTTTATTAGGATTTATGTGACATTCTTAATTTAAAGTTGCAGTCATTTAGAAAAAAGTAAGAACTGTTTTTTTTAAGAATCCAATAGAAAAATCTATACTACTTTTTTGATATTAAAAACAATGAAGGAACATAGGCTAAACTACACAGAGAGATGTGCAAAATATAGATCTCTCGATTTACACACCTCAGAAGTAACCGCTGATAATAGTTACGTATAAATTAGTGGTGTGCTGAAGGCGGCTTGTACTGGCTCACAGAGCCAATCATCAAATTTTCAGGAATTTTGACACTATATATTTTTTTTCCCAGTGAGCAACTTGTTAAATATATATCATCACTGCAGTGTATGCCTGTTTTTCTAGACTTTATGTACAAAACAAATACAATTATTTAGAATATATACACCCTTTTAAAAGGGTGTATATATTTACTATCTTTTTGGCCTTTAAAAAAAATTAACTTATACTATATATGGACTGTTTTGCACTCTTAAAAATAATTAGTGCTATATCAGGGCATCCTTCTATGTCAGTATATATATATACACACGTAAATACACACACACATATATGTACATGTATACATATATATAATATATACATATGTATGTGTATGTGTGTGTGTGTAACAGACGTTCAGATCCAAATATGGGCAACTAATAGTTGTAAAAATAATTCAGTCAATTGTTTTATTTCCTCATTTAATCTAATGCTTACGAATTAAATCTGATTTCCCCTGCCTAACTTTCTTCATAAAAACATGCTCTAAGGAACAAGAGAGCTACCTCTTCTTAAAATTTTCTAGAAAAAAATGCATTTACATTAATAGAGACTCTAACTGAAAAATTCTTTTCACTACAAAGACTCTAAACCCACATATTTCAATAATAACACTGAATGTAAATGGGCTGAATGCTCCAATCAAAAGACATAGGGTAGCAGAATGGATTAAAAAACAAAATCCATCTATATGCTGTCTACAAGAAATTCATTTTAGACGGGAAGATACCTTCAGATTAAAAGTAAGGGGATGGAGAAATATATATCATGCTACAGGAAATCAAAAGAAAGCCGGAGTAGCGATACTTATATCAGACAAACTGGACTTTAAATTAAAGACAATCACAAGAGATGAAGAAGGGCACTACATAATAATTACAGGGTCCATCCATCAGGAAGAACTAACAATCATAAATGTCTACGCACCGAATATGGGAGCACCTAAATATCTAAAACAATTAATCACAAACAGAAACAAGCTTATAGATAAGAATGTGCTAATAGCAGGGGACTTTAATACTCCGCTTACAGCAATGGATAGGTCAACCAGACAGAAAATCACTAAAGAAATAATGGACTTGAAAGACACATTGGACCAGATGGATCTGACGGATATATTTAGAACTTTACATCCTGAGGCCAGGGAATTTACTTTCTTCTCAAGTGCGCATGGCACATTCTCCAAGATAGATCACATACTGGGACATAAAGCAGCCCTCAATAAATATAAAAGAATAGAGATCATACCATGCACACTGTCAGATCACAATGCTTTGAAACTTGAAATCAATTACAGGAAGAAGTCTGGAAAACCGCCAAAAACATGGAGGTTAAAGAACACCCTTCTAAAGAATGAATGGGCCAATCAGGCAATTAGAGAGGAAATTAAAAAATATATGGAAACAAATGAAAATGAAAACACAACAATTCAAAATCTATGGGATGCGGCCAAGGCAGTCCTAAGAGGAAAGTACATTGCTCTCCAGGCCTATTTCAAGAGATTAGAAAAAGCACAAGTCCAAAATCTAACAGCTCACCTAAAGGAGCTAGAGGCAGAGCAACAAGAACGCCCTAAACCCAGTAGAAGAAGAGAAATAGTAAAAATTAGAGCAGAAATAAACAACATAGAGACCAAAGAAACAATTGAACAGATCAATGAAACCAAGAGTTGGTTTTTTGAAAAAGTAAACAAAATTGACAAACCTCTAGCCAGGCTTATCAAAAAGAAAAGAGAGAGCACCCAAATAGACAAAATTATGAATGAAAATGGACTTATTACAACCAACCCCTCAGAAATACAAGCAATTATCAGGGAATACTATGAAAAATTATATGCCAACAAATTGGACAACTTAGAAGAAATGGACAAATTCCTAAACACACACTCACTACCAAAATTCACACGGGAAGAAATAGAAAACCTGAACAGACCCATAACGAGTGAAGAAATCGAATCAGTGATCAAAAATCTCCCAACAAATAAGAGCCCTGGACCTGATGGTTTCCCTGGGGAATTCTACCAGACATTTAAAACAGAATTAATCCCAATTCTTCTCAAGCTATTCCAAAAAATAGAAGTCGAAGGAAAACTCCCGGACTCATTTTATGAAGCCAGCATCACTCTGATTCCCAAGCCAGACAGAGATCCAGCAAAAAAAGAGAACTATAGGCCAATATCCTTGATGAATACGGATGCAAAAATTCTCAACAAGATCCTTGCAAATCGAATCCAGCAGCATATCAAAAGAATCATCCACCAAGATCAAGTGGGATTCATTCCTGGGTTACAGGGCTGGTTCAACATTCGCAAATCAATCAATGTGATCCATCATATCAATAAAAGAAAAGATAAAAACCATATGATCCTGTCAATAGATGCAGAAAAAGCATTTGACAAAATACAGCATCCCTTCTTAATAAAGACTCTCGAGAAAGTTGGGATAGAAGGAACCTACTTAAACATCATCAAAGCCATCTATGAGAAGCCTTCAGCTAACATCATCCTCAACGGGGAAAAACTGAGAGCTTTCCCCCTGAGATCAGGAACACGACAGGGATGTCCACTCTCACCACTGTTGTTTAACATAGTGCTGGAAGTCCTAGCATCAGCCATCAGACAACAAAAGGAAATCAAAGGCATCAGAATTGGCAAAGAGGAAGTCAAACTTTCACTCTTCGCAGATGACATGATACTCTACATAGAAAACCCGACAGACTCCACCAGAAGCCTACTAGAACTGATCCAAGAATTCAGCCAAGTTGCAGGGTACAAAATCAACGTACAGAAATCGGTTGCATTTTTATACACCAATGATGAAGCAACAGAAAGAGAAATCAAGAAACTGATCCCATTCACAATTGCACAAAAAACCATAAAATACCTCGGAATAAACCTAACCAAGGATACAAGAGATCTGTATGATGAAAACTATAGAAAACTTATGAAGGAAATTGAAGAAGACACAAAGAAATGGAAAAACATTCCATGCTCATGGATAGGAAGAATAAATATAGTTAAGATGTCATTACTACCTAAAGCACTCTACACATTCAATGCAATTCCAATCAAAATTGCACCAGCATACTTCTCAAAACTAGAACAAACTATCCAAAAATTTGTATGGAACCACAAAAGACCCCGAATAGCCAAAGTAATACTGAAAAATAAAACCAAAACGGGAGGTATCACCATCCCAGACTTCAGCCTCTACTACAAAGCTGTCATCCTCAAGACAGTATGGTATTGGCACAAAAACAGACACATAGACCAATGGAACAGAATTGAGAACTCAGAAGTGGACCCAAAAGTATACAGCCAACTGATCTTTGACAAAGCAGGAAAGAATATCCAATGGAAAAAAGACAGCCTTTTTAACAGATGGTGTTGGGAGAACTGGACAGCAACATGCAGAAGAATGAAACTAGATCATTTTCTCACACCATGCACAAAAATCAACTCAAAATGGATAAAGGACCTGAACGTGAGACAGGAAACTATCAACACCCTAGAGGAGAAAGCAGGAAACAACCTCCTTGACCTCCACCGCAGCAACTTCTTACTTGACACATCCCCAAAAGCAAGGGAATCAAGAGCAAAAATAAACTGTTGGGACCTCATCAAGATTAAAAGCTTCTGCACAGCCAAGGAAACAACCCAGAAAATTAATAGGCAACCAACGGAATGGGAAAAGATAGTTGCAAATGACATATCAGATAAAGGGTTAATATCCAGAATCTATAAGGAACTCACCAAACTACACGCCCGAAAAACAAACAACCCAGTGAAGAAATGGGCAGAAGACATGAACAGACACTTCTCCAAAGAGGACATCCAGATGGCCAACAGACACATGAAACGATGCTCAGCATCCCTCCTCATCAGGGAAATACAAATCAAAACCACACTGAGATACCACCTCACGCCAGTCAGAGTGGCTAAAATGAGCAAATCAGAGAACTCTAGATGCTGGCGAGGATGTGGAGAAACGGGCACCCTCCTACACTGTTGGTGGGAATGTAAACTGGTACAGCCCCTCTGGAAAACAGTGTGGAGGTTCCTCAGGAAACTAACAATAGAACTCCCTTATGACCCAGCAATAGCACTGCTAGGAATTTACCCAAGGGATACAGAAATGCTGAGGCATAGGAGCACATGTACCCCAATGTTCATAGCAGCACTCTCCACAATAGCTAAAACATGGAAAGAGCCTAAGTGTCCATCAACAGATGAATGGATCAAGAAGATGTGGTTTATCTATACCATGGAATACTACATGGCAATGAGAAACAATGAAATCTGGCCATGTGTAGCAACATGGATGGACCTTGAGGGTGTTATGCTGAGCGAAATAAGTCAGGCAGAGAAGGACAAATATCATATGTTTGCACGTATAGGAGGATTAGGAGGAACTTGACGGAGGAACAAGGGGGAGAAGAAGGGCGGAAATGGTGGGGGAAAAGGAGAGAGGCAAACCATGAGAGACTCTTGAATGCTGACAAAAACTGAGGACTGATGGATGTGGGGGGGAGGGGGGATGGGCATGGAGGAGGGCACTTTGGGGATGAGCACTGAGTGTTATGTGGAAACTAATTTGACAATAAACTATTTGTAAAAAAAAAAAAGAAAAATTCTTTTCAAATTATATTAATTAAAAGGGACAGTACTCAGAAGGAAAAAGTCCAGCCTTTCAGTGGTAACTTGGTCAAAAACATAGTCATGTACAAATTCCAGAGAACTTTTGTCTCAAAGATAAATGTCCAGCTCAATTTATTTTCTTCACCAAAAAAAATATTGCCAACACTTATTGAATGCTTACTTATAAGCCAAGCATTCTTCTAAGTGCTTTACACATATTTGTTCACGTAATCCTCACAGCAACTCTGTGAAGTCAGTAATATTTAGTTTAATCCTCATTTTACAGAGCAACAGACTGGGGACAATTTGGTAAAAGAATGCTTAGAGGAGTATGGTTTCAGAGTCTACAGTCATTTTCACAGCTATGTTCCACAGAAGAGTAGTTAATAACAAATATGGCTTAGTCAAAAGTTTCAATATGTGGACAAGTCCACAAATCAGGCCCTCCCCAATGTGCTAAACAAATGTCAAGTCCTTAGAAGGGCAGAAACAACCACCCAAAGGCTGATGTCATATGCCCATTCTTAAAGTGCTGACCAGCCAAATATAAAAAGAAGAAAGACATCATGAGATTTCAATATAGAAACAACGCACATAGTTAAGCTCAAAACATTAGACTAAACTGTTGGAAACTATAAAGACATGCATAAATGTGGGGACAAATCTGAAATTGGGTCAACTTACCAATAGTTTATAATCATGAAGATCATACTGAAATAGTCTGACGCCAGGATTGTTGGTCAGTGTTTCTGTAACACTCTTCACCGGGGTAACAGCAGGAGCCACAAACAAAGAATTTACTGGTCTTCCTGGGCAAAACATATGTACATAAACATATATTTTTTTAATTGAATTTAACTTTATTAAAAATATAAACAAATTCAAGATTAAGAGATTAACAGACATAACAGCCAAATGATGACTTGGAACAGCTATAAAGAGATATTTTTGAGAAAACAGAAATTTTTATTATGCACTGGTAATAGATGATACCAAAGAATTACTATTGATCTTGTTAGGTAAGCGAATCGTATTATGATTATGTAAATTAGCCATATATTTTAGCAATGTATACAGAGCATGTAGGCTAAAATAGATCTAATGTTTGTGATTTACTTTCAAATGCTTGAGAAAAAGAAAAAAGAATAAAAAATGAATAGGTAAAGCAAATGTGGCATAATCCTGATAGATGTTAAATATGTGATGGTGTGTGTGGGGGGGAAGGGGGGTGTTTAATTATTTTCTTTTAGAAGTATTTGAAAATTTTCATAATAACAAAATCCAAGTTATCAATAGTATACACACACACATACAAATACAAAACTAGTTTGTTCTGTACATCTACCTAAAACGATACGCCAATAATTACATAATAGGAATCTGACTAGGGTCACCATGTTTCTATATATATATCTATTATAGAACTGAACTTCTGAGTAAAAAAGCTTTCAAATACTAAAAAATGGTCATTTTTACCAAGCCTACTTTTTGTAAGTGAAAGACGTAAAGCATTTTGAAAATGTTCCCCAATTGCTGAAAAAACTACATACTGATTTTTTTCCTGGCCGACTACTTACTCTAAAATAAGAACTCTTATTTTGTTAACTCCCTGTTTCCTGTCCTCATGAGGTCATCATCTTTAAAAATAGGTAATCATTGCTTTGTTTGATGCCAGAGCTTCTTCTATTCTTATCTTGTAATTCTGAGTAGATGACAATGTTGATTAGCTTTTAAAATTAAGTGCTTGATCTATTTTAAACCAATAGTGAATTGTGCTTTTCTCTTCAAATTCTGAGAAGCAAAACAAGTCATATAAAAAGACACTTGAGTCTAGGAAGTAAATGATGAACAGCTGTATTTCCCTAAACTTGAGGATCTAAAAGAAAATTTGAGTGAGCTGAGGGTTTCAGAGCCTTTTTTGATGATAGCTATCAAATGCTGGTGGCCCTGTGGAGAAAATAGGGAGAAACCCAATTGCAGGCCTGCACAGGAATTACACACTTGCCTTACAAACACAGAAGAAATTTAGAAAACTCTGGTGCTGACAGGTTGATTTAATGAAACTTTTAATTTACTGATTCAGTAAAAATTATTGGATATTCACTGCTTTGCTCTAACATTTTGGATTGGGGAGACGCAAACAGAACAGCATATTACCTTTTTTATCAGAAAGAACCATAATACTATCTCTGTGAACGTGTCCATAAAATTGTCCTGCAATGACATTGCTGTATTTTCTAAAAATATCTATCAGTTTCTCATTATAGAATTCTCTCATTGCTGCGGTGTTCCTTGAATTGGGCAGATACCCCACTGGGATATGTGCTATGATGTACACCTGGAGAAAAACACAGTGAGGACTGATGAGAATCTTTTTGCATATGTATCATAACCAAATGACACTTAGATTCCAAGATTGAAAGTACTGTATATTAATTAAAATTTAGAAAGCAAATATACCATCTCTCCTATTACCAAAAAAAAAAAAAAAAGATGAAATAGTTATAAAACTGTTAGTGCCACTGTATTTGCATTTGACTCACTTAAATTACACTGTTCAAGATATATGCTAACTGTGACCTTGGTCACAATTTTTTTTTTAATCAACAGATGTCAGTAAATCCTGAAAGCATTAAAAGCAGAGCAAAATAAAACAAACGCAGCAGAGTTAATTAAAGCGTAAGGTGTTTCATGTGAAAACATCTTCAAATTTTAATACTTTTATTAATAGCTGACCCCACTTGCATTAATAAATAGACAAATTTAGCCCCTGTTTATCCCCAGATGATTTTAGTCTCTGGGATCTACCTTCTCCTTATTTTGCTGAGAGGTGTTCAGTGTCTTTTCTAGCCATTCAAACTGATTTGCTGGGTCAGTCTTATTCAGAGTCATGATATTTGGGCCGTAGTACAAGTTTGTGTTTAGACTGATGATCCTAAGGTTCAGATTAGGTGAAACTTTCTGTGTATAAAAGCCACCTATAAAAACAAATTTAAGACACACTCTAGAAAAACACATACACAGATTCACAGTGACTATGAAAGCAAACTCTTAATTATGGTTTATAAGCCAGTCAGGAAGGTGATACTTATTTCTCATTATTTAGTTTGTACATACATGGGGTTGTCATAAATAAGAATCACTTACTGAAAACCTACAGTGTGCCAGGTCTAGTGGTGGCACTTCCACATACTGAACTGCCAACAGTTGTATCCAATATGCAGATGAAACAATAATTAATTATTTCGGCAAGAGGCCATGAGGTATCAAACTTTAGAAAAGAAACATTAATGCATCAACTTCTACTTTTGCATGTTTGGGGAGTTAAGATGAGAGATACAGTGAAATACAAAATGCAAAAATGGGAACACACGTGGACCTTGCCAGAGACTACTATGGGAGAGATGTCAGATAAACCAGAGTCTTAGTATGGATGAGATTTAAAGGCAAAATCCCACTCACACCCATGAGCCAGTGGCGATAACACCCAAGGGTCTGCTGCAATGGTACATTCAGAGCTAGCACCTGATCCTGGACCTGCTCTCTTTGCCCTGGGCCCACTCACCATCTATGCCCCTCCTCAGCTTTCAAACATGACTGATAGCCTCCAAAAAAATGCGGCATATACAGAATGAACACACCCAAGCAAACATTAAAGATCTCAGTCTGAACAACATGAATAAAAATAGAGACAAAATAAGGATGAATAAATCTTTCACTTACCTTGCCTCAAAGTACGAATAGCTTCTTCATCCAACCAGGGTTCCCAGAGATTTGCTACTGCATTGTACACCTTGTTGGTGACCACAGGCAGTTGATCCTGGCCACAAACAATATAATCCACCATTGAATCTTTAAAGATACATAGATTAACTAATTTAAACATTACTTGAGCACTTACTACTATGTTAGACATCTGGAGAGGCAAGGATGAGTACTAGATAGGCTTCATCTTCAAGGAATTTATAACTTCATTAAGGAGACCAAAAAAATATAATCAGTCACCTATAAGACGATGTGCAAGGTGCTATCACAGAGGTTTTAGGAGGGCTGAAGCATGAACAATAGAGTCTAGCCCAGGGAGAAAGGGGGGAAAAGTGAAGAAAGCACATCAACCTGGCCTTGAATAATGGTTTCTTCACGTTTGCAAGAAAGGGCATTAAAGTAAAGACAATGGCCCAGACACCAACTATATACAGAGAAAAGCACTCGTGCTGGTTGTCCAGGATACAGGAGGGATATGGGAGTGTGCTCGTTAAAGAGAAACAGAGGCAAGTTTGAGCCTGAACATGCAGGGCCTGGAATAGCACACTGAGGGAATGGAGAAAATTTCGTTTTTTTACTTTTTATTATTTATAATTTTAGAATTAAACAAAGTCCTCTGAAATGTTCACATCAGTATAAAACTTCTGAACCTTCTGAATGAAGATTGACAACCACATGCTTTTGATTTGGAGAAGTCTCTTTATATCAACATGTTTTCATTTGGTAAGCAATATGTGCATAAAACATTTTAACTATCATAAAGTATTTTTGTCATCCTATTTTATCATATTATAATAAAGGATCTTTAAGGAAGGAAAAAAAACTGAACACTTTAAGAAAGTACATACTGAGGGACACCTGGATGTCTCAGTCAGTTGACAGACCAACTCCTGATTTTGGTTCAGGTCCTGATCTCACAGTTGAGACTGAATCCCACTCGGCATGGATCCTGCCTGGGATTTTCTCTCCCTCTCTCTGCCTCTCTCTCTCTTCCCCTCTCAAAAAAAAATAATAATTACAAAAAAATTTTTTAAATTTTTAAAAAGAAAGTAAATACTGAATAAAAATCCAAAAAATCACTTGTAAAATTAGATAATTATTCCTATTTTTGTTTTAAAAAATTATATTCGTAAACAGAAGCCATTTCCTTTACCCTCCTCCATTTCTTCTGTATTTTAGTGACATAGATCTATTTCTTAAAGAAATTTCCCATCAGCATGAGTTAAGATGCTTAGTTATTTTTCAAGATGACACCCAAGTCACATTAGTTCCTAATACACATGCGTAATACCCGATGAAAATAGAGCTACAGTCAGGGAAAGTAATAACCAAATGACTTGTTCTAACTAGAACTAATTATCCAAAGTATATTTTTAATTTGTGTCAGATATCAGACTCATCTGTCTGAAAATTATCCTGAATACCAAAATTTATGACTTATAGGTCAGATTCTAATTAAAAAATTGATCATCATCATCAAAAATCTGAAAGTTAGCCATTTGTTTACTTTAGGATAGATGCCAAAATACTGGTATGGTCATGTAAAATCTTAAAATTATATAAAATTACCCTAGACTTTCTTCTCAATGTTAGTTATGAGAAATGTGAGCACCAGGGATGTTAGCTGGCTCATCCAGGGACAGCTGGTCAATTACAGGATTGGTCTGAATTCCGGATCTTTCCAACATAACTCCTACGTCTAATTATTAATTGGACCATGCCATCATCTCAACCCTCTTTGGCTGTGACATGCACACTGCCAAGAAATGAGGTATATTGGGAAGTGACCCACCCATAAGTTTGGTGGCACCAGCCTTGCCTGTGTAGGAGTAAATGAGGACCCTGGCCCAGACTGCTTCCTAGGGCGGCAACTGAAGGAATCTTTAGGCTGCCCACACTAATATCTATTTCTGATGTAATGGGTGGGAACATGCATCTGTATATGTATGTTTAGGTAGCTATGTTTATGTGCATGTTTAATGGAGAAATAATACTTTTTAAACTATCTGCTTGATTTGTTACTAACAGTTTTATTACTGACATTCAGCAGAATTCCACCTCAGCTATCAGTCTGTAGGAGAATGTGTTGTGGGGCTTTCATGTTACATTTGACATTCTTGAAACTGGGGTGAAAGGGTGAAAGCAGAATAAATAGAAAGAAGATTTTCAGATACAAAGTCATAAGCTAGAAGGACAAAAAAATTAATTCTTTAAGGTATACTGCTACCCAATTTATCCTAGTTGTACATATGATAGGATATATTTTAGAATTTGGATATTATCTGTACCTTTGAATTATGATAAGATTTGACTTCACAAAAAGAAGACAGAAATAAAAGTAAAATAAAACAAACCCCAAAGGAGTTAGGGAAAATGCATCCCATGTTGCTGCTTACTGCTCTAATAACTACCACTTCACTTACTTAGGGTGTAATATGCACCAAGTAGGAAGCTATGCCCTATTCATGTAATATCACTAATTCTCACAAAAACTTTTCAGGGTAGGTGTTATTGCTTCTATTTACAAATGAGTGATTTCTAGATCAAAGACAGTAAGCGAATTATCCAAGTTGGTCAAGCTATCAGGAGCAGGACAGGATGGGGCCTTATATTCTAGTGACTACGACTCTAAACCCCACATGTTCTCCACTATGTCCATCTGCCTGTCACCTAAAACATATAAAAAACAATGTGGGTAGCTTCTGGCTTCCAGAGATTATTCATCCCCAAGCGTCTGCCCTGTGTGGTCTAACATCTCAACAGTAACAAAGTTGACCCCTGGTTAGGAGGATGACTCACAAAGACTAATATAGTCATCTCAAGCCTGGAGGCCAGTGCCAAAAACTTACTTGAAACAAGTTCATCCTAGAGTACAACATCTCAAATCCCTGCAGTGAGGTGATCAAAACACTCATTAAGCATTCTTGTGATGTGAGATGGAGAAGATATTCTAAGTAAGATAAATCTAGACAGAGAGGCACGAAAGTAAGTATCATGTTCAGGAATACGGAGTGTGTTAATCTGGCAAGAACAAGGGATATATGAAATAATGTTACTCTAATTGAACACAAAAGATCCAGGATGTGGGCTCTACTACTATGCAATTGTGAGCACTTGAATAAGCAACTTGACATCTTAGGGCCTCAGTTTTCTCATCTATAAAATGAAGAGTTGATCTACACCAAGGGTCAGCAAACTTTTCCTATAAAGGGCCAAATAATAAATATTTTAAGCCTAAGAGCCAAATAGTCTCTTGCCACAATTCTACTCTGCTGTTCTAGTACAAAATCAGAAATCAGCCACAGGCAATACAGAAAGAATAGCCATGGCTGTGTTCCAGTAAAACTTTATTAAGAAAAATAAGTGGTAGGCCAAATTTGGATCACAGGCCATAGTAGTCCACAAGTCCTGCACTAAAACACAATCTCTGAGATCTCTTGGATCTGTCCAAATTTACGATTCTACACTATCATTAACAGGACCCTGTAGCCACAGCTAGTATCCAGCCGTTATGCACAGACTGCTTCACAAATGGCCACACTGATAAGGTTAAGGCCTGGGCTTATGAGTTATTAAATATTCTGAACACAATCTCTGTCTTGAATTGCATCTTGAACTGGACCTGAACAGGAACCTCTCTCTTTGGTTCTTATGATAGTTTGCTATGTTTTTGTTTTTATTCATAATCTAGCTTAGATCCGAGTGTGGAGAGCTTTGTCTACCTAAGAGAAGTTCTGAAAAATGTAAATATTTGTCAATATCAACCTTCCTTGCCAACCTTTATCATAGAAATGTGAATGAACAGCATAATTATTCAAAAGAAAGTAGAAATTGAGGAAGATTATGAAGGAAAACAAGAATCAATAATCCACACACTAGACAATTTGCTTCCAAAACTCACTATGGACATATCTTTTGATGGATTAGTGAGAGTCACTTTAAAGTCCCTAAAGCACTTGTCTTATCTTCTTCAGTGGTTTTTAAGAGCACACTCTATCTCCGTGAGTCCCACTCCCATGCCCTACTATTAGCTAGTTATTGTCAGAATTTTGACAGTACTGATAGGAAAATTCCTTTGAACACTTTTGGAAGTTTAAATCAAATTTACCTGTGGCCAGTAATCATGATTACCCAGTGCAGGGAAAACCTGGAGATCTGGAAAGGCATTTTGGATGGTGGTTGTCATATTAGCAATCACATTTATGACCGTGTCTGTTGAGAGTTCATGCACCGGAACGTGAGGTGGGCTATCCCTGAAAAGGAGACAGAATCATGGAGAGCAAAATCAATTTCTATAAAAAGTCACTAGACACGCGTGATGCCTTGTTGTATTATCATTGCACGCTTCCACAATAAAACAAGAGATGAGTGTTAAAAGAACCGATAAACTACTCTTCATTTACGTTTCTCCCACAGAGAATCCTATTTTAAAAACTTTGTGTGATATGAAAGATAAACAGGAAATCTCGACCTGTTACACTGCTTGACTGAAGATTCACGAGAGGCAAATAGTTTAGCAATTAATAGCACAGATTCCAGAGCTAAAATGCCTGGATTCAAATTCCAGCTTTGCCATTTACCAGCTGTGTGCACTGGAACAAGTTACTTAGATGCCCAGCCTTCATCTGTAAAATGGGAATAATTACATCAAATGCAAAGATTAAATGAGGTATAATGTAAAAATTGGTTAAATAGCACCAGTCATTAATGCAGGCATAGGAAACATAAACCTCGTCACTCTGTCATGACAGATGGAATTAATTATGCCAGCAGAAGATAATGTTTACAAAATTGCTATCTCAGGTTAACTCTCATTGTGGCCTTTTATTTTTGATTATTTAATGTGACCTATTATCACATAAATAAACACCTCAAAATGTAAGTGTGCTGTTTGTGGGGTCATCATCTCTAAGCTAACACTGACATTTTTCTAGAGCCTGTATTCTAAAAAAAATTAAAATTCTGAGACTTCTAAAATCTCCCTTATCTCTAATAATCTAATGAGTAATCTGACCTAGTATTTTTTTTTTAATGTTTTATTTATTTTTTTTAGGAGAGAGAGAGAGAGACAGCGTGAGCAGGGGAGGGTCAGAGAGAGAAGGAGTCACAGACTGAAACAGGCCCCAGGCTCTGAGCTGGCAGTCAGCACAGAGCCCGACGCGGGGCTCGAACCCACGAACCTTGAGATCATGACCCAAGCGAAAGTCGGACGCTTAACCGACTAAGCCACCCAGGCGCCCCTGACCTAGTATTTTTAAAACCCAAATAACTCTTAACTTAAAAGCTAATTAGAAGCATCTAGGTGGCTCAGTTGTTAAACATCTGGCTTTAGCTCAGGTCATATCTCCCAGTTCATGAGTTCAAGTCCCATATTGGGTGAGCTCAACCCCTACTTCAGGTGAGCCCCGCCTCTCTCTCTCTCTCTTTCTCTCTCTGCCCCTCCTGGGATTCTCTATCTCTGCCCCATTCCCACTTGTGCCCTCTCTCTCTCTCTCAAAACAAAAAACAAAAAAACCCTAATAATTAATATTCATAGGAATTCAACATTCTAATAAAGCTTAGGACACTGCAGATAAATATTGAGTAACTAACAGTATTTATATAATCACTTACCCTGTCCATATCATGAAAGATGCTTCTTGTCCTGAATTTTTAATAAAATCAAATGCTGACAAAATAAGGTAGTATGGAGAATCACACAGAACATCTCCAAAAGGACCAGGATTGGAGGCATTTGCACCTTTAGATGAAGCACACACTTTCGTGTGGTCATCTGTGATGTGGTAAGAAGGGTCTAAGTGTAAATCAGTCACATGCCAAAACTGTCCTGTTGATTAGAAAAGAAACGGTGTTAAATCTACTTCCCTTCAGGTATGCCTATACAAATACTTACAGTAAGACTAGAGACAGTTACTCCTCCCTGTGAGGGAGTAAAATCCTAATAAATTAAATCTTTATTTGCCCTGAAAGTACATACAATACCTTCCTGTCGAAGATGAGGATCCCAAAGATAGTGGGAAGAAGTTACTAAAATTTACTATTTACATGGGTCACAACTGATGAGCTCACTGACAGCATGCCTACCTTAAAAAAGACTATGTAACAAACGTAAATTGCACAATGAACTAAAGGGAGACATCCTCTAGGGAGATCAATAATAATATTGTATCTTAATAGTATGTTTCCCTCTTTGCAGAATTTACAATTTCAGAATTTATTTATGTGCTTCTTGTGGAAAAATTGACATAGAAACATGATGTGGTCTGTTTGGGTTACAGTGAATAGATTGCAGAACCAGGAACTAAATCTCACTCCTAATTTCTTGTAAAACCTGGATTCTCAACATTAATGGAAAAAGAGTATAAATGTTTAATACTAGCTTTAAGCCAAAAGTAGGAATTGCCAGAGGCTATTAAAAGCTACTAAATATAGGAATATCTTCTAGCATACACTTGTATCAAATGTTAATAATGTTAATAAAAGCATTTGTTAAAGAGGATGCTTCCATTAGGTTTTCAGGGAGAAACCCGGAACCCATCTGATAGCATGGGAAAGATTCTTTCATTGAAGGAAATACTAGTACTAATAATCAGAGTAGTACCTCTCTTTATGAAGCATTTGTGCCAGGAATTATAATAAGGAAACTAAATACACTATGTCATTTTATTCTCAAAACCACTCTCTTGAAGTAGGAATCATTGTTCTCATTTTAGAGGGGAGAAACGAAAGGTGGGTCAATTAGAAAACTTGCTCAGGTAAACACAACTATTTTTTTTAAGGTGCTCATGTTAGGATCACATCTTTTTTTTTTTTTTTTTAATGTTTTATTTATTTCTGAGAGAGAGAGAGAGAAAGGGCAGGGGAGGGTCAGAGAGAGAGGGAGACACAGAATCCATAACTGGCTCCAGGCTCTGAGCTGGCTGTCAGCACAGAGCCCGACGCGGGGCTCGACCCCATGAGCTGTGAGATCATGACCTGGGCCGAAGTCTGACGCTTAACCGACTGAGCCACCCAGGCGCCCGGATCCCATGTTGCGCTTAACCACTGTACCACTTGCCTCCATGTGTGCTCACATTCAACTGTCCTTCCGTGTCACTTGCCTCACGTAAAATAGATAACAACACCTATATGAGATACTGTGACAATTAAGGGACATGAGATAATAAATATATTAAAATGTTACAAACCAAAACCGGAAACACATTAAGAACACATTTCCAGTACCTATATTTCTATGTCTTCAGTATCTAAAACATGTCTGACCTATAGTAGGCCCTCAATAAACATTCCTTAATTAGGGATGGGCAGATTTCAGGATTTCCTCAAGATCATATGGTGACTCAATATTGAGAGCTGAACTAGAACCAGTCTCTCCAGACTTCCAGTCCAGCACTCTTTCCACTACACTGCACTGCCAGATAAAGATAAGTGAGGGGGTAATTATTTAGATGCACTGAAGAAAGTCTTTAAATAGAAGCCAAGAGGAGTTCTGACAGGTTCTTAACCTGGAATTTATGACTAATGAACCTCTGGAGGCCTCACCTCCCACTTCTAATGAAATTATAAAGTGGTGTGTGTGTGTGTGTGTGTGTGTGTGTGTGTGTGTGTGTCTAAGGCCACAGACCTGGCCTGTGGCAAAGCCCATACTCCACTACAGATTCTCTGATTTGCAGTCCAAAGTTCATTTCATGACACAGTGATTTCTTTCTTGTTCTGCAGATAATCTCTAAGAAGATTTCTACAAATGTATGTGTGTATACACGTGTGTGTTGTCAATATACCTGGACAAATGCTCAAATTATACCAAAAAAATTATGGTTTAGCCAAAAAAATTCTAATTTATCCTAAAAAACCTGGTAAACCATAATTCAGATGCTTGGAACGTGATCATTATTTAAAATAGGTATTTTTGTTCCTTTGCTTATAATGTCAGTTCCGACCAAATATCCCTGCAGACCCTGACCTACTAAATCTAAAGAGAGTTATGGACAAATACCCCCAGATGAAGTCTCCTGGGTTGTTGTTTCCTGACCACAGGGACTTGACAGAACAGAAAGCTGAGACTGGGAGACTGGGAATTTACACACACACACACACACACACACACACACACAAACATACACACACACCAATTAAGCACAGGCCAGTCATGGTGGGTGTTATAAAGAAAGCATTTCAGGCTGGGGTGAGGTGGAGAGACAGGGTCACATCAAGTAGAAAACATGTAAAATAATATATCCAGTGCAAAACCGCTGAGTCAACTTCAGCAAGTCTCTGAGCCCCATCCCTACCTCCTCCCTAAGTGACTCAGCTTTCTAGCTGCCATATCAAAACAGGGAGGTGTAAGTGGAGCTGCCCTAGACACCAGAAAGTTGTTGTTAAGGCCTTAAGCAATCAGATCCTTAAAACCAAACTGTGAATTTGCCAATGGGTACTCCCAATGGGTAGCAACCTGGGACATTTTATCTCCAAATCCTAAGCAGTCACTTAATTAAAGAAAAACAACACAAACTTTAATAAAAGCAGAAACCAGCATACATATTTGGGAATAAATCTCATCATGACTGGCAGTTAGGAAACCAGATTCACAGTTCTTGCTTTCAACCTGCCAGCTGAGTCACGAGAACTTGGCTTCCACACAAAGAGGAGGTGTATTTTCAGAGCACTTCCAGAGCGTCAAAGAATAGCACCAAGCACTGTGCTAAGTTTCAGAGGTGGCTAAGTCCCCAACACAGAACAGAATTCCACCTATCAAAATGCCCCCCGCCCCAAGAACAGTACAATTCTTTTCAAAGGGTGTCAGGCAGGTGGGGGTTACCTTGACCTTTGAAACTGAAGGCTCAAAAGATACCCTAAAACCTAAAATCTGATAAACAGGTTCTTGGGTCCCAATTCTCAGTTTCATATTCCATAGGCCTGGGGTGGGCTGAAAACCTGCAATTCTGAGTTTGGGTGACCCTGATGCTGCTGGTCCCAGGCGGACCAAAACAGGTATTGCATTCAAGTGTTAAGAACGACTAAAATTGGGGCGCCTGGGTGGCTCAGACGGTTAAGCGCCCGACTTCAGCTCAGGTCATGATCTCCGGTTTGTGAGTTCGAGCCCCGCGTCCGGCTCTGGGCTGACACCTCAGAACCTGAAGCCTGCTTCGGACTGTATCTCTCTCTCTCTCTCTCTCTCTCTCTCTCTCTCTGCCCTCCCTTGCTCACGCTCTGTCTCTCTCTCAAAAATAAATACATGTTTAAAAAAATTCTAAAAAAAAAAAGTTATGACTAAAATTAATGCCGTCCACAGAGAGCGCGGTAACATCCAGGTACAGTAATAAAGGCCGCACGAGTTCTACCGCAGACTGAGGTGGGTTGTAACCAAGACTGGCTGGAGGAGTAAGAAAAAAAGGCCAACAAACCCGGCGAGCAGGACAGAAGATACTCGGAGTCCCACTGAAATGTACACCCCTATGGGGAAGAGGAAGCTCCGTAGCTCCCTGTCCTCTGGGCACATTCGGCGCGCGTGGCAACGCGGGACATCCAACTTCTAGCCTCGGTTTTGCTGGAGACGCGCACATTTCCTTCCCTCTCCCGGGACCCAACGCGCCCCCACCGCCGAGGGTACCTTCTCCAGCCCCCCTCGACCTCCCGCCGGTCGCCTGGCGCTGCGGTCGCGCGGTCGCGCTTGCGCGGCGCGTCCCGGGCTCCACTCCCCCCAGCCCCGGCCGCGGCGCCCTGCGGCCCCGCGCACCTTTCCAGACTTCGCGCGCGCGCTTTGGCCCGGCGTTCGCGCGCAGCCCCGGGAGGGAAAGGGTTGCGGACTCACCCACTGCCGGAGCGGGACTCTCGGGCGCCAGGGGCAGCCCGAGCCCGGGACTGCCGCACAGGGCGACCAACAGGCAGCAGACGCGCGCGCCCAGCAGGGCCATCACGAGTCAAAGCAAAGCCACGGGTCTGAGAGACTGAGGCTGTCTGACCCGAGGGTGGAGAGAAGGCAGAAGTAGGGTGAGGGTGTAGACGCCCTGCAGTCACGTGCGAGGGCAGAGTCCGCAAAGGGTCGGTTTGTTTGACCTTCAGCAACTGTCTAGCGATTATCTGCCCTCCTATGTCTTCGCGTCAGTGACTGGCCTGGGAAGGAATGTGCTTGGGCAAACTTCAGGCAGATCATTTTCCCTAAATGCCACCTGGCCTTAAACAGAGGGGGCGCCCCTGCAGAAGACGTACAGAGAAGCTTGCGGTCTTAACCGTATTTTGGAGGAGGACAGCAGAAGTGTTGGCTAGCACAGCGTATCTCGAAGGGTGGTCCCTAGACTAGCAGCATCAGCACTACCTGGGAATTTTAGTAAGAAATGAAAATTCCCAAGTCCTATCCCAGACCAATTATATCAGAAACTCAGGAACGAGGGTAAGAGTGGTCCGGTAATTTGTGTTTTTAATAGCCCTCCAGGTGATGCTAACGTGGTGGGGATGTTTGAGAACCACTGCTCAAAAACATAGGATTTTAGGGGCTCCTGGGTGGCTTAGTCGGCTTAGCAACTGACTTCTGCTCAGGTCTTGATCTCAGGGTTGGTGGGTTTAAGCTCACATGGGTCTCTGTGCTGACAGCTCAGAGCCTGGAGCCTGCTTCAGATTCTGGGTCTCCCTCTCTCTGCCCCTCCCCTGCTCACACTCTCTCTATCTCTCTCTCTGTCTCCCTCTCTCAAAAATGAATAAACATTTAAAATTTTTTTGAAAGAGACACAGGGTCATAGTTTTTAGGTTGCTTAGGGTGTTTGTTTGTTTACACCTAAGTTAGACGTCTGTATATGTGCTTTATACAGTGCAGAGACATGAAAAGCATAAATAGAGCCAGTTGCTTTTACTCTCCCAAGGAATTTTTAAAGATACTTAACCTGACAAAGGGGCCAAGATCCCCAAATTGTTTTGGGTTCTGTGTTCCTTCTCTTACCATTTATGAGGATGCTGGCCTCTTTAAGATAAAGATACATATAATTTAAATTTGTAGGACGTGGAATTCCTTGGGAGAAGAAAATATCCTGCAGAATGACTAACCTCATAAAAGAAGTCATAAAATGTATTTGTTTCCTATCAAAGGAAACCTTATATAGTATCCTGTGTAATTTAATGGGAAAGTGCCACATGAAAGAGGCTTTGAAATAGGAACCAAGGTGCCTCCATTTTGTTTCATGTACTGCCAGAGTGGTTAAGACCTGCTTCAGTTTTAGGATAATTCAAAAGCCTATCTAGAACCAAAATGCTTTCCAATGGTAGACAGAATGGTCTTTGGAATTTCTCAGTCCACAATCTCAAAAATATGGGAAATGGGCCGGGGAAAAATGGTGAACAGATGAGACACAATAACTTTAAGGACAGCAAAATAACTTGTGTGTGTCTAGCCCAAATATTTTGGATGATAGGAAAAAGATTTTTTTAAAGGGCAAAAATAACAATTTTAGCTCTTCTCCCCCAATTTCCAATAAGCTTTACTGAAAGTGAATTGTGAAACAAGTAAGCATAAAATACCTCCAGCACCTTTTGAAACCTAAAAAATGCTTGAATTCCTTAGAAGACAATGGATAGAAACATCATTCTCCCTTCTACTCCCTCTGCTTTCTTGTTTTCCTTTGTACCTACTCTCTCTAAGTGAAAAGCTACAGTGCCTCAA
This sequence comes from Hyaena hyaena, assembly GCF_003009895.1. Taxonomy (NCBI): domain Eukaryota; kingdom Metazoa; phylum Chordata; class Mammalia; order Carnivora; family Hyaenidae; genus Hyaena; species Hyaena hyaena. Next base: position 1,426,933 of record NW_024081025.1, on the reverse strand, counting down.
CATCTCTGGGTTTTCACCTTAACCTTGGACATGAATGTATACATGCTTAGTGGTCCAGATGGAGGAGTCACTTGTGAGGGTGTGTACCTGGGTGAGAGAACACATGTGACAGTGGGGAAACTGCTCCTTACTCATCATCAGGGGTCCAAGTGTGGATTTCACAAGACACCGTTAGTCAGCTTTGCAACTTTAAGACCTTGGGATTTCACAAACCCCTCCAGGGCCTGTTGGTCAAATTGCCTTTGGGTTTGGTGATTTTCCCTTTTCTATTAACTATGTTAAAAACAAAATGAAAAGGACAAACCAGAAAAGTGAGTACTATTGGCAGATCACTATGTGAACTAGAATACTGCTGGAAGAAAAATGATTTGCAACTACCCTGTGAACATTTAGGAAGCAAAAAATATTTGTTAATTATCTTCACAGAAAAATACATTTGGTCCACCACTGCAACCTTTGATCTCTGTCATTGTAATTGTAATTTTGTTTCTCATTGAGGCCACCCAAAACCCTTCCCATTCTTCACTTAGAGAGACAGTTGTTATGGAAATAAATGCCAGCAGGATGTTATTTGGCCTAATTATAGTCAGCTGAACCTAAATCCCCATCCTTGGCCTTGTATCCTTAAGAACAGAGGCCAGAGCCATGCTTCTACTGGAGCAGAGGCTGGAATCAAGAGAAAGCAGTCTTCCATCAGAAGCAAAGGTGAAGGCTGCCTGAACAATTGGAAGCAAACACTCTCTCAGTGTTCTGTGTCATGCTTTAAAAGACAAACGTAGACTGTAGTTTTAGGAATCGTCATCTCAGCCAGACAGTCTTATCCTGGCATTCAGTAATAATTGTATTCAAATGTTAAATCCTATCGCTGCACTTTACTTTCCTCTACTCTTCATTATAGTGATTAAAGTAATCCAATAGTCAGATAATAGTTTCATTATGGTGAATTTTATAAGTTAAAGTAAGTTCCCTCATGCTTATATCTGTAAGCTAATTAAAGGGCCTTGAATTAACTTATAGAAATTTACTGAAATCACCTGCTTGAATAAAAATGAATATTGCATACTTTTCCTCAAAAATATTTACCCTATTTGCCTCCCAGAGGCCAACAGAGGAAAGATTTCCTAAGTAGTAATCAGGGAAACTAAAATCTTGTGCTTTCTTTCCCCCCAGAAGAGAAGTTAAGCTCAAATGCCAATTTTTGACAATAGATGAAAGGGAAGATCATAAGGTTTGCAGTTCTCAGTATTATTTACTAATCATGAGAATGTGGACATGTGAACCTGGTATTCAATTTCTTCATCAGTAAAATAAAAATAACAATATCTGCCTTACCTGCTTCATATTGTTGGTTTGGGAAAATGGATAAAATGCATTTAATAAATGATGAAATACAAAATTTGTTTGTTTCTACTTACGAAGGCAAACCCTAGCCAGTGACAAATAGGTATTTACTTTCCCTTGGTCAACTGAGTTCCAACAACAGCAGCTCACACACACCCAAAAAAGGGAATTTGAAAACCTTAATGCACATTCTATGCACTCCATTTTAGCACTACTGTTGACCTAGTTCATCTCAATGTATTTGTCTGGAGACACATCTTTATAATCCAGAGTAAAATTCACTTTCTTTTCCTGTTTACTTTTTAATAAGAAACTTGAGTTATATGACATTTTGCTTGTGTGAGTTTTTACTATATTTACTTTTTAATAAGATATATTCGTGTATATCATTTTGCTTCATCAGACTACCTGTTTCTCATTGTCACAGATTCTGTATGGAAGCCTCAACCAAAATGTGGCATTTCCACTTTTCCCCAGTCTTCTGCTTATTTCTTTTTAATTAATATTTTAAACAAAGTTAGCACTTTACTAGTAATGCTTTAAAAAAGTTAGCACCTTTCCAGCTTTACTTTATACAGTATGAAAGGCTATTTCATCTAAAATCTCCTAATGTATAATTAATTCCCAGCCAGAAATTAGTAATTAGTGATATTAAAAACAAAAACAAAATTTCTCATGGGTATCCGATTTTTATTCAAATCTCATTTGCATTTCAATGGAAATTATAAAATGTATTTACTTTATTTTAAAAATGTGGCTTAACATTTTAATGTGAATTATAAAACATGATAAATCTGCAGATCAAAATTGGGCTATTTGCAGAAAAAAGTTTTAAAACAAGTTTTTAAAGCACCATTTTCCACCTCCACAACAAAAATAACCTTTTAATTAGTGGTCACCCAGGCTGTAACAGCAGGATAACACTGAGACTTGAGTAAACAGAAAAATTGTAGAGATTTTTGAACTCCAGATCAGGAACCTTTCTATGCCTTCTCATAGTGGCGAACAGCAACCACATCACCAAAAGTAAGAGTCTGAAAGATGCAAAAGATAATCAAATCCTTTTATAAGAATATCAGTAGCTGAAATTTCTAAAGATTATCTTCTATAATTTACATATTATGCAAACGAATGTCATTGACAAACATTAGATGCTGCATAAGCTTTTCCTTTCTTAAAATAAAAAGAAACTTTATTTACTGAGTGAATAATAACATGTATACACATTTCATGTCTCTAAAAAAGAAAATGAAGCAAAACAAACTGAGATTAACTAGGTAGATTCAGGTCAGAAGAATCCCTTTTGCCTTAAGTTATCAGGATAATCAAATTAGCTGTCAACTTTGAAAGTGAATGGAATTTATAGTAGGTTTTCATCCCATAAACTTTGAAGAATTTTTAGAAAATCCAAATCATTTAGGCAAATGGTATTTGGAATGACTTGAATCAAGGTGGTCAGGTAAAGTAACTGTACAAATGTTCTCATTGCTTTGATTGTCACCCTTTACCTGATGTGAATGTAGGTGCCTGATGGGGATGGAACGTGGAACATGGACTCTTATGTCAAATCAGACTGGAAGAATTTCTATAAAATCTCTACAAAATCTAGGAATTTTTTTGTGTTTGTTATTTACATGGATTGACATGATTTTCTAGAATATAGCATGCCCTTGTCATTCATTGCTTTAATCCCCTTTTCTTGCACTCAATCTTGCCTAATCAGTCATCCATACATGTCATAAGAGCTATCCACTTTTCTGTATAAAGGGAAGGAAATGGAGATAAAAACATAAAGGAGAAGCTCAGACTGAATCTTTTATAAATAAATCCTTTCTTTTGATGATCATTGCAGAAATATGTGGGCAAATATTCATAAGAGGAAAACTGTCCCTCTGTTCCCCACCCCATGAAAAGAAGTATGAATAACATAAGCTCTGTCTCAATCTAGAAAAGCCCTGATTGCAACAGTTAAAGGAAAGAGAAAAAAAAACCAATTTCCTTAAATCACAAAGACAAAAAAATCCCTTTCTTCTATCATTTTAGAAGGAATATTAAAGCAATACCCACCCTGCCCCCCCCCAAAAAAAAACCCAAAATGATGTATTGACAATTTCAATGTCATCAGAATACTATTACTCAGTTCATAAAAATGTGTCTAGGATGTTAGATTCATGTGTAACATTTTCCTCAGTTTATGATTCTACTCCATCATTAGAGATTTTTTTAAATTTTTATATTTTATAGTTTCTACATGACTACTGGTATTGAATGGGAATGTTTACAAGGCACTTAATGCATCAGAAGAAAGACCGGAAGGAAGTAACATCAAAATGCTTCCCTCTAAGGAGAAATTACACTTTTCTGTTTTATTCTAAATTATCTGAACTGAGCTTATGGAACTTTCATAAACTAAAATATAAAAAGTGTCAAGATCTCTTATTTTTTACAGTAGCTGTAAAGTTATTTTTCGGATATTCAGTAAATTTGCTGTTCTTGTAGTTATTTATCAATCTTATTTATATATTTCCATGAATATTTTTATGTTTAGATTTCATTTGAGGTTTAGACATTCACAATAATATGACAGAAATTCTTTGACACAGTTGTAGCTAAATCAATGGCAACTTCTGAAAACCACGCTTGCATAGAATTTTTCTTTTTTTCTGTAATTAAAGAAGCAAAGCTGATGATACAATTACCCATGACATTTGTATGTCTTCTGTTTTACACGTGGTCAAAGAAGCTTGCTGGAGATTTACTGTTATTTAAAAAGGGAAGGAGAGAAGAGGAGGGGGACTAGAAGCAGGGAGTGAAAAGCAAGAAGAAACAAAGGGATTGCCTTTACTTACCATAACCATTTTGCCATCCTTAATTTCTCTTACAAAATTTGTTTCTTTGCCATCCCATCTCTGTACATGAACAAGTTTGTCCCCATCCAGGCTCACAACAGACTGAGACCAACAACAAAATGCAGAACATAGCAAAAGGTACAGATTAGATTTCTGTGATGAAAGTCAAGTGAAGTGGCTTTTGAAGGAGTTATAGAATTGAATGAATGGTGATCAACTAATGATCATATGAGTACCATACCCTGTGTGGCTTTTAGAGTCATTATGATAGTAAACTAATAATTCATAATTTGATTGAAGTGTGTATGTCTAGATGCAACAACTTTGTGTGTTAGAAATAAAAGTTCTGAACAAGTACTCTCAGACTAGTCACTCTACTCTTTTAAACAAAGCCTTAAGATGAGGCAGCCTATTTCGTCAATCTGAGGCAAACAGTGACATTAAGCAAAATGCAATCTTTATTTTAAATGGACTCTTACTTTCTGAAATACAAATATGAAAAGAAAAATGTAGAGTAAGTGACAGATAGATTTGAGATCTGAGCTATAGCCAGTAACCACATATGTGCAGTAGAATGCAAAATTAATCCCGGTGGTGTCCTCTCTGAATTGAAATACTGAGAACATTCTCTACTTCCCATGATCTAAACAAGAGAAACATTAGGGATCTCTTTTTCCCTCCCTCCTCCTCATCCCCACCCAGGGGAAAGGTGGCTCCTTACCTTACAGTTTCTGTCATCTACAGTGGTCTCATCAAACTCTTCTCCCAGATGGAAACTAATCTCTGTGTTCTTGAATGTGCTTTGAGTCCTGATCACCACTTTGTCCCCCTCCTGACTGACGATCACTGTTGGTTTGGTCACATTTCCCACCTGCCTAGTGGCAAAGCCCACACCTAAAAAAGTAATACAGTTAGCAGCAACTTCCAAAATAATTCACATAGCAGGAATCTGCTTTTCTATTCTGGAATCCAGGCCCTCCAGGGTAAGTTTCATTAAGGATATGTGTAGCCCATTGATCATGCAATACGACTACTGATGAGCTATAATATACGGATGCTTAATTGGATGCACAAATGATAAGTGGATGCTGAAAACAAAAAGGCACAGAAGCTTCCCATCCTCTCCAGACTACCAAATGCACTGTTATTTAGCCCTGGGCAAGAAAACAAGCAAAAGGCACATTAAAAATCCCTTCAGTGGGAAATGCATAGCCTAGCATTCAATTATGACAACATGACCTGTCTTTGTCACTTGGCAATCTAATAGGTGAAAAAAAGGAATTGGCACTACTGAAGCTTCAGCTGAGAACAGCACATCTTATTTTTACCTACCTAGAGCCTTCATGTACTCATCAAAGTTGTGGCTGTCCGTCAGCTTCCAGGTAGCACAGAAAGCCTCCACCATCCTTGCCCTTTCCTTTCGCTTTGAAGACAGATAAAAGAGGCAGGAGGGAGAATCTCTGGATCTTACTGCCACTGCAATTCCGGAGACCCCTTTGCACCTCACAGCAGCTCCTGGCTTCTTATTTGGAAAAGAGGCAGGCAGAAAGCCAAGGATTTGAATTGCAAACACACCCTTCCAGTGTCCCCCTTTACAGGAGGCTGTTGCCAGGGGAAGGGAGTGGGAAGGGGGGCTCAAATGAGGTGCCAATCCGCTTTGTGATTGGCTCAGGCCACTGGGTTAGCAGAGTAGGTCGAGTTCCTCCCTATCCGCACTCTGCAGCCCTTCTCCCTGAGAAAGCTGTGCTAGGAGTCAAATGGGCTGGAGGCAGGGAACCGGGAAAATGAGCGAGGGTCTTTCAGGTTCAGCTCAAAAACTTGGCAAAGGCAAGTTCAGGCTGTGCGGAAAGTAAAAAAAGATGCACAATAGAACATTCAGATTGATTTCCGTTAATGGCAAAGCTGGTTACAAATGAGGACCCCCTTTAAAGAAAACCACTGAACTGCCAGACTTTGCAGACAAAGGAGGCTGAATAGTGTCTTTTGTTTTCTCTCATATTTACAGGGAGAGCAAAACACAAGCCAGAATGTGTGAAACTAGGAAGAGAAGAGGAGGAGGAGGAGTGAATGGCTTCCCTAGATTGTACAACTGGAAGGCTACTCCAACTGAGTATCAATGGGACACTAACTAATTTTGGCCTCTTCCCAACACAAACTGAGTGAATTTAAAGATCCATTGTCCTTTCTAAGAATATGAGAACCAGACTGAGGTGGAAAAGGGATCTAAGGCAGAGTATGGTTCGGATTCACTAATGAGGTACAAAAATAAAGAAAAGAATGTTCTTTTTCCCTTTCTTCAACGGATTATAGAATCATGCAGAAAAATGGAACATAAGGTCATTTAGTAAGATTTTTAATGACATGCATTGTAAGACCTTTTGATTTCCTGAGGCCACACACACATAAATACAATCTGTGTATAAACTGGAGATCAGCAATGGGAGTAGGACAGGAATTGGAGGAACCATAGAAATCAGAGGAGTTCTGGCTTGTCCCAATTCAGGCTACCCCCCAAAGAGCAAAATACTTCGAGAGTTCTGAGTATTTAAAGGAGGTCTTCAAAACTCCCATTCCTCCAGAATTTCTTTCTGCTTTCCTTAGCACAGACCACCTATAACAGTCTCCCTCCCTTCTGTAGGGACAGAACAAGGGAATCTGATTTGGCAACCTCTGCTCTTCTCTCTTTCCTTGATTTAAACCTCAGCCCACTGCTTCTGCCCACACCAAACACAAGAGACAAGGCTCAGAACACGTTTTCTCCACTGCCAGCTCCTAGAGTCTACTTTGAGCACCTCAAAAGTGCTCATTTAACATACATTTAATCTTTACCCATACCTGGTTTTTCTCCAGTTTTCACCATGTTGGTGAATGGTACCATCAGCCACCCTACTGCACAAGCCATATGCGCATAAAGTAACAATTTTGTCTTGATTTGTGTTTTCCTAATCCTAATGAGGTAAACATCTCTTCATACATTTATTGGCCTATGGTTTCTTTCTCCGTAAAGTATCTGTTCATCTTCTGCCCGGTATGATGTAGGTTATTTGCGTTTTTCTTATTGCATATTCTTGGTCCCAATTGTTTTAGAGTATGAGTGTCATAAATATCTTCTGCAAATTTGTAACTTTCACTTTCTTCAATGTAGCTTTTGATAGCTAACATTCTTAACTTTTAATATTGTCAGATTTATTGATATTTTATTTTATGGTCAGCGTATTTTGTCTTGTTTAAGGAAAGAGCCTACCCAAGATCCAAAAGATAATCATCTGCATTTTCTACCAAGAGTTATAAAGTTTTAACATTTGAGTTTTTAACTATCTTGACTATGTTTTCACATGTCATGAGAAGTAGGGACCCAAAATATACTCTACCTCTATAATTTCAAAGTTTCATACATGTGTTGATCTCTGCATCCTATTTAATGCCACTAATCAATTTTATAATCTCTCTAACATTGCTAAGCTATCTTAATTTGTATAGCTTTATAACAATCCAGTATCTAGAAGAGCAAATCTCCCCAACTCATTATTCTTCTTCAGAAATATCCGCACTATTCATGGTCCTTATCTTAATAAGGGCCTTATGTTAATAACATCTGTAAAAAACTCAGTTTTTTGAAATAGGAATTGCATCTATGTTATAGATCAATTTGGATGAATTGACACCTTTATGATATTGTCTATTTATGAAAATGATGTAACTATTTATATAGTCTTTAATATTGTGTAATAATGTTTCATGATTTTCCCTCTCAGATTTTTATATGTGTAATATAGATTTATTCTTAGATAACTGAAGTTCCCTGAGACTACTGAAAATACTGTCTTCTTAATTATATTTTCTAGTGGCTTATTGCCATTATATAGAAATATAACTAACTTTTGGAAACATCTGATTTGTAGCTTGTTTACTACATTATCCTATTATTTTTAATCACCCATAGATTATTTTTCTATGTAAATAATCATAACATATAGTGTGGGCTTTAAGACCTAAAATAAAATGAGAAAGTCTTTGATCTATCCCACCATCTGCCTCCTGGCTATGTGATGTTAGGTCTGTGTGCCACCCAGAAACCTAGCCATATTACTTTGGATATTGCAAATAGGAACACTACATTTTAGGTTATTATATTTCTGTTATTTCCTTCAAGCACTTTCCTTCTCCTCTCTTGAATTAGAGAAGGACTAGCAGTAGCTAGCATATTGCACCCTTAGAAGTGTAGTTTCTAGGGGTATGTGGGTGGCTCAGTTGGTTCAGTATCTGACCCTTGGTTTTGGCTCAGGTCATGATCTCGCAGTTTGTGAGTTCAAGCCCTGAGTCGGACTCTGCACTGACAGTGTGAAGCCTGCCTGCGATTCTCTCTCTCCTTCTCTCTCTGCCCCTACCCTGCTCTCTCTCTTTCAAACTAAATAAACATTAAAAAATTAAAACAGAAGTGTGGTTTCTATATACAAGGTGTTGTTATCTTGAACAAATACTTTAAACCACTGAAATAGTAAATGGTTAATATGATAGTTTTTCTGCATGTAATATCCCAAAAGTATCAGAGAACTAAGCAGTGATGGCAGAAGAAAATTCCAACTCCTCGCACACCTGTTTTGTAACTGGTAGCTGATCCCATCAAACCTACTCTCCAGCTAATACAGCCAGTTCAGATAGCTCCTCTATCTGAAAGGAGATTCTATCAGTTATGATCTGCACAGCAAGTTTACTTTAAAAAACAAACAAAAAGCACTACTCATTGTTTGTAACAAATGCCAAATCTGGATCCTTATTTCTTTTTATTTAAAGAAGAAAGACAGAAAATAATAATCAGATGAAGCATGAAATCTATGGACATATCTACAAAAAAGTAGAGGTCACAACATCCTGAAGACAGAGAACAAGAACAAGAGTATATCCTTGCAAATTGATTTATCAAAATAAATTTTAAAAATCTCTGGTATAACAATAAGTGCAAGTGTCTTCTATAAAACAAGAGCAAGAACCCGTAAGAAGAGAACAGATTGAAATAAAAAGGATAAGCCTAATGAAAACAAGAGCAAAAAGACCAAGATTTCAAAATAAGCTTAAAGTGATAAAAAGAGTCAAAGGAATTAATAACTAAATAGAAGGCATTATATCAACCAAAGAGAAAGTAATAAATAGAATGATATTGTTTGTAAGGAATCTCCAGAATGCAGGAAGGCATAGTGAATAGTGAATGTGAAAAATGTTAGATATGAAAAGAGTGAAAATACATCCTAATAATTACAGATATTATGAAGATAAACATCAAAACAAATGGAATAACAAAATTATAGTGGAGGAAAATGAATGAAAATAGAACCCAAACTTCCTAATTCTAACAATATTTTTGAATCAAATATAATTCAAATAAGTACATATGAAGGGGAAAAACAATAGACATTCAATCAGAGGAAAAGAGGCATAAAACATTATAAGAAGTATGGCTGACCATAGTCTTTCCACGATAGCATTTAGATACCAAATAAATATAGTGTGATTTTACAGTGTTTGAAAACAACTGTGGTTCAAATTTGTTTTCATTATCTGTGAGTGTAGAAGACATTTCCTCTTTGAAAATCAATCAACATTTCTTATTATACCACTTTCTTTGTGTTGCTTGTCTGCAGGAAGAGACTGTATTAGGCAATGGACTTGAGAACCCAATTTATAATTTCATTTCTCCTACAAATTAGTAAATTCTGATCACATACATCAATCCTGACAGCATAGTTGGCTTGCATCTGCCCCTGGGATAAGATCAAGACTGGATGTCAAACTGTGTTTCAAAATCCTCAAGATCAAGCCCAGATTTGGAACAATGAAGGACATTTTAAGGCAATAGCTTACAGCTTACTGGAGATATACAGATATTCATCCCTTCTCTAAAGGGACGATTTGGGTGTGGAAAGGGAGGATGTGCTCAGCTTTTATTGAAGAGGCAATGAGTCACAGAAGATTGAAATAATGCTGCGGGTCAAGCTTTCTTGGGGATCCTTTTGGAGAGGATAGTTTTTCTGTCATTTCAAACATCTTCTTGCCAAAATTTTAACAAATTTGAATTGAGTTAAAATTTATAAATCTTTTCAGAAAGAAATGAATCATTATTATATGTAGTCTTTCCAATAAGATTTTAGTTCCACTTATTCAAAAGCGTGATAGTTCTTTCAGTAATATGTTTATTTTCTACATAAAGTCTGGGTCTTTAATCCATTTACTCTCTTCAAGACAGCTTTCAGTGAAACTAATTATTAAAACAAAAACAAAATGAAGCAAAACTCCATAGCCCAGGGATTAGCACTTTTAATCTTAAATCTATTCAAAGTCAGTACTTAAATAAATTAATATAATAATCTTTGGCTGCCCTATATTAAAATCCTATTATGAGAAGATTTTCTTGTTTTGACTTTGAAAGATTACTGTCTGGGTTCAAAACACAGGGTTTCTTCCACTGGCTATCTGTATATTTATCCTTAGATAAATTAATTACCTAACCACTTTACCATCTGAATCTTGGTCTAAAATTGATGTTACGCTAGATCATCACCTAGGTTTCTTCTTTCTTAAACGTCCTAGGATTCTTTGGTACTTTTACATTATGATGATCTATTTTCAAATTAATTTCATGGAAATCCTGTCAGAGAAGTTAAGGGATCTTGGGCCTACGTCAACAGTCCCTTTGTATGAGCTTGAGGTGGTCACCCAGACAGAATTGCAAGGAAGAAAGAACCAAATAGCTATGTTTGACTTTCTGTGATAAATAAAGCTAACCTTAACCTGGAAATCTCATAATTTTGCTTCAAAACAAGTTTTGCTAAAAATTTGATTATTTACTTAATGAGGAACTATACGTCAATCACAAAAATATTTTTAAGTTGTTATAGTGATATATACTCAACTTACTATTATCTCTCAAGTATTTATGGTTAATCAAATAGCCCTAGTTAAATTCAAAGAAAATGCTCAGCAAAGACACATTTTATTGTTCACGTCAATTTTAAAACAAGTAGGGAATTTAAGGAGCCACATTTATAGATTCATCCCTCAAAAACCTCTGTTTTCTCTTTTTCTTGAATTTTGTAGTTTTCATTTTATCCATTTTGGACATAACAACATATATATAACAACAAATAAAATATATACAACTATATAACATATAATAGCATTATATATTATGTAACCTAATATATAATATATAACAATACTTAATATAACATGTAACAATAGAACAACTTTAAATAAAATCAGAATGTTATAACAAATGAAGATATTTATTGTTTTCAAAAAAAGCCATTTTATTTTTTAATATATATTTTTAATGTTTTATTAATTTTTAGAGAGAGACAGAGATAGAGCATGAGCAGTGAAGGGTAGAGAGAGAGGGAGACACAGAATCCGAAGCAGGCTTCAGGCTCTGAGCTGTCAGCACAGAGCCCAACGGAGCTCGAACCCACAAACTGTGAGATCATGACCTCAGCCAAAGTTGGATGCTTAACCGACTGAGCCACCCAGGTGACCCAAAAAGAGCCATTTAAAAATACTTGCTATTAACTAGCAAGTATTAATGTAAAACTACTCCTCAGCCATATTTTCACAGTCAAAAATAGAATGAAAAGAATTATACATAACCATAATGAGCTAAAAGTGTTTACAAAAATTAAATGCTAAAAAAATCAATTAACCCAAAAGATGACAAGTACAAAAGAAAAAAGAGGAACTAAGCCCAAATTGGTTTGGACAAATAGAAAATAAAGAGCAATATGGTGTGTGTGTATGTGTGTGTGTGTGTGTGTGTGTGTGTGTGTGTGTGTATTTATGCCTAGTATATGTTTTCTACAAGAAATTTTACCTTAAATATGAAGTCATATATGTTAAAAGTGATAGACAAAATACCATGCAAGTGCTAATATAAGAAAACTGAAGTGGTTGTGTTATTATGAGACAAAAATAGAATAGGACAAGGAAACTTACTAGGGATAGAGAGGAGCATTTTATAGTAATGAAAATGTCAATTGCTCAATTACTATTGCTTGTGAAGGGGCATGAGGAAGTCATGCAATATAGAGTGATGAAGATATTGTCCATCTTGATTAGTTTATTGGATACTTGGGTGTGTACATTTGTCAAAATTATCAAACTGTATACTTTAAATAGATACATTGTTGCATTTATATTATATTTTAACAAAGCTAAAAGAAGAAAATTGATATCTGCCAAATGAACCATAAGTGGGCTAGAGTACCATTATAGTGTAGTGATTCAAAGTGTTTGCTCTTTGGCCAGACTGCCAGGGGCTAAGTCCTGTCTCTGTTCCTTACCATATATAAAATTAACTGAATCCATTAATTTATCTGTGCTTTCTCTTTAAAATGACCAGAGTCATAGTTAAATAATCATTGTAAGGATTAAGTGAATAAATACAAATAAAGTGCTTAGTAAGATGTTAGCTATTATATGTTAGCTATTATCATATTCTGCATTTTCTGCTTAACCTTGATTAACAGTGAAGACTACTGACAATCTGTAACATTATCTTAACACACTAAAGGGAGAAAAATAGGAGAAGGAAAAAGAGGAAGAAAAATAGCCCTTTACTGGAAATCATCTTTTAACCCAGGGATTAACAAGAATTAATTTGCATGTCCAGGTTTTTAGCTTGAGCAATGACAAATCTCTTCCTATAATTTGATTTGCATAGTTGGCAGACACCCGATGGGGAAAGGTGGCAGCCAAATACAATTTAGAATTGTTGCCAAGAATTCTTGTTACTTGATTTGGAGACTTTTAGGAGGAACTTCTGGACTCTGCTTGCTATACTACACAGGTAGGATGCACTTAATTAGTATGTTTGAATAAATGAATGAATGGGGGGGGGTGTGTGGAAGACTCATTCTGAGTATGTGATGCTAGTGGCCCTGCCTTAGAACTTCATAAAGGAAAAACTCAAGAAGAAAATGAAATATGACATTGGTCCCAAGGGAATTTGATTCTTTAAACAATTTGTTTCTTTAAACTTTACGACTCTACTATTTTCCGCTGTAAGACTTAGAAGCAGTCTTGCTAACTGCTGTCCGGTTGAGCAATGGTCTCTAAGTATTTTTTTATCTTTATTTATTTTTGAGAGAGAGAGAGAGAGAGAGAGAGCGAGCGAGCAGGGGAGTGGCAGAGAGAGAGGGAGACACAGAATCTGAAGCAGGCTCCAGGCTCCAAGCTGTCAGCACAGAGCCCAATGCAGAGCTTGAACTCACGAAATGCAAGTTCATGACCTGAGCCAAAGTGGGATGCTTAACCAACTGAGCCACCCAGGTGACCCTATGTTGCACCCCATCAATAAAAAGTGTTGTGTCCTTCTTATAGATAACTTATTTATTTATTCATAAGTTATATGTATATGTTATCATATTAATATAGTATGAATATTACATAAAAACATAAACTGAAGAGAATGAGATGAAAATGAAATAAATAATATTTTTGTATATTGTCTTGCTAATTGATGACAGCTTCATGTTACCATTAGCTATATTTTGAGGCTAAATATAAGTTTAAGTAATATAAATAAGTACATATGAGTAATAATGTACATAATAAAGTACATAAATGTTCACATTTCAAGCAATCTTCTTGTAATTGTGAATTTTCTAAGCCAACTTTTTTTGTTAAAACATTTATATGCTTCCAATTTATATCTTATGATGTGGCTTAGAAAAACTCACACTAGAAATAGAACACACATCAGCAGTCATTTTTTATTGTAAGGTTGTATATTATTAGTATTGCTTCACTCAGTATTCCTGTAGACATTTTCCCAATCTTTTAATCTCATTTTATCATGCTTAGTTTAAATAAAACTCAGTAACATTGTTTGAGAGTTCACTTAAGTGGGTCCATACTCAATGCCAGTAATTCACAGTGAACTGAAATGGGATGAAACCTGGGGCTACCACTAGACTACTACATGCACTCTTTCCTCAGGACATTTCATGACAAGAGACTGACATTATGCCTGTGTAAAGGGTCAATGTCAATCCACATATGAAGATACTAAAGATTAGTTTAAATCTCATTTTATGTAAAATTAAATATATATAGGAGTACTAATAGCTTCTTCTGGAATCTTTTTTTTTTTTATGTTTTATTTATTTCTAGGAGAGAGAGAAAGAGACAGCGTGAGCAGGGGAGGGTCAGAGAGAGAGGGAGTCACAGACTGAAACAGGCTCCAGGCTCCGAGCCGGCAGTCAGCACAGAGCCCGACGCGGGGCTCGAACCCACGAACCGCGAGATCATGACCTAAGCGAAAGTCGGACGCTTAACCGACTAAGCCACTCAGGCGCCCCTGGAATCTTTTATGAATTAGGCTCCATGCCTACCATGGAGCCCAAAGAGGTCTTGAACTCAAGACCCTGAGATCAAGAGTCAGAGGCTTAATCTACTGAGTCACCCAGGCACCCCATCTTCTGGGGTGAATCTTGTAGAATCACTGAGATTCATATACTCTCCTTGAGAGATCGATCAAGAAAGAAAGTCCACAAGCCATAGAAGGAGGAGAGAACCCTCAAGGATAGCAGATATATATTTGTAGCCTAGACCCACATATAACAATGTATGTCTTTCTTTTCCTATAACTGAACTTGTTTACTAACTCAACTTTCCATTTTTACCTAAGTGCAGAATATAGTCACTTTTCTGCAAATTCAGTAAAATTTGTGATCATTGAGACATTTTAGGTTTCCTTATTTTTTAAGTTTATTTATTTTGAGGGAGAGACAGTGTGAGTAGGGGAGAGGCAGCGAGAGAGAGACAGAGAATCCCAAGGAGGCTCTGTGCTATCAATACAGAGACCGACATTAGCCTGATGTGGGTGGGGCTCGAACTCATGAACCGTGAGATCATGACCTGAGCTGAAATCTAGATTGGGTCCCTTAACCACCTGAGCCACCCAGATGCCCCAAGACATTTTAAGTTTTCACTAAGGCAATTCAAGGATTCTCTCTTCTTCCTTCTGTATGGCGTATCATCCAAGATCTGAAGACAGGGGGATGAGATGGAAGTATTAGAGGCCTGGGGCCAGGAGGGAAGAGAATTATGGTGGTATCACAATATCTAGTTCTCAGTCTTCTTTGAACATTGGCACTCATCCCCAGTGCCTTTGATGCTGATGGTCCCTGTCCCACATGAGAGAAAGGGCACTGTTGAGAAAGATTACAAGACTTTTGGCTAGAAATGCTGCTTGAAGCTAGACTTTGAGGCACCTGTTGTCACCACTGATGAACAGGAAAGAGGAAAGCCAAAAAAAAAAAAAAAAAAAAAAAAAAAAAAAAAGAAAAAAAAAAAAAAAAAAGAAAAGAAAGAATAAGAAGCAAGAAAGATAATAAAAGATGTTTTAAAAGCCACCGGTGCTGAGTTGAAAGCTGCACTTTTGAATTACTTGAAAGTCTCAGGGACAGTTAAGAAAAAGGGTATAATCCCTTAAGAGACGTCCTTGAGAGGGTAGATATGTCTACAGCTCAGTGAAGGAGCTGCCAGAAGGGAGGGGGAGGGCATTTCTCTCACTGAAACAGAAGGGATGGCAGAGCACGTGGGCACTGAAGCAGGGAATTTGAAGCAGTGGATTTGATGGGAGAAGATGAGAAAACACTGACCTAATTTTCCTCTGTGAAACAGGATACATTCATCAGCTGAAACGAAACCTTAAATAAGATTTTCATGGTTTCATGGAGATTCGGTAGAATCCACTTTGTGGAATTCCTATTTGAATCTAAGTTTGAATTTAGAAAAATAAAGTTACATTTTCATACACAACTGAGTCTTGTGGGCTCATTGTGGGACCAACAATACGTTGAAGCCTCTCTGTAACAAACACATGCACTACAGTGCCAAATCATCTTGAGGTGACAGGTGGGAGAGAATTGGTGTGTGGGAATGAGGCAGGCTCCAAAGTCATATTAATTTCAGATAAACCTCTTGGTGTGAGCAAATTACTGAATGCTTTAAATTTTCTAGGTAGGTATATGGGAATCTATGTGAGAAAAGAAACAAGAGTCAACAGAGCCTTATGAATTGCTACAGAAATTCAATCTTCTAAATCCCTAGAGAATACCTAGGAAAGAATGAAAGTTATATTAGAACCTATTATTTAGGTTCTGAATTTCTTTAAAACACTGTCTACAAAAGCACAGCAAGACAGAGAGCGTTAGTTACCTTGCAGATTAGCCATCAAGCAGTGTCAGTGGGGTTTGTGTCAGGAGACAGACCTTGCTTTGGGAGAGGAGTGTGGACTCTCTGGTAAAGCCAGAGAGAACCACTTAGTCCCAAAGAAAGAACTGTATCAGATAGCTCTAAGCATTTAGTCTAGAGGAATAATTCCTCTTTTTCTTTGGTTTTATGAAGACAGCATTTTGTTCTTAGCTTAAACTCTTAAAAGAAACCATAACTAAAAACAGGAAAGACCATGCAGGCCCAGGAAAGCTCAACAAATCAGAGAGAGGTCACTGACCCTATGTAGCCTAAGCTCAACCAATATTTTCTTGAACTGAACAACTATGTCAAAGACTAACCGATCACCACTTGGGGGGAGTGTAGACATGGCTAGGACTTTGGTGGGAAAACTGGGTGCATTGGCTGTAAACTCTGAGTGCCATAATAAGACTTGGTTTGCTGGAAGGGAAAGAGATTATCCTAGTTCATGCTTATTGTCCTGGAATAATTAGAAATGGTGTTCTCTTTTACTTTCAAGTGTGTCTAAAGCTTCGACAAAGTGTACAAAGCACCCTAACTATAAGAAAAGCCAACTCTTCTCTCCTTATATAAAAGCTTTCATGAAGGACAGCTTCAGCCTACATCCTGGTCAATGTCCTCTGAAGAGGGCAAGGAGGGATGTGAGTGGCTTAGGCCAGCACTGAAGGAGGAAAATCCCCTTTAAAACAACTGGCAGTTCTGTTCAAGAGGGTTGCACATGAAAGCCACTATTTAGGCTTAACCCTGGAGGCAGAGCAGGAAAGGACCCAGAGTACCATGGGATACATTGCGTAATGAGAAAGTTGCCATTCTTGTGAAATAGATTTTATAAGGAAAAACTAGGTCTCAAACTTTTGGGACATTGCAGACAGGGGCAAACACACCTAAATGAGAAGTCATTTTTCTTTCTCAGAACACAAATTTACTAGAACAAAATAATATTTTGAAAGTAAATCATTGATTCTTTCTTTTTGCTCCTTAGCCTTTTTCTCAACCAAATTAGGAAATCACTTAACTAGTTAGCCAAGTCACCAGGGGAGGAGATTTTTCCACAAGGAAAAGCAGGAAATGTGTTTCTGGTGGAAATCTGGGGTGAGGCAGTAGATTTTCAGTTATAGAAATCAAAACATTTGGGCTTGGGTACTCAGGCATAAACAAGAGCCACTCCTCTCAGATTCTATAAGGTCCATAGGAAGTAAAGATGACTTTGGGCAGATGTAGAGACGTGAGAGAAAAAGAAGGTAGTCGAGCAGGGAAGCCAGAGAGCTTGAGAGCTCATGAGTTCCTGATGAGACCCAGGGTCCTTCACTGGCTCCTCTTCCACAGGCTGAGTCCTGAGGTGTAGTACAGAACAGAAATCCTGTATATGCTTGGAAGGATCTGAGAGACAATTTGTGACTCAGTTTTCAGGTAGAGGAAGAGGAAGTGGTAAACTTAACGAAGTTCCTTCTTACCCAGAACCATAGCAGAGCGTTATAATAGAGGTTGCCATTTGCATTATCTAAGTAGCTGTGTCTGACATAGAATTTTCCAGAGCTAAATGTGCTGAAAAGAGGTGTGAAAATAGCTAAGTGTGAAATGAAACCAGAAAGGTCTGTAGACAAGACGTGCTAGTCACCTAAATACAAACTTTGGAGGAATGGAACTTCTCAGCAAGGGTGTTGGGATGCATAAATGATGAAAATCAAAGACAAGATGTATCCCACTATACCTTATTCCCTTAAGGACCCACCGTCATCATCTGGAATATCTGCCTAACAGCAAGGATGAAGGTGGAAGTAATAATAGTAGTCACAAAAATATAGGGCTTTCTACAGACCAGCCACTATTCTATGTATTTTGTGTATATTAACACATTTAACTCTCACAACAATCCTATGATGTAGTATCTTTATGAAACTCATTTTGCAGATAAAGAAATAGACATACAGAGGTTAAGAATAAAAATCCTGAATTAATTTAGATTAAGTAGACTTAACATCAGTTTTATAATACCTTCAAGACTAGACTGGTCAGAAAAATTATATATACATATAAATTTATGATACAATTAAATTTTCACATAAAGATTTAAACCCACTGAAAAGATACTTTGTGTGAATTTTAAATTATGACATATTATATATATAACAGATAATGTCAAATCAAAGTGACAGCATATTTGGTACCAAAGAAAAACACAAAACAAACAAACCAAAAAAAAAAATCCCAAACCAGAAAAATTCAGAGTAACTGAAACAATCCAAAGGAGCAGGATAAATGCTACAATCTTTCCTTTTCTATTCAGTATAAACCTAGTCTTTCAGAGTCTTTTCTTATTTTCTTTTCTATCAACTACCTCCTGACTTCATTTTTCTCTCTTCATGGGCCTTGTACTAGAGTAAATTATCTCAATGATGATTTTATCAACGCCTTAAATTCTTTCACAGCATCGAGGTTTATACCATGTTTCTTGTCTCTGTCGGTCCTATATATCCTAGACTAAGAGTAAAAATGGAGGCTGTTAAATGTACAATCTATGATTTCATGAGATTGAAAATTAGCAAAATATTGAAGACAGAAGAATACAATTTGCACTGTTAGTGGACTACCAATGTATGGATGAGTAATAATGACAAGCATATTTTGCAAATTATTATCCAGTTATTCTATAAAATATATTTTCTTGCCTTCATTTAAGCAAAATAACTATGCATTATCATGAAGATTTTTTTGTTTTTGTTTTTTATATTCATTTATTTTTGACCGAGAGATAGAGCACAAGTGGGGAAAGGACAGAGAGAGACACACACAGAATCTGAAGCAGGCTCCAGGCTCTGAGCTGTCAGCACAGAGTCCAGCGTGGGGCTTGAACCCACGAACTGTGAGATCATGACCTCAGCCGAAGTTGGACACTTAACCAACTGAACCACTCAGGCACCCCAGTAATCAAGATTTCTCACCTATTTTGTACTCTATTAGAAGCAATTATTTTAAAGGATTAAAAGAAAATATGTAGTTCAATATGTATAAAGTACAGTTTCATTAAAAATAGATTAAAATTAATGTAAAAATCTGAAAACTAAAATTATTTTTATATGTTTTCAAAGTACTTTTTTCTGAAATGTCCAATATGACCTATTAAAATTATAAAGCCAATGCAAAAAACTAATGATTATTAAACATTTAAATTAATAAACATGATTTTATTTTTAATTTTAAAAATTCACATAAATCTTATTATGTGTGTCAATAAAGTTTAAACTACTCAGAATTCTAGCATTCAGTTTTCATCAGTTGAATTGGCATCACAATCTTTGTTATATCAAAAAGTAATATAAATTACATAGTATTGTCAACCTTGAGACTAAAAATGGCCAGTTAACTTTGCCAGGAAAAGTGAGTTTATTTGAGAAGAGCAGAGATATTACAATTTGACATTTGCAAGCCATGATGAACTATAGGCAAGTCCAGGGAACAAGGTAGAATGGTATTCTTTTACAGAGGAAAGAATGAAGATAGCAGGGGCTGTATGGAATGAAATAGATGAGTGTTCAAGGCTGTGACAACTTCTCATTGGCTGGGTCTTGCTGGGCCACGGGCAAAATCTTCCTTCCTCCTCCCTGGGTAGTAAACTAAGCTTTTACCTGTTGCATAAAATAAACCGCAACAAGAGGTACATGGATGAGGGCTTCCCATCCAGAGCTTCCCAACCCAACCCCATTTTTGATGAGGTTTTCCTTCACACATTTTCACAAGGTGTCCAATGCTCCTCCATCATATGCAACTGTCGTGAATGCTGTTACAAGTTCTAGTTAATACTGTAACCACAAATTGCAACACAAAAGAATCAAGAAACCGTATGTCTGGGATTTGGGGAAATGATATTCCATAATGCAAAAATCTGCTGCATTCTTCCTGCCTATGAGAAAATATCTGACAAGTCAATTTGGTTTTTATCTTGGCTAGATCATTCTCCTGCTCAAATCTTCCCTGCCCTTGAAGCATTGTTTGTTTCTGACAATGGCAAAGAAACAGCCCACAAACATTCATGGCAGTTAGACATAGTTGCTTTTCATTTCATATAGGCTACAAGGAATGATACACAAGGAAGTGGCTCCCTGGGGCCTATCTGGTGTTAGTCATGAGAGAGCATATATATATGGATATAAGCCATGCTACTCCATTTAGAAGTACCAGATCCCTAAAAACAGAGATGCAGTTCTTTTCCCTAACAAATATTGAAATGTTCACATATACACAAGTATAGGGAGAATGCTGATCATCTCTTAGCTTCCACTGTTATCGCCATGGACATGTGTTCCTTACTAACTGTGTGCAGGGGTGCCTGGGTGGCTCAGTCAGTTGAGCACCCAACTCTTGATTTTGACTTGGGTCTTGATCAAGACTGTGAAATAGAGCTGGCAGCACAGACCCTGCTTGGGATTCTCTCTCTCTCTCTCTCTCTCTGCCCCCTCCCAGCTCGCACTCTTTCTCCCAAAAATAAAATAAAACTTAAAAAAAGATAATAAATGTGTGCCGTATTACAATATATTTTTAAAACTCATGAAAACAAGGTGCTTGCCTCTTTTTTGAGTTGCTGCTTTAAGAAATATAGGTATCAAATTCTTCTTTGGAGTGCCTAGGTGGTGAGTCGGTTAAGCGTCTGACTTTGGCTCATGTCACAATCTCAGGGTTTGTGAGTTCAAGCCTCGTGTCTGGCTCTGTGCTGACAGCTCAGAGCCTGGAGGCTGCTTGGGATTCTGTGTCTTTCTTTCTCTCTCTCTCTCTCTCTCTGCCTCTCCCCAGCTCACATTCTGTCTCTCTTCCTCTCAAAAATAAACATTAATTATTTTAAAATTCTTCTCCTTCTATGGAATTCTATTGGGTTCATATGGGGCCAAACCTCTCAATTCTTTGCCACACAGGGGATAAAGGAAATCAGTTGTTGCCCTTCCCAGTCCCTTCTTTCTGGAGCAAAATGGTTCAGTGGAGGAGTCTCCAGTCAGATTGACCAAAGTATTCCAGAAATTATTTGGTGAAACTGATGGGGAGCAACAATGTCTTTCCCCAGTGGGATGTTTAAACTGGGAGTTAGAAGCCTGTGGTTGTTGGTGGCTATCTTGTCAGTCACATATTTAGACCTAGCGTGAAAAACACAAGCCAGACAGAGATAAGCAGAGCCAAGGGAGAGAGGCAGAGCCCTGGTGACACAGCCATTCATACACCAGACATAGAGGACACAAAACAGCAGCATTATTGAAGGCCCTGGACCCCTTTTCTCAGAAGTTACACCTCTGGACTACAGTTACATGAATCAATAAATTCTTTTTCTTTAAATTCAGATTGAGTGGGGGCACCTGGGTGGCACAGTCAGCTAAGCATCTAATCTGACTCTTGATGTCGGCTCAGGTCATGATCTCTCTCTCTCGGTTTGTGGGATTGAGCCCTGCATCGGGCTCTGTGCCGACAACACGGAGCCTGCTTGGGATTCTCTCTGTCCTGCTCTGTCTGCCCCTCTCCTGCTTGTGCTCTGTCTCTCTCAAAATAAATAAATATAACATGAAAAAATAGTTTTAAAAATTCAGAGTGAGTGTCTGCATCTTGCAATCAAAGAGTATCATGATAAATTTAAGTTCATCTACAATAACTTGATTAAGATGATTACATATAGGTTCGTTGTAACAGATACAATCTGGTACATTATAACAGATACATGGCAAGCAGGGAGGGGCTCGGGGAGGGTGGAGGGAGAGTGTCTCTAACTCAGTGGTGAGCTGAGAGGCACAAATTGCCTCATCATAAGACATGTGCACCGACGCCTCCCTTCCAGCTAGTTTAGTAGTATTGAGTATCTGAGCAGCAAGATCCATTGGTTTAGTGTCCTCAGATGACAGACATTTAGAGGTTTGGAAATAGTGAAGGACACAAGGAGTGAATGACGTTACACGACATGAAGAAGACAGTCACCATTTCAGCACTCCCACCTCTGCTGCCGGCACCTTCTTGTTGGCTCACATCTTCCAGAGAACTGAAAATCCTGGACTGTGGGGCAAGTGGCAATATTTCAATTTCTGTGTTTTGAGGGATGGAGATTTTTAAAGCTCATAATAAGAAACTTGATAAATTAATCTTTATAAAAAATAAAAGAAAAATGGAATATTTGGGAAAATTCCCATTAATGTAACAGTCTCTGTGAGCATTAGCATATGTGTAAGAAATAGTAAAATAGTTAAAATAGAGCTTTATCTCTTTTCCTAAAATGTACTTAACTAGAAATAGAAAATTTAGAATAACAAACATTAAGCTTTTAAATCCTGATAATTAAGTTGGCTAAGAAATCATGTAATCCCAACAATAAAGTTGAAATAGTTTCCTACCAAAGAGCCATAGAAAAAAATACTGATTTGATTAAAGTGCTTTGTGACAGTATATTAGAAATCAAGTTTTAAATCTTTTCACTGCTTTAAAGAAATTAAGAACCACTATAAGAAAAGTTTTACTTTTAAGAGCATTATCATGCCATTTTTTAAAAAGTATTCTGTCTTTCTCATCAAATATTAAAAACTATAGCCAAGCTTAAGCTTGGTGTATCTTTATTACTGGACACCATTTATTCTAAATACATTCTCAAAAATTGTAAGATACTGGGGTACCTGGATGGCATAGTCAGTTGAGCATCCAACATTAGCCCAGGTCATGATCTCACAGTTTGTGAGCTCGAGCCCCTCATCAAGTTCACTGCTGTCAGAGCACAGAGTCTGCTTGGGATTCTCTCTGCCTCTCTCTGCTCCTCCCCTACTTGCACTCTCTTTCTCAAAAATAAACAAACATTTAAAAAACTGTAAGATAGGGTGCCTGGGTGGCTCAGTCGGTTAAGCGTCCAACTTCGGCTCAGGTCATGATCTCACGGTTTGTGGGTTCGAGCCCCGCATTGGGTTCTGTGCTGACAGCTCAGAGCCTGGAGCCTATTTCAGATTCTGTATCTCCCTCTCTCTCTGCCCTTCCCCTGCTCACGCTGTGTGTGTCTCTCTCTCTCTCAGAAATAAATAAAACATAAAATTTTTTTTAAAAAACTGTAAGATACTAGGTAATGTATAGCTATTATAGATAATATAATTTACTTATTAATAAATGACAGTTTTGTTTCCTTATGCATGATTCAAAAGTGGAAAAAGTATTTTCTTAGTTAAAAAACATGTTTTATGCTTAATACACCATACTTCATGGAGATTAAACACTCTAACAGATTTATTGTAAATACATTAAACTAGAAGAATCTCTTAAGAATATTTTATGAAAATATATAATGTGGTTAATTCAGTTGAGTAGTAAAACATGTCAGTATTTTTGCAAATAAAAAAAGTTTTTTAATTTAAGCATAAACTTGCACACAGTTGGGTTTTTTTAATTATATGGCTAAAAATTTTAGAAACTGATGGGCATTTCCAAAAATGTTTTAAAAAAATTAATATATCAGGGCACCTGAGTGGGTCAGATGGTTAACCATCACACTCTTGATTTCGGTTCAGGTCATGCTCTCACAGTTGTGAGATTGAGCCCTGAGTCATGCGCTGCACTGACAGCACAGAGTTGCTTAGGATTCTCTCTCCCTCTCTCTTTGCCCCTGCCCCACTTGCACATGCCCATGCATTCTCTCTCTCTCTCTCTCTCTCTCCCTCTCTCTTTCTCAAAATAAACAAAAATTAAATGGGGAGAAGACATGAATAAACACTTTTCCAAAGAAGACATCCAGATGGCCAACAGACACAGGCAACGATGCCCAATATCACTCATCATCAGGGAAATATAAATCAAAACCACACTAAGATACCACCTCACAATGGTCAGAGTGGCTAAAATGAACAAATCGGGAGACTCTAGATGCTAGCAAGGATGTGGAGAAACGGAAACCCTCTTGCACGGCTGGTGGGAATGCAAACTGGTGCAACCACTCTGAAAAACAGTGTGGAGATTCCTCAAAAAACTAACAATAGAACTCCCCTATGACCCAGCAATAGCACTGCTAGGAATTTACCCAAGGGATACAGGAGTGCTGATGCATGGGGGCACATATACCCCAATGTTTATAGCTGCACTTTCAACAATAACAAAATTATGGAAAAAGCCTAAATATCCATCAACTGATAAATGCATAAAGAAGATGTGGTTTATATATACAACGAAATACTACTTGGCAATGAGAAAGAATGAAATCCTACCATTTGCAGTAATGTGGATAGAACTCGAGGATATTATACTAAGTGAAATAAGTCAGCCAAAGAAAGACAGATACCATATGTTTTCACTTATATATGGATCTTGAGAAACTTAGCAGAAGACTGTGGGGGAAGGGAAGGGGGAAAAAGTTACAAACAGAGAGGGAGAGAGGCAAACCATAAGATACTCTCAAATACAGAAAGCAAACTGGGGGGTTGATGGGGCTTGGGGCAGAGGGGAAAGTGGGTGATGGGCATTCAGGAGGGCACTTGTTGCGATGAGGACTGGGTGTTGTATGGAAGCCAATTTAACAATAAATTATATTTTAAAAATAAAAAAAATTAAAAATTTTTAAAATTTAATATACTTGGGGCACCTGGTGGCTTAAGTGTCCAACATCAGCTCAGGTCATATAATCTCATGGTTCATGAGTCTGAGCCCCGCATTGGACTTTGTGCTGAAGGCTCAGAGCCTGAAGCCTTCCTCAGATTCTGTGTCTCCCTCTCACTCTGCTCTTCTCTGCTCACACACTCTCTCTCAAAAGCAAATAAACATTAAAAAAACATTTTCAAATAATATACCTGTAGCAAATATACCTGAAATAGATTTCTTTACTTCTATAGATAGAATTTTATGTTCAGAATTTCAAAATAGGATTCAGAATTGATTATACAATAATGATTAAAAATACCCTTTAAATAGCATGTGAGTTTTTTAGATTTTTGTCGGTTTTTTTTTTTGTAGACCTATATACACATATGTATATATACATCTGTGTGCATGTGTGTGTGTGTGCATTTTATTCTTATCAAATGAGGTACTGAATCAAAGTAAACAGTTTTTGCCAAAAGGACCATCTAGGAACATTTAATTCATCATGATTCCCAAACTAAGATTGCTTGATTCACTTTATGGTGTTATTAAAAACTACTTAAAGCATGTTAAGGACTACTTAATATTTCATCAATACATCATGAATTACTTATTAAAATGTCTGTGCCACTGTACATTTTCACTAGCATGAGACACACAATAACTTATTAAGATTAAATTCTTAACATGCTCTAGGAACTGTGCTAAGCACATTAATCTCATTTAAATCATCACTAATCACTCTAGGAAGTAGGTGCTATCATTATTCTCAATTTACTATAGAAAAATGGAGACTTATTCAAGGTTTGCAATCTCAGAAGGATAACAGCAATTCTCTCAGGTCTGTCTGCCTCAGACCCAGCTCCAAACCACCATAGCATATTGCTTTATTTTGGCTAATTCAACAGTCAAATAAAATAAAAATATGTATTTTATTCACACTCTTATTACTGCTTCAAATATTTGCCTTTCCTCTTTTGTGAACTACTTTCTACTATCATCCCTTATTTATTTTTTAATTTGAATACTAATGCTTTTCTTATTGTTTTGAGTTCTTTTATATTGTCTAAATAATTGGAAATATTTTGCTCAATTTTTATCTTTCTTTCATTTTATATAATGAATTCTTTCTTAAATATAAAAACCTATAGAATTTTTTCAGAATAGAACTTGTAAAAGAGCATCTGGGTCAATTCCCTCATGTAATAGTTGAGGACAATCAAAGTCATACACTCAGCTAATTGCTAATCTCTGAGTATAATCTGGAAGACAGCAGGTAAGAAATATACTACATTAACATTGTATAATACCAAATTAGATTGGAAATTTCAAAATTATTTGTTTAAGTACAATAATTATTTGTGAATTAAATCACTTTTTACTCTCTTTTAAGATTTACTCAGAATTAAGATGTGTGGATCTGTTGCTCAACTAAAACATAAAAAGGTCTAAAACAAGTATGCATACATATATAAATTATGCCTAAGTGACACAAAATATGCCGAGTTGTACTATGTCTGCGTGACGTTTTTCTCAGTGTTACCTAGATACAGGAAAATAAACACAACTTAGCAAAAATCCACCACGCTTTTCTTGGCTTTCTCTACTTCATTCCTATTTTGGAAAAAATCTTGACCTTAATCCAAATAGGTGGCCATGAGTTGAGTTACATTTGCTTTGCTACTAGTCTGCCATGAACATAGATTTTACTTTTTTCTCTTCCAAGTGAAATTGAGAAATAAATGATTGACAAAGTGATTCCCAGGAGGAAATTCAAACACTTGCCAATGCCAAAGATATTTTTTTGTTTTATTTGATGCTATCCCTCTCCAATTTATTGTCTATAAGCATAAATGTTTATGATCTAGGAGTCATTCTATCCCACACAATAGCATATGATTTGGCAAGTTTGCTTTATAGAAACCTGCATTCATATGAAGGAAAAATAGGGTGACATAAGCAAAGTATGTTTTCAAACATCAAAAAGTTCTCACACTCTTTAACTCCTGTTTTTGGTTAGGAAAAAGAGATGGTGTGAGTCACTATGGATAATAATCTCTCTTACTACTCCTATTTCCCCACATCCTCTCCCACACAACTCCAAACACACACACACACACACACACACACACACAAGAATTCAACCCAAAAAAATACAAGAAGGACAACTTTGTAGAGATGAATTTATTTACAACGATTTAATATTAACACTTCCTGGAAAATGTAGTAAACGTAGAAAAGACAAAATCAAGTAGGAGCAGTAAAGCACTTAAAAATACTTTTTGTTCTTTATGATTATTTGATTAAACAGAAAACAGTGATAACAGAATCCATAGGAACTGGAATTAATGGAAGATTAAAAAAACTCTCTTGTAAAAAGTGACATTTTTTTGTCTCTGTACTAAATGGCCTCAAGGGTACCAAACTCTCTACATGGAAAAATGCTTTTCAACAACATCCTTGGCAATCTGTAAAGATGATCTTGCATTGCCAAATGGGCTTTGAGCTGCTTCCTAATTTACTTTTTCCTCAGTTTGTTACTCCATGTTACACATACAAATGTGCCATCCTAGGCTAATCTGACTTCTAAACTCTCATCGTGTCTGTGTTTCAATCTTCCTATTCTTCTATTACCTACCAAATTCATTGCAATCAACCACTTCTACTGTTAGGAGAAAAGCATACTATAGAAAATATGACGCTCATAACTAATATGCCTGAAACATGATTGTTTTCCAGTTGATCCTCGTGGAGCGAAAAGACTCTAAATTCAGGGTGTGTTTCAACAACTATTCAGTAGAGACAGAAACACTCCTACTTAAGTTGCCTAGGCAACCATTTGGTGAAAAATCTGCAGTTAAATATTTTCCTCTCATTTTCTATTTTTCTAGAAGTGGCTAATTTTCCCCCTTATTTTCCACTATTCATTCTTCCTCACATTTCTCTTTATACATTATCTTAAGTACTTTTCTCCTCTTTCTTTTATTTCTTATTCTTCTACTGATTATCCAAACTTTCTTTCCCTTCGGAAAGAGATCAAAACAAAGACTTGCCTTTAACGTCTGGTTGCTATTTTGTTCCTTTTTAGAAAATCAGCTGTAAGTCTTTCGTAAAAATGGAAATTCTGCTCACTTACACTACCAAAGCATGGTAGAGTAGCAGCTTTTTAAAATGCGGAAGTGTTAGTGTAGAGACAACAGTGGTCCAGACTAATTTCCACATCTGCTTGCTTTCTTTGAAGGCTGAGGGCATTCGAAGTGCTATTTCTTAAGCAACACCAAAAACAAACAAAGGGTGAAGAAACTTTGATCTGAGGAAAGATTGCTTTTGTTAGCAGATTGCTAGCTAGGGTGAATTAGATTGGTAAGAAATAGATCATATGTTCTGGGAGGGGGAATACATGAATACTGAGCAGTCATGTGTATAGACAGGGGTTTCTTACAGCATCTGGATCTGGGTCTCTGATATGGACATCTTTTTGACAGATCGGCTAGTTTTGGTTTGTTGCCACCCATTTCTCATGTGACTAAGAAGAGAGCATAAATATTTTCATTTATATAATTTAAAAAGGGGTGTTTGATGGATTTCATCTTATTGTTTCACTACTTGAAACAACAAACAAAAAAATGCCTCTTTCAGTGTTGCTTTTGCCTACAGGGTAGGGGCCAGGTGCCTTAGTCTCTAGAATCTGAATCTCATTTCCAGTCTTACTTCCTATGTCCCTCACTACTCTCTGCACCTCAATGCCAACCACACCTGCCCATTTATCCCTAATCACACCATGTACATTTCCGCTTCCTCTCAATCTTCGTTCACATCTGAAATGCTCTCTCCATCCCACCAATTGCATTGTCCATTATGTGCAGCTGGGCCAGCAGTAGATACTCTGAAAAGAGCATCTTGAAAGGCAGGCCACTGTGGTTTCCTATCCTTTCCTTTCTTTTTGCTTTTTCTTAATGTTTTGCTGGAGTTCAGCTCCAGCCAGGTCCAGGAATCCCTGAAGGATGGACGGTGTTGGCGAGAGAGAGTGAGAGAACCCCGAGATCCTTTCTGATCACCAGGCAGGCATTTCTGTCCTGTCAGTTTGAGTGACTGGACTCAATATTCTTGCAGAAGTATGCCAATTATAATGAGGTTGAGTAACTAAGAAAATACCAGGGTGTTTTTAGTGAAAAACAGGATAACATACACATTTTAATAACACTAAGATTAAATCATAGGTTAAGATGTAGATACTCTTATCCATCCTCATCACAGCTGCCAGTGTAAGGGAAGGTGTTTGTGGAATGTGGGCCTTAGCAAAGGGGCTGCTATACACCACCAGTTAGCAAAGGTATGCGTAGTAACTTATGTTCTGCCCTTATCTGTTCCTTCTCTCTAAGTTAGGCTCTTTGTCTCTGGGCAAGACTTGATTTTCCAGTTATATTCTTTATGGCACCAGAGAGCCAACCATACCTTTGAAGAGTTTAGCTTATATCCAATACATAGAATAGCCTCTTCGAGTGCATTTACCTTGTGTCTAGTTTTATGATTTCTTGAATAGCTAGGGCATGAGAGACATTTTTAGTTAGCTGATTTACATGTTGAGCTCTATGAACCTTTTGGACTAACGCAACAGTAGAAACAGAATTGTACATGTAAAAGTCAGTCTTTTGTGAGTAAGGGTCATTAGCCTGTTCGTAGTTCAAGGGAAAGTATGGAGGGAAATAGGACCTGCTGGAGAAACGATGTCTGTTCCCATAATCAAAAGAAGAAGTTCCCACAATAAGTTCCTTCACAAGGTGCAATCATGATACCAGGGCCAAAATACTGATCAACAAGGTACCTTGGGGGTCAGTGCTCAAGCAGAAATAATTGAGTGGGGGTGGATATCGGTCATCACCTGATGGCAAGTGACCATGCAAACTTGCTTTAACCTCACCAGGAGCTTTCTCGACTAGTGGGCTCAGAATGGCTCCCAACAATGTTTATTTATTTTTGAGAAGAGAGTGTGAGCAGGGGAGGGGGAGAGAGAGAGGGAGACACAGAATCTGAAGTAGGCTCCAGGCTCTAAAATGTCAGCACAGAGCCCAACCAAGGACTTGAACTCACAAGCTGTGAGATCATGACATGAGCTGAAGTCGACCGCTCAACCAACTGAGCCACCCAGGCACAACCCCCCTCCTCTTTTTTCTGACCGTTGTTGCCAAAGACCTCAAATTCCAGAACCATCTAAGAATAAGGACCAGACGAGGTGAAGAGTAATAGATTATTTCAAGGGGTGAAAGTCTGAAGAAAGGAAGAGGTATATCCTTATGGTCACTGGCCACTCAGATGAGGTGGTTCCTTACCAAGTGTGATAGAGTGTTTCAGGACATAGTAAGTCAGACATGTATCAGTGGAGAGCTGCCAATGTCCACATCTTGAAGAAGCAGGGAGGGGGAAGGGACGACAGCTTAGAAAGGCACTCAATTTAATTGAGTAATTTGAGTAACTCAAAGTTTTATATAGTATTACTTTTTATGAAATCTCTGATCATTTCCTCATGTAATACTGAGAATTTATATTATCACTCATTTGTTGAAGATGCAGTTGTGAAGACTGGACACACAATGTCCAGTCTGCCTTCTCTTAGATGCAAAGCTGAAATAGCCAGAAAAAACAAACAAAACAAAATATGAATTTGTTTTCAAGTTAAAAGTATACATGTCACGATTGCTGGTAGCCAATTTTACTTTCTCAAAGGACCTCTTAAAATGTGTCTGAAAATAAAAAACTAATATGAGGGCTGATGGGGGTGGGAGAGGTGGGAAGGGGGGTGATGGGCATGGAGGAGGGCACTCGTTGGAATCAGCACTGGGTGTTATATGGAAACCAACTTGACAACAAACAAGAAAAGAAAAACACAAGAAATAAAAGAAACTAACAGAATTAGGTAAGATTCAGAGGACTTCTAAATAACTTCATTCTACATGTAAGAAAATTGAAGTTCTAAGAAATAAAGACTACTTTGAAAAAAACCTGCAAATGAAAAAGAACCCCTCTTTCTTTCTTTTTTGGATTTTCTGTCACTCCTGGTGACAGAATCATCCAATTCCCTGGGTCTCATTTTCTGCTAATAAGTGAAGTAACTACTAAGCTATCTCCTTGGGTCCATAGCCTCTGATGAAACAACCTCCCCACTCCCACCCCGACATTCACTCACAGTATCTCCTGACCAACCACCTAAACACCCATTGCTGCAAGAAAGCAGGTGTTCTCACTGGCAGAGAGAGACCATTCATCTTGTCAATTACCAGTGGGGGGAAAAGCATTGCGGGAGGGGACCCAAAGCCATCCTGGCTATGGAGGGGGCAGGGGAAGACTGGTAGGAAGATGGTAACTATGGAGGGCAGGCTGGAGCAGGGAAGAAGGTAAGCTTCTCTGAAGTTGCCCCAGAACGTTGGTGCAAGAGCAGCACTATCTCAGCATGAAGAGCTCAGCAGAGGAAGTTAAGGTTTCCTGTTCTATTTAAGGTCATAGGTTTTCAAAACCCCAGCCGTGACAAGAAGCATCAAAAGAAGAAACTAATCCCTAGACCTAGACCAAAACCACCAAAGAGAGGCAATGTGGCTGGGGAAAGCCTGGAGGCAGAGGCATCTAGGGAAGGAAGAAAACCCCAAGGCAAAGGAAAAACGAGAAAAGAACTCAGGGCTCGATTCTGAGGCTGCCGAATATTCTTTAAACAGACTTTGTTTTAAAATCTTGCCTGTAAGCATACCCTCAACTTCAATCATTATCTTAAACTTTTTACTGGTCTGTGCCTCAATTTATTCAGCTGTAAAATGGGACAGTAATACCTACATCAGCATTATGAGAATTAAGAAAGTGTATGTGGGTAAAGCACTTAGAACAGTACCCACTGTATAGTACACATTGTGTTTGTTCTTTTCCTTTGGAAAGATGATATAAGTTAGTGGTTAAAAGCATAGATTCTGGATTCAACCTGCTTTGATTTGAAACTTGGCTTTGCCATTTACTATTTATGGTCTTGGGCAAGGATTATGTCTGGCCTGTTTTTTCATATGTTGTGCTGTTAAGAGAATTAAATAAATCAACACACATGAAGCCCTGGTAACAGTCTTTAATGTATATTAAGTGTTAGCTGTTAATGCATATTAAGCATTATCTCTCCCTTCCCTTCTCTGCTCACCCACATGTGGCCTGTCACTAAATCTGGAACTTGGGTCCAGTAACAGCACTCCAGAGATATCAAGAAGCTGTGCTCCAGGCCTCTCACCTCCAGCAGGGACCTTGCCAAGGCTACTTGGCTAACATCCCCTTTGTGCATGCAACTTTCCCACAATGTGCAAGGGAATTTATAGGAAAAGATTTCCCTATTTCTCTTTCTGCCTTTGGAAGACCAGGAATAATCGCCTAGTTAACCCACATCCTATTTTCAAGTGACTCGTCTTCTTCCTAAGTGGAGGGGAAACTCTGAAGTGATAGAAAATATTTTTAATTAAATCGAGAATAAAGCCACACATTCACATACCATTTACTTGTGCTCAAGCTGCCAAGGGCTTTTCAAAGTCTCAAAGTCACAATTGAAAATAGTACTTTTAACTTTAAAAACATCAAAGACCATTTCTGAATCTAAGATTGTAGAGAATTCAGAACTGCTTTTAACTTGATTTTAATGAATAAGACATTTGTGCATAACCATCTTAAATTAAAAAAAAGAAAGTCGCCTCTGTTGCTTGGAAGAAATAGTTGAAGCCCTTGTATTTCTAAAAAGTGTATTTTTAAGATGTACTAGAGCACCCTCTTTTGGTATCTAAAAACACAGGGCATCCTAAAAATTCAATAACCAGAGAGTAGCACACTTTCTTAGGTCCATAATTTCCTTTCTAAACTGTCACAGAAAAATTGTGTTTGAACTACTGTAATTTTTGTTTCCTGCTGTATTTTTATTTGTATTTTTTCAATAATCCTGAACAACACACATTACAGAATTGATAAAACAAACAAATCAAAACAAAACAAGTTGGAAACTTTATAAAAACATTAAATAAATGGGACATAAAAGAAATCAGTAATAAACGTGGTGCCAGCACCACCTACTGTCTATTTTAAGTAATTGCTGCATATAAAAAGAAACTGCCCAAAGGAATATAATTTAGGTTAAGTTTAGGTCAAAATTCTGAAACCAAATCACATTTATGACTGATATCTCCTTTTCTTTCTATTGTTCTCCACAATATTTATAATATCAAATGAAGGAAATATTTTAAAAGTGAATTTTTTTCTCCACGAATAGAAATCCAATTTAGGGGAAAATTTAAGTATAAAACTGGAATATTTGGATCTCTAATATGTCTAACGCACCATGAGATCCTTCCAAGAGCTATCAAAGTAAGTTCCATACACTCAAGGGTTGAGCAAGACTTTTTTTCTTGTCTTATACTCTGAGAAGAATGGTTCCCCAAGGCCTCTGTAGTGATGCCCGTCCAGAGCTTCGGGGACTCCTCCACCATCACAGCTTCCAGATATATTCAAGCTCTGAAATGTATCTACATAGAACAAAGGGGATCATTTCATTTGCGCACGTGGCCTTACCTCTACGATATTCACAGTTCACGACAGATTATTTTTGTGATTCTCACAGAATATCAGTGTGCCTTTTCCAGTTATAGGCAGCCCCAGGACAAATGTGAAATGCGTCAAGTCTGGGTGTGGTGCCCTCCCTTCAGTTCAGCCTGTCGCCCCTTTGCGTCATTTCCAGGGCACTACTTCCCACCCAAAAGAGCCGCAGGCTCCTCACTTTCTTTCATTCGTCGCAATGATGCAAGCAAATGGCAAATTAAATAAATGGCAATTGCACTTGCCATATAAAATCTTTCCTATGATAAGGTACAATATAAATGAATAAAGGCAGGAGTGAATGAATAAATGCCTAACAAATAAACAAAATTCCTTGTCCTAAGCCATAAATGCCCCATGAGGGCTTCTGTGCTATTCTGCCTGTGTACACCTTTTAAAAAATATTTTTTTAGGAATCCTGAGTGGAATTCTGTTTTGAGAAGAGGGCTTTTTGGTGTAAGAGAGACAGTGCACATCCTGGCTCTGAGAGCTTCATCCAGGGCTGCTGTTGTTGCCACTTTCTTACTTGTGTGAATTCCCAAAGGCTCTCCCTGAATGCATTTTCTTCATCTGCAGAATGAGAAACATTAGCGACTATTTTGTATGATTCTGGGGGGGGGGACTTCAGAGGGATCTGTTATGGTACTTAGTAATCACCAGTCACTCAAAGTATGGCTACATATCATTATTATTATTACATAATATATGTATACATGTTATTATCATTATTCTCATTGGTATGTGCTCAATAAGAAATCCGTCCTAGAATTTTAACAGGAAGCAACAACACCCTTCTAGTCTTTTGTTTGAGCCAATGCTTCCACTTTCAAACAGCTTCAGATTTTCAATGTTCAATAAGAATTATCATCAATAATTCTGGAAAAATGGAATCCATTCTGATTAATTGGTCTTAGAGGTGCTGCTCATGGGAAGAAAAATAGCAAAGGAATAAGAGGAAAATATACTTTGGCAAATGACTTGAAAAGAATAGACATTCACCTTAAAGTCTGCTGCTCTTTATGCTCAAGTGATTAATAATAATGATGATGATAAAAATAAAAAATAATAGTAGCTTCTCTATGTACCAGGCACTTTCCTTAGCAATTTTCTAATATTCACTCATTTAATTCTCATAATTCACCATTTTATACATTGAAGCACAGAGAGTAAAATAACCAAAGTCCTGACAGCAAATGGCAGAACTGTAATTTGAATTTGAGGTGTCAGTTTCCACAGATAAGGCAACAGGCTGGTGTGCTTTGTAACTCTTCCTCTCTCTCCCTCTCCCTCTTTCTCTCTCTACCACCATCGTCTTCCCAAACTGGCCAAAGCCACCTGAGCTAGAGAAACTGAAGCAAATGCACCATTTCATTTTGGAAGCAGGATGCCTTGCTCTGTGGTCACTCACATTCTAAGACGGTTCTAACCTTTCCAGCCCAGATCACAAAAATATCTCTTGGCACACGGAGCAAAATGGTTTTTTGTTCTGCTTTCTCCTCCTTGGAATAGTCAAGTTTCCAAATAACTGCTTTAGAGCTTTATCATTCCCTTTCCTCCTGGTTTATCTGACAGTAATAATTACTATTTAGCTACTGACTAAGGCAAGTGGCTTATCAATAGATAATGACAAAAACGGACTTGGAGACTTTCTTTAATGAGCCCCAACTAGATAGTTTTGTTGACATTGTCATTGACAAAACACCAAAGGTTCCCCCAAAAGAGCTTGATTTTTTTTTCCAAAAAGGTTGGTAGATGAATTCAATTTTGTCTTTAAACTACAACTACCTGTCATTCTCCTTTGTCTGGATTCTATCTTAGAAAAAAAAAATCCTTTCATTAGTAAATATTCCACAAGCCTAATACCTTCTGTAATATAAAATACTTATAAATATGTATATAATGGAACACTTCTGTGTGCATTGCGATGAATAAGTGATTTAGGATATATGTTTGGAATGTATGTCATTACCAGGAGTAATGAAGAAGGACATGGCTTTGTTTCTGGTCTCCTAATCCAAATGAGAGATAAATACCATATAATACTGTGACCCCAGAGTTGTTACTTTTTTTTTCTTTTGCATTTTCATGGAACACGTTACTCATTTAAATACTCAACATTCTGTTTTGTTGCAGTAACTGTCATAAAACACTAGTGAGGTGACTCATTGTTAAAGGGTAATACTCATCACCTGTCAGCAGCTCATTAGCGTGACTGAATTGGCACTAATGTGGTAATTACTATGAATCGTCAATTTCCATTTTAATGTCTTCTTCCCAGCACCAAGAACTAGGGATGTTTGTGAAAGCACATAGGAAGGCAGAGATAGCCAAATTAACAAATTCAGCTGCCCACAATCTCCACCATCAGAAAATAATGGCAAAAGCATCTGGAATAAAAATGATGATAATGAGAGCCGATTTTTATTGAATAAGTATTCTTTACCATGCATTCACAAGTGTTTTACATATATCTCATTTATCACTCCCACTCACCCTATAAAGCATGCACTATTTTCATTTTTTTTAATTTTTAAAAAATGTTTTATTTATTTCTGAGAGAGAGAGAGACAGGGTTAGCAGGGAAGGGTCAGAGAGAGGGGGAGACACAGAATCTGAAGCAGGCTTCAGGCTCTGAGCTAGCTATCAGCACAGAGCCCGACGTGGGCCTCGAACCCATGAACAGCGAGATCATGACCTGAGCCGAAGTCGGGCGCTTAACCGACCGAGACACCCAGGCGCCCCAAGCATGCACTATTTTTAATATCACTGTACAGAGGATAAAGCTGAGACTTGGAAATGATGTAAATTGCCCAAGATCATGAAGCTGGTGAGTAGCAGAGCTACCCAAACTCAGGTCATACGTATCCAAAATCCACATGCTAATAAAACCCGCCACCCAATTTTAAAACGGGCAGAAGACATGAATAGACATTCTTCCAAAGAAGACATACACATGGCCAACAGACATGAAAAGATGATCAACATCACTGATCGTCCCAGGGAAATATAAATCAAAACTGCATTGAGATATCACCTCATACCGTCAGAATGGCTAAAATCAACAACACAAGAAACAACAGGTGTTGGCAAGGATGTAGAGAAAGGGGAACCCTCATGCACTGTTGGTGGAAATGCAAACTGGTGCGGTCACTGTGGAAAACAGTATGGAGTCTCCTCAAAAAGTTAAAAATAGAACTGCCCTATGACCCAGTAATCGCACTACTGGGTATTTACCCCAAAAATACTAAAACATAATTCCAGATACATGCACCCTGATGTTTACAACAACATTATCTATAATAGCCAAATTATGGAAACAGCCCAAGTGTCCATTGACTGATGAATGGATAAAGAAGATGTGGTATATATATACAATGGAATATTACTCAGTCACAAAAACGAATGAAATCTTACCATTTGCCATGACATGGATGGAGCTGGAGAGTATTACGTGAAGTGAAATAAGTCAGAGAAAGACAAATATACAATTTCACTCATATGTGAAATTTAAGAAACAAAACAAATGAGTAAAGGGGAAAAAAGAAAGAGAGAGGCAAACTAAGAAACACTTAACTATAGAAATAAACTGATGGTTACCAGAAGGGAGGTGGATGGAGAATGGATGTAAAAGGTGATAGGGAATAAGGAAGGCAGTTGCTATGATGGGCATTGGGTATTGTACGGCAGAGTTGAATCACTGTATCATATACCTGCAACTAATATTAGTTGAATCACTATATCATATACCTGCAACTAATATTACACTGAATGTTAACTGACTGGAATTTATTTATTCTTTTATTTTTTAGTTTAATTATTTTTGAGAGAGACAGAGAGAGAGAGAAACATAGCATGAGTGTGGGAGGGGCAGAGAGAGAGGGAGGCAAAGAATCTGAAACAGGCTCCACACTCTGAGCTGTTAGCACAGAACCCGGTGGGGGGCTTGAACCCACAAACCTCAAGATCATGACCTGAGCAAAAGTTGGACGCTTAGCCAACTGACTGAGCCACCCAGGCATCCCAACTAATGGAATTTAAATAAAAATGTTTAAAACAAGAGTGAGGGGGGCGCCTGGGTGGCTCAGTCGGTTAAGCGTCTGACCTCGGCTCAGGTCATGTTCTCATAGTCCGTGGGTTCGAGCCCCGCTCTGTGCTGACAGCTCAGATCCTGGAGCCTGCTTCAGATTCTGTGTCTCCCTCTCTGTCTGCCCCTCTCCCACTTGCTCTCTGTTTCTGTCTCTTAATATAAAGACATAAAAAAATTTTTAAAAAATAAGAATGAGGGACCAAAACATTAATTATTTCAAAAAGTGACCTTTTATAAATATAGAACAATAGTGGAGCATTTAAGACTTGGTTTGATGTTTTCCATCATGTTTGTATACATAATACATTGTATATAACTCGCACAGACCAAAAAAAAAAAAAAAACAACCAAAAAACTATTGTACAAATACTAAACATTTGGACAGTAGGAATGATCTGACAATTTGTAGACAATAAAGTACTAGTGATTAATTTTTAAAAATCCACATGCTTAACAGTTTAACTCTGCTCCAGGGCTTCTCAAGCTCCACACTACCGACATGCATAGCCACATAATCCTTTGCTGTGAGGGTCTGCCCCTAGGACTGCAGGATGTTAGGCAGCCTAGCAGCATCCCTAGTCTCTGCCCACTAGATGCCAGCAGCACTTTCTCTCCTTGTCCCCCACCCTAGTTGTGGCAGTCACAAAGGTCTCCAGACATTGACAAATGTCCTCTAGGAGGCAAAATTGTTGCTCCCCAGCAAGTTAAAAATCACTGTTCTCCTCTGATACTCTTTATAATGTTTATACCATATCATGTCATTCAATAACTCTCTGAAATATAATTTTAATGGCTGTGATATATTTTATTGAATATTATATTAGTGCTAGGGGTGCCTGATAGCTCAGTTGGTTAAGCATCCAACTTTGGCTTTGGTCATGATCTCACAGCTTGTGAGTTCGAGCCCTGCATTGGGCTCTATGCTGACAGCTCACAGCGTGGAGCTGCTGAGGCTTCTGTGTCTCCCTCCCTCTCTACCCCTTCACTGCTTACGCTCTATTTCTCAAAAATAAACATTAAAAAAGTAATTTTAAAAAAGTAAAAAATAAATTAGTGCCATACCTAAGATGTTACTTTTGATTCTTTTATTTAAAAAAGTTATATTTGAGAACTTAAAGCAATTAGGTTCTTTGCAATCTACCCCTTTGGTGTCTATAAGATATGAAGTTAGACTTCGCCAATCAAATAATAAGTAGGAGGTGATTTATAATGCAAAACTTACTAACTTCCTCCTCTGAAATGTGTCACCATTTTTTCAGTTGGTATACTTTAGAAGACAAAATTAAGAAGACTTGTATCAAGAACAAGTTTCTTGAGCAGTGAAGAGTTTATTTGATTACTGTACACAGACATGACCTAAGTCAACAATCAATATAACTGCATGCATATATATCTGAAAATGAAAATAAATTCATTAGTCCATTTTCTAAAAATTCAGAATTTTATTATTTACCTAAAATGTCTAATAAAATTTACTACAACTTTGGTTTTGTTTTTGTTCCTTTTAAAATATATACTTAAATATATATTAAAAGCAAGTATTTTGCTATTTCTACTTGCAACATTCACTAAATATTTACGTGTCATGTTAGCTACTTTAGGAAATATACAAAAATTATGGTCTGCATTCCTGAGGAAATCATTTCAGAAAAAAGTCACAATACACAAAAGCCCTAAGAATAAGAAAAGACAGTATAAAGCAATGGTAAAGTGTTTTGCATAATTCTTATTAAAGAAAAACATATGCACACACATACACCAAAGTTAAGGAAGATAGTGAAATTCATTTTAATCGGCATGTTCCATATAAACCATTTGTCACAAATTCTGGATTTTAAGAGTCCACATGAAAAATCACAGTATGCATAGACCAGAAGCAAAATACATCAAACAAAAACATCCTAAAGATATTTAGGTTGTCAAACTTTTGCAATGTTTCCAAATCATTTTAGAGTTTGGGGGGAAATAATGCATTTTTGGTTTAAAAACAAAGGTTCTCTATGTGGTTTAGACTATTATTCCTTCTCATGAAAATAATAATAATGCCCTACAAATTCCATAGTTTTAAATGAATGGTGTTTGCTGTATATTTACCAAGAAAACGGTTTATCCATTACCATAAAAACGTAATTAAAAATACATCTGGTATTTTTCCAAAGAGAGGAGTGGATTTTGTTGGGTTTATGGATAATGATTTGTATATAAGTGAACATACATTCTTAGCCTTTTCCTTGGGTGCAATTTGGAAATAATACGCCTTTTAATAGCCTACATTGGACATTGTCGTTGCATTCCAAGTGAGCAGCATCACAACTGAAGTATCTAATACACACGTGTTGCTTAGGGCTGTAATG
Source organism: Hyaena hyaena (assembly GCF_003009895.1). Taxonomy (NCBI): domain Eukaryota; kingdom Metazoa; phylum Chordata; class Mammalia; order Carnivora; family Hyaenidae; genus Hyaena; species Hyaena hyaena. The sequence goes on along the minus strand of NW_024081025.1, from coordinate 1,386,884 downwards.
TTACCATAGCTACTACCAGATCAAACATCTCAGGAAAGCAGTGCCACTAAGTCTTTCAATGTACAGAAACTCAGCACTTTTGAGAGTTTATGAGGCTTCATTTTTCTTCTTTTGGGGGCTTTTCCAATTGGCATTGTGTTGTTTCTTCATCTTTCTTTTTTACATCTAAAAAATAAATAAATAATTCCATTCATTTATAGAATATAGTGAAATATATTTCATACTATAGTGGAATGAAACCTTTCATAATTCCTTTATGTACCCTAACAGTTCTCTTCTTGATTACAAGATGCTTTGCCCTCAATCTAGATACGGAAACCACAGGAAAAAAAAGAAATTTGGATAGGTTTGGGAATTGCCATTCTCCAAGTTACCTTTCCCTCCTTTTCTTCAGAATTATTACATGCTAAGCAGTCTCCTGAGGTATTATTACAATCTCCATTTATAGATTAATCTATCGAAGCACAAATAGGTTAAGTGACTTGCTCAGTCACAAAGCCAGTAAGTGACAGAAACACAGTCTGGACCAGGCCAAGTGGCTCCATAGCCCAACCCCTTTAATGATATCCCTATAGTGCATCACACTCTCTCCAGCTTCCTCACAGTTTCTACCTCCTTTGCTCTTAAGAGATGATCTCTCTTACTATTTCGCAGAAAAAGAAATTAAAGCCTCAGGTAAAAGCTCCCTCAACTTTCTGCCACCAAATTTCTAAAACCCTGTAGTCTGTACTTCTTCCTTCTACCCTTCCTCTTATTACAATGGAAAATGTGTTCCTCAGGACTGGCTACATAATTTATTGGGGCTCAATGCAAAGTGGAAATGTAGCACCCCATGTTCAAAATATATGGAAATCTTCAAGAGAGCAACAGTAAGAGCATGAAGCCAAGTGCAAATCTCTTCTGAGCCCAGGGCCCTGCGCAACCACACACAGCACAGCCCTGGAGCTGGCCCTGGTGCTGCTCAGACTACCCAGGTCTATTCCTTCATGCTGTGGGACCCTTTCCATTTCTGCCTCATCAGAAAGCTGACGATCTAACAATTGTCTAACAATCATTCCCCGCCTCCATTTCACCTGACTTTCCATTTCTCCTGACTTCTCATTTCCTCACATCACCACCAGCTTCAAACTAACAAGGGTCTTCTTTTAACTGCAATTCTTCCACATACTATCTTGTCTTTTATCCTTTAAAATGTATCATCTCTTGTGGTCTCCATTTTAAATGAAAGCTATTAAGTCTCTACTGCTTCCCTAAAACTACTCTTACCAAAATCATCACTGGCATCTTTGAAGTTCAGTCTGATGGATTCTATTCAGTTCTTCAAGTTTTATTCAGGAAATATATTACTAAGCACATATTATATACCAAGCAGTGAAAAAAAAATATTCTAGCTCTCAGGAGACTTCTAGTGAGGGATATGGGGAATAAACAAAATAAGTAAAATGTGTGGTATGTGAGGAGTCCTAAGTGTTATGCAGGAAATTAAAGGAGTTGTCAGGGCACCTGGGTGGCTCAGTTGGTTAAGTGTCCGACTTTGGCTCGGGTCATGATCTCACGGTTCGTGAGTTCAAGCCCCGTGTTGAGCTCTGCTCTGACTGCTTGCTCAGAGCCTGGAGCCTACTTCAGATTCTGTGTCTCCCTCTCTCTCTGCCCCTCTCTCGTTCACACTCTGTCTCACTCTGTCTCTCAAAAATAAATAAATGTAAAAAAAAGAAAAGAAAAAAAAAGAATAGGAGTTGTCAAGAAGTCTTGGGGCATAGAGGTTGTGATTTTAGCGAGGGTTGGCTGGGGAGAAGGGCCATAAAGGTAAAGACCTGAGAAGGTAAGGGGTTAGCTGTGCCAATGGCAGGGAGAGAGCATTCTAAGCAGAGGGAACATCAGGGTCAAAGGCATCAATGTGCAGGAAGGAACTGTACAGAGAAGAAAAGAACAGAGGTAGGGTCAGAGGGTTACCAAGAGACCAGATCTTTTGGATGAAAAATGGCAACTAGCTGGACAAATATGAAAGTAGAGCTGACAATTTTTACCGATAGATTAGATATAAAGTTGAGAGAAAGAGGTGGGACAAAGATGATTCCAAGATTTTGGCTCTAGCCACTGTAAGTGTGAAACTGCTATTCACCAAGATGGGGAAGCAGCAGGAAGAACAGGGGTCAGGGAGAATATCTGGACTTCGTTTTAGTATCTATTAAGCTTGAGACTCCTCTTAGATAGCCAAAGCTGGGGTCAAGTAGGCAGATGGATTTATGAGTGTGAAGTCACAGGAGCTTCTGACTGGAGACAACAAATCTGTGAGCTCTCAGAAAGATATTATCCCAGTGAAATCAGATGAAATATGAAGAGGAGGGAATGTTGATAGAGAAAATCTCAAAAATAAACAAACAAACCCACTGTGTTCTGGTACCATGTAATTCATTAAGAGATCGGAGAGAGAAAGAAATAACAGCAGGAGAGGAATAGCCAATGGAGCAGGAAGAAAGCCAGGAGAGCAGAGTGTCCAGGAGGCCAAAGGAAGAAAAGTGTTAAGGGAAAGAAAGGGATGGTCCATCATGATAAAACTGCCAAGAAATCATGTAGGATGGAAACTAAGAATGGACCGCTGATTTTATCAGACACAATGCCATTTGTAATCTTGAAATAGAGGGGTGGTATGGTAAGGATCAGAGAAACAAAGAGGTTTAGGAGGCATGTCAGTTCTAAGAACTTTTTACTGGCTGCTCCTTCTGAAAAGGTAGCTCTTATCTCTGATCTTTGGTGCCTGCTGCATCCTTCAGTTGTGATTCAAAACACACCATTGTCATTCAGATTTCAGTGGGGGCTGTACTAATTTCTCCATCTAAAACTACGAGGCAACTCTACCAAAACATCCTATTTAGTTCTCTGATAGAATATATCACTGTTGACATATATTTATTTGTTTATAACCCAACTCTCTCATTGTAGATGTGATCCGGGATAGTAAGGCTTTATGTCTGTCTTACTCACCACTAATGCCACTAGGTTTTGGAATAGTGCGTAGCACTTAGTTAGTGGGCACTAAATTGAACAATGGATCAAATGAACAGTGATGGAGCGAGTTAAGAAAAGGCCTTTTGTGACATTTATAGCTGCCACCCTCTGTCACTACTTGCTACTATGATATCAGGGATCATTGTCCTCCTTATCACAGTTATTAATTTATAAGAGATAGATTAGGACAAATTACTAACTAGGCAAAATTTAGACAAGACAGGTTAGTTTCATGCAGGATACAAGACTTCTGAGATCCTAGAATTTTTCCCATCTAAAAATATGTATCAATAAGAACAACAAAAACCAAAGAAGATAGACCTGAGGGGAACTGCCTAATAACCACCCAATAATTCATCTAATAACCCCCTTGCCCGCCCCTCTAAGGGAATGTGACCTTGCTTAGAACAATCCTTTGTTTTCTTTTGCTAACAACTTCCTTGCCTCACCTTCCTTCTTATAAACACCTTCCATTTTGTACAAATCCTCAGAGCTCTCCTTTACTTGCTGGATAGGATGCTGTCTGATTCCTGAATCACTTAATAAAGTCATTAGATCTTCAAATTTACCTAGCTGAAATTTTTGTTCTTTAACACTATAAAAATAGTAACAATATTCTTTCAGATAATGATCCCCCTAGTGACCAAAGTAAAATGGTGAAGACTACTAACTCTCCTGCAGGGTATTTCGTCTTCTTTGCTTAACCTGGTAACATCAATAAGCATTAAGGTTGTGTGTGTATGTAGTTAGGGTATATAAACTTTAATTAAGCCTGTTATACTAATAAGCAACTTAGCTTCTCTCCCTCTGTAGTGGAGGATGGCCTTCAATAGCAACATCATATTCTAATAACCATATTCCATTTTCAAACTTTAAAAGGCCAAAATGATTACATACATTTTTATTTTCTTTCTTTCCCATTTTCCATCTTATAATAGTTTGTGTGTATGTATATGCTTTTTTACTATTACTTGTAGTATGTCATATGAGATATGCAATGATCTCTGGGAAAAAGAGAGTTGTCCCTGGCCAACCAAAGATATACTTATTTCATAGGGATCAAACCAAGAGCATTTGTAACTTTACCAGGTAACACATAATCTCCTGAAGCCAAGGACCAAATGTTCTGGGACTTGCATGAATAGGGTAGATGTGCACAAGCTTCTAACTCTCTTTTGCCTTATTGCCAGCAAGAATAAATTTCTGTATGCATACTAAAGTCCACCTTGATGCCTAACATGGGGCACAAGACACAGGTATTTTGGTAATGCTTCGGAACTGAAATTTTCTTTAACTTCTACAAATATTTTTAAATAAAAAGATTCTTTTAAAGCTTTATTGAAAGTATCACTATATTTATTTCCAGAAGACTAAACTCTGGATGCTGTATGAGCTGTCTGTAAGCAATGGGTAAGAGACCCGAGATTTTCCTGCATTAGTTTGACAGCTCCCTTTTTTCCATAATTCAACTTTTTCCAATGAAGGACAATTAAACTATTAGCTTTTATACAAATACTCACCTCAAAGATCTCATCTTTAACTGATAATAAATTTCTGCTTAGACATGAGAAACAGAAGAACCTGTAGAATACTACAGTGAAACAGAACCTTCTAAAGTGCTTTGCCAATGAATGACAGAAGGAAAACTATTTCATTTCTGTTTGTTTCTAGATAAATGTTGTAAGTTTGTTGAGGGGATTATATTTGTTTACCTTTGATTCCTAATTACTAGCACTATGCATGGCTTTACATGTCCAGTGAATAAATAAATGTTCAGCTTCCAAATCCACATCAAGAGACAAAAAGGTAAAACTTTTCTGTCACTTTCAGAAAGCCTAAAAAATGTACTTAGCCTTAAACAAACACCAAGAGATTTTAGTAGGCATGTAAGAAAAGAAGAGCACTTATGACTAGTTAAAAGACAGACTGTTCCAGAGGATAGGACTGATTAAGAAGAGAGCACTACTGGTTTGAAGAGAATGTGTTGGTTACCTTCCTCCATGGAGAGGGCCTCCAGTCTGAGGGGCAACTCTGAGGTTCCACCTGTCCCCGCTGAACCCTGGATGTCTGGCACAGCATTCCGGCGGCCTGTCCTTGCTGAAGATGCGAAATTGTTGACCACAGGCTCCACATCAGTCATTTTCGATGAATCTGTCCTCATAGCAACATCTACAAATAGAATGTGCACATGAAGAAGAGAATGAGCCTATTTTGAGGTAAATGTTCACTGGGGTGGTTGAAAGGCATGGCTAGATCAAAATCCCAACAGGCTTGAGAATCTAATCATTGATCACACCCTGCATCTATGTCTGCTGTTATGGTCCTGAAGCTTCCATTTGCACATTCATGCATTTGCTGAATAGAGAAGGAAGCTCTCAGTGTGAGCCAGATTGCTATAAATAAACCCTGAGCCGAATAAGCCACTTGGATGCTTTAGGGTGCAGTAATCTCTGGCTTTTGTTCTGTTTTTCTATGGATGGATCAGCCAAACTACAGCTTGGAAGGAAATGAAAACCGACTTGTTTGGCCACTCCTATAGAGACCCTGCCTGCCAGTATTTGTTTGTGGTGCTCATTCAGGCTGAAACCAAATTGCTGTAATTTGTATGGACCAAACAAAACACACTATGTTCCTATTCTTTAGATATGAGAAGTTCAACTTTATCTCAAAAGCATTTTTACCCAGCGACAGCTGTGTATTTCTGCCTGTTCTAGTCTAAGACCTAATTTTCAACAGCCTCATGTTCATGTTTAGGAAAGTAGACCTGTATTATTACCTTTTCTTGCATTTAAGTGGACATGGTAATTACTCATGCTTTCCTATGCATCCTTTATCTTTCTAGTAATTGGACCTATGAAAGAATTCTCAGGAAATAATTTACTGTACAGAGAGGGAAGGAGGTAGCAGATACTGTTTATTCTAAAACTAACCCTCTTTCATATGATGTTTTCTAATGAATCTTTCTTAAGAAGTCAACACGGGATAGTATCTCACAAGTAGTGGAAGCAGCAGCAAGCATTTATTGAGAACCTATTAAGTCCTAGGCTCTCAGTTGGCCACTGAGAACACAAAGGAATAATATAATCTCCCATTTTGAGGGGACTTGCATTCCCAAAGGGACTTGAACCCTCTTTCTCCCCTTTGATGCATGTGGTATACATGCATACCACAGAATGTGCTGAGTATCAACCAAGGGGCAGAAATTATCATTTGTGATATTTGAGGGCAGAAATATGTGAGTCTTGGCCTACATAAAGCAAACCAAGCTTTTCACTGTAGTTGGAAGGGAACCCTTTCGAATCATTTAATTTCAATTTAGGAAATTCTAAAAATAAAGTGAAATAGTCACAAAACACAAAACACAATGTGTTTCATATTAGAAACACAACTCATTTGGTTCAGAGGACCAAAGAAATGCACAATAAGCTTAGTATGGGCCTCTGGAGACCAAGAGTAGGCGAGGCTCCTTCCCCAGACAGGCTCATCTTTGCAGGAATTGTGGAAAATTTGAGAACAATGTCAGATTTTCAGACACAATTTATGAATCAATTAGACTTCTGTTTAGTATTTGCCAACTGTCTGGCATTGGCAGACACGTAGATTAATATAAAAAGCACTGGACTGTTCATCAAAAAGAACTTCACTCCATTATAGGCTTGCAGGTAATATTGGCTAATTCATTTAATTTTGGAGTCACGGTTCTTCCCCTGCATAATGGATATATAAAAAAATTAGCCTGATTCACAGGATTTTTGTTAAGAACTAATGAGATAAAGGATATAGAAACTCTTGATAATTCTAAAACTATGTTTGGTTATTGGCACCATTGTTCATATCTCACAAGGTTTTATTCACTCCACTGCCCTTCTATGTATCCCTTTAATCCTACTGGAAGGCCTCCTGAGTTTCCTAAGAGGGAAACCAGAATTTATTCAATACAACAAGAACATTTTCATATCTATAGTCTCATTTTAAGTCTCCCAATAATCTTTTGAAGTGGTAAGGAATAACCCTCACTCACTATGTGGTTGTGAAAACGAGGGCTCAGGGAGGTTAAATGATTTATTTAAAGCCACAAAGCTGCTAATGTAGCACACAGGAATGCAAATCCAGTTTCAGTTCTCTCCGAAGACAAGATGACATGGATCACTACAAAATTATCTTTCCAAATCTCTGTGATATACACAGTCACACAATAGCTACTTTTGATTCTGCCCTTCATTACGTTTTTAAAAAGAGAAAATTATATATATGTATATACATATATATATATACACACACATATATACGTGTGTGTGTGTGTGTGTGTGTGTGTGTATGTGTGTGTGTGTATGAGAGAGAGAGAGAAAGAGAAAGGGAGAGGTACAGAGTCCCTATCTTTTCACAGGTGTTCCTTTCTGGCTTGAATGGTTATTTTGTGAGACTCCCACCCCCTCCCCCTCCATGATACTTGAATGTCAATTAGAGATCTCTTCTCTACAGCCTGTGAGAAGTGCCTGACACCAAGTTTGGAAAAAGACCCCATGTTAGGCTTCCACTCTGTCTTCAGCCAATGTTATGCTATGTCTTAGCATAACAGCTCTGTGAACACCTTGATTATTACTGGCCTAATTGTCCAAAATCTTAAAGTTAAAGATAACAATCATATAAAAATATTAAGATATGCTATTTAAAATACTTAAATACTATACATTTTATATTAAATGAAATGAGTAAACTTCTTTAGTAAGACAGTCTATGTTAAAGAAATATTGAATTAGAATTTGTATGTTGAAAAAGAATTTCCAAAAGATGAACTTCCATCAACATGAAGAAATTCTAGGCTCTGGGTTTATTTCAAGGTTTCCTTGCTTTTGGCTGCTATTTTGCTTTTGCCTTTATATTATTATTTCAGACACAGGCTTTCTAAATTAGTCCTATTTGTTGTTTAGTGTTAGAAAGATCACAAACAAGATCACAAAACTAAAAGTCTGTCAAGATTATAGTCATTACCTACCATTTTAAGGTAAAAAAATACAAAACAAAAACAATAAAACAAAACAAAACAAAACAAAAAGACTGGATGTGCAGGGAGGCCAGACAACAACAGGCTGCTTTACTCGGGAGCTTTACTTGGTCATTTCCCAGCTCTCCCTCTCCTCACTACCATCTTCCTTTCAGACAGAGTCTGCCACCAATGCAGATGCTGAGTGACCTGGAGGCCATGCTCCGCCACAAAACAGTTCACCCAGCCTGGCCCCACAGGACTGCAGGGGGAGGTAGCGTTCTACAGTGAAAAGTCATCTCATCTTCCTGACAGAAGGTGTTGGTGACTTAGAGACTGCTGGGTGGCAGGAACGTTTGAACACACAGTGTGATTCTGAAATGAGCTCTTCTAATTCTCTAGCAAGGAGATTGACTGCAGCATTAAAAATAATCTGCAAGTCCATAAGGGAAGTACGGCTGAAAAAACTATATGCATAATATTATGGAACAGTATACAGCGATTATAAAGAACATGTTAAATCCAGTTAAATCTACCTATGAAGATGCATCCTTGACACATGTAAAATAAAGCAAAATTTAAAAGTAATATTTACAGTGTGTGTGGGGGGAAGCAATGAATATAATATGATCTCAATTTTGTAAAAAGAATAAAAAATGCTAGTTGGGAATGCAAGAGAGAACAAAGAGAATATTAATCATTTTTTGGTACTTCCTTACATATATTAACTGTAACAATGAGCATATATTATTGTTGTGATTTATAAGAATTGAAACACATTCACCTGTCAAAACTATGAATACACAGATATTCTAGCACAGAAAGGCTCTAAAAGTGATTATTTCGATAATTTTACCAAAAAATGGTGTATCTTTAAGTGTAGACCTCTCCCTGTACCAAACAGCCATCCTACCTGTCTGTTGTAATTGTCCTATGCAACATTGATTACATATGCCTGATGTTTTTTTAGAGGGATGATTATATATACAGTAAAAGAGGATTTCAAAATGGAGCAAGCAAGCAAGCCTAGCTAAGAAAACCTCCTTTAAAATAAGGCCAGGATGGGGTGCCTGGGTGGCTCAGTCACTTGACTATCCAACTCTTGATTTTGGCTCAGTTCATGATCTCACAGTTAGTGAGTTTAAGTCCTGAGTCAGGCTCCATGTGGAGGCTGCTTGGGATTCTCTCTCTCTTTCCTTCTCTCTCAGCCCCCTTCCACTTGCATCCTCTTTCACCCTCTTTCCCTCTCTCTCAAATAAAACAAATTTAAAACAAATTTTTAAAATAGAGCCAGGAAGCCATAAGGGAGGAGGAATTTATGCATGTCCTCAGTGGAGAAATTACGAACTTTCTGAACTTTTAAGCCAGCTGCAAGCCCTCAGCCTAGACTGAATTTCCTCCTCACCATGAAAACTGGATTGTCCATGGTTTTCACTTCTAAAGAAGCCAGTTTGGTTTAACAAGCTGCAACCGTTTGTTTGCATAAACCAATCCCAGTTAACCTAACTTCAATTCCTGTTTTGCAGAGGACCTAAATGAAAACTACACTCCTTAACATTCTACCTTTATATAACCTTGCTCCCATCTTTGCCTTCCTTGGAACACGATTTGAGTTTCCACCTCAGTCTGTGGCTCCTGAACTGCAATTCTAACTGCCCACATAAATGTCTGTTTGCTTTCATTTTCAGTTAATTCTTTCTTCATCAACATTGTATATAAAGTAGAGAGAATCAGTCTCTTCAAATGCTTTGTGACGTTTAAAAAATACATAACCTATAGAAAGATGAGGAAACACTACTAACAAACATAGAAGAGAGATTAACTTCCAAGTTCTTTTAGAGTTTGGACTTAAAAAGCTAATTATATTTATGTTTGCTAACTAAGGCAGCAACCCTTCCTCTTAGTAGATGAATCTGGAGGAGTACTGTTTTGTCAACTGTGAATGCTTACGGGAGCTGAAACCATTTGGACATTTGGGGATTTCACAGAAGTCCTTGCAAGCCCCCAGCAGGGTGATATGACTTACATCTCTTTCATCTCTGTTGAAAATACACAATTTTCAGGCTGCTTTACCAAAAGACCATTAAACAGTCATAGATACAGATCCCAGCATCTCTGCAGTCTCCACAATATTGAAAATTCAACACCAGCACAACCAAAGAGGACAAAGATGTCCAAGCTAAATGAAGCATGATGGAAAATATGTGTGTGTGTGTGTGTGTGTGTTGTATGTATATATGTATATATATACATCATATATACAAAATCATTGGTCAGCTCCCAGTGGGCTCAGAAGAGCCTCCTAAGAAAAAAAGTGTATGCTATAAGCATAATCATAAACAAAAGTTTGGGGCACCTGGTTGGCTCAGTCATTTAAGTGTCTGACTCTTGGTTTAGCCTTAGGTCATGATCTCACAGTTCATGGGTTCGGGCTCTGCTCTAACAGTGCAGAGCCTCCTTGGGATTCTCTCTCTCCTTCTCTCTGTGCCCCTCCTTGGCTTTCTCTCTCTCCCTTTCTCTCAAAATAAAAAAATGCTTAAAATATTTTTTTTTAGGTTTCTATAAACACAGGCACCTGGGTGACTCAGTCAATTGAGCGTCTGACTTCAGCTCAGGTCATGATCTCACAGTTTGTGAGTTTGAGCCCTGCATTGGGATTGCTGCTGTCAGTACGGAGCTTACTTCTGATCCTCTGTCCCCCTCTCTTTCTGTCTCTCCTTCACCTGTGCTCTCTCTCTCTCTCTCAAAAATAAATTTTAAAAAATTTTAAAAAGATTTTATAAACAAAAGTTTTTGCAACTTCTTTCTCTCCCAACTGAGATGATCTTAGCTCATGTGCGTTCTTTTTCTTAAGCTTCCTTACTTGAAGCCAAGACTGCAAGAAAGTGGTTACCTTTTTTCTAATTTCTGGATCCATATCACTCACTTCATCTCCCACAGTGAAACTACTACTCATTCTGCATGTAAGACTTGAAATAAACTTCTCACCTGCTAAATCAGTTCTGTGGTATAAGTCCAGGTATCTGAAAAAACACTTAAAGTAACAAGGAAGAACATGTATTTTGGAAAGTCACTGCTTTTCCTGGTCAAAAGAGAGGATGAAATAAAGAGAGACATACACTGTTCTCAGTTAATAAGCAAATTCCTCATCTGGCTCTCTCCAGCTTAATATATTATGTTAGGATTCTTCAGTTCTCTGCCTACAGATTGTTATTTTGCAAGAATTCATTTTGGAACATAAAAATTTCTTCCAAACGAGGTGAGAGAACTATTGCAATTGCATCTCAATGTGGACCAACAAAAACAGATGCTTATTTATTCATCCAGTCAAAATTTGTCAAGTTTCCACGAAATTATTAAGTGTCAGGTGCTATGCTAGGCCCACACACTACAAAAAGGAATCCCCCAGTCTGGTGAGATCAAACACATTCTGATCTTTTCAGTCCCTTTCTTGACCTCAAATCCTACTCTTTGGAAATAAAGCAAAAGTATCCCCCCTCTAAAAATGGGAATCCTGGGGCGCCTGGGTGGCTTAGTTGGTTAGGCGTCCGTCTTTCGCTTAGGTCATGATCTTGCGGTTCGTGGGTTCGAGCCTTGTGTCGGGCTCTGTGCTGACTGCCAGCTCAGAGCCTGGAGCCAATTTCAGAGTCTGTGTCTCCCTCTCTCTCTGACCCTCCCCTGCTCACGCTGTCTCTCTCTCTCTCCTAGAAATAAATAAATAAATAAATAAAAATATTTAAAAATGGGAATCCTAACACATCTATTCACCTAAGTATCAAGACCATTTTAGGCTAAATAGAGTTTAAATGAGATGTATACCTGTGTAAAAATTATTTTTTAACTTAGAGACCTTTTGTTTAAACTTCTCTACTTTTAGAGTTTCTGTGCCTCAAGTATAAGCCAGAGGAAATTCTACCTCTTGTCTATTGACACATATGATTTCCCATGCTGAGATTCTTGCCTGATAATGATATAAACAGATCTGTCAACATATACTAGTAGATGCATGAAAGCTATTTTTACCACACAGAATTTTTGACAACTTAGACCTACAAAATTCTAAATATAAAGTCAAATTGATTTTCCTATAATCTCCCAGGTAAAATAATGAACAAATCTGAATACCTTTCTGGCACAATCACGTTGTTATACTAAGATAGGGTCATTTAAGATAATAATGTGGACCCGTGTGGCTAAAGATAAAAGGATTAACTGCACTAAGCATGCAACACCCTTGAGTGCAGGGTCACATTTCACTGGTCACCCTACTCTTTAATTTCCTGCTAGAAAAACTTACCCCAAACACGCCCTCCATTAAGGACTGTATGGAGTTAGTTTGCCATAAGCTTATTCCTACCCTTTGCAGCTTCCCCAAAGGACCTTTGAACTTAAGTGATGCAGACCCAGACACGGAAGTGATACATTAACATATCATTAACAACATTAACATTGACCAGCCGATTTGTATTAAAGTCTTTTCTAAATTCAGACAGTATTCTTTCTACCATTTTCATTTCTCTCCCCGCTTTTCTTTGAAACAGATTTCCCTAATTATTAGTACATTATCTTGGGCTGTGCGTGCGTGTGCACTTGCGTGTATGCTTGCATGCGTGTGTGTGTGTGTGTGTGTGTGTGTTTTACGCATGGTAGGTGGTATCCAGGATACGCAGTGATATTTTCAGTTCTCCTTTAGGTGAATGTAATTCTAAATGGTTATAAACTGTAGCAGAGCATCCCTCCTATCTTACATCTTACATAGGTTTGGCCTTTTACTTCCCACCTTTTTATTTCTATCCTTCTGAGAGATTAGAATTGAGAGCACTTAGCTTGAATTATAAGAAACCATTTTTATTTTTTCCCCACTTTACATGAAACCTTGCTGTATTCCTCCATTCTCATTTATTTCTCACATTTTCCTTTCCAATTGAAGGATTCAAATAGCAGTGTGTTCTTACTTCATTAAGGTGGTGGAGCCTACTGAAGGAAGTGTTTGGATTCGATTCAAAAGTACTTATTTAACCCTGACTCTTTTCAAAGCACTGTGCTAGTAACTGGGATTTGCCACAGTAAGTAACGACTTCCCCTGCTTCAACTGGAGCCCTGGAGAGGCTCCGTTCCATGCAGCTCCCCCTTCCGCACATAGGAGGGAGTGGTTAGTTTCAAAAGAGAAGGGCTGCCTGGAGTGGGGTCCCAGAGAAAGGGCTAGCAAATTCCAATGAGAGACTGCTCTCAGATCATCCACTTCTCATCTTTGCCTTTTTCCAATCATTTTTGGACACAAAGTCTTCCAAGATTGCAAAACAAGCCCAGGGATTCTTCAAGCTGAATTTGCACTACTGGGAAAATGAAATAATTTTGAGGATTATATAGTTTGCTTGCACCATTCCCATCTCAGAGTGAACATAGCCTGTCTGTGCAGGGGGTTTAAATGCAAGTCCTGAGAAGTCAGTTCCTTTTTTTAATGAGACAGTGGTTTTAAACTGTCAAGTGACTTTTGATGACATCAATAGGAAGGAGAAAAAGAGAAGTTAATCTGACCAACGTGGTCACAGTAGAAATGTCTTTGTATCCTTCTGCCTAGCGTGTGGACTGGCACATAGTTGCCTATTAAATTCAATAAATAAATATTGAATTCATAGCTGATAACCATAAATTATGGGCAGGCAAACACAGCCAGTGAAGGTGCTTTTAATTATTAATATTTTTAATAAAGACTGAAAATTCATTTAATCAAATATTAAAACGAATTTTATTACATTAACAATAAAGTAGCTTTGTGGGCAGAATGTAGACTAGTTATAGGTGCGGGTAACATCAATTGTCATATGCAGAGCAGGAGTTAATATAAAAACTCTTATGGAATCACCCTCACCCAAGGCATCTAAATAGTATTCAGACATCAGCCCTCTCCGAGGGGTTCATAAACATTAAACTGTGAACAGACTGCCCAACCTAAAGTCAGTTACATACAATTAATCAGCTTTCCCTTGTGCAAATATGCAATCCTCTAACACTTTAAAAAGTTCTTTTTATTTTGACAGAGAGTGAGTATGAACGGAGGAGGGGCAGAAAGAGAGGGAGAGAGAAAATCTCAAGCAGCTTCCACACTGTCCATGAAGAGCCATATGTGGGGCTCAGTCCCACAAACCGTTAAGATCATGACCTGAGCCAAAATCAAGAGTCAGACACTTAACTGACGGAGCCACCTAGGCATCCTTCTAACACTTTAAATAGACAAAATCCTGTAGTTTTAATTTATTCCTCTTTTAATCTAATCCTCTTTTACCATTTCCATTCTCAACAAGGAGGAAATAAAACCCTTTATCCTCTGGGCTTATTTTCTTTGCCTATGATTATTACTGGGAGTAGTATATCTATGGCAAAAATAGTTCCATAATTATTCTTCCAATGTAGAGTTCATCTAAAGCAATAGCTTAAGCATGGGCACTTTATTTTTTTTTTTTTAAATGTTTTATTTATTTCTAGGAGAGAGAGAGAGACAGCGTGAACAGGGGAGGGTCAGAGAGAGAGGGAGTCACAGACTGAAACAGGCTCCAGGCTCTGAGCTGGCAGTCAGCACAGAGCCCGACGCGGGGCTCGAACCCACGAACCGCGAGATCATGACCTAAGCGAAAGTCGGACGCTTAACCGACTAAGCCACCCAGGCGCCCCAAGCATGGGCACTTTAAACGGCATGTTTTTATTTCAGAAAACTTACATAACTTATATATGTTTATCTGCCTTCAAAAGAAAAAAATGCAGTGATACAAAAGAACTACTTTTACTAACATACAAAAATTTATATATGTAAAAGTGTACCTTACCCACCAAAGCCATTACTTTAGGAAGCTACATATATATTCCACCTCTGAAAATACTTTTATAATCCATCAGTGCAATCCACTTTATACTCATATTTAATATAATGGTAGAATAATACTATGTTTAAAATATAACATTATGTTTTATAGTGGACTGTTTTTAATTAAAAGTTATCCCAATTGATCACCCATTTCTTTGTACTGACTTCAGGTTTTTTTCTTTTTTTTAATGTATATTTATTTTGGAGCAAGAGAGATATAAAGTGTGAGCAGTGAAGAGGCAGAGAAAGAGGGAGACACAGAATCCAAAGCAGTTTCTAGGCTCTGAACTGTCAGTGCAGAGCATGATGGGGGGCTTGAACTCACAAATGGTGAGATCATGACCTGAGCCAAAGTCTGATGCTTAACCAACTAAGCCACCTCACCACCCCAACTTTAGGTTTTTTCTAAGCCTCCTTAAGTAATTTAGATAAGCGTATATTTGGAAAAATTCTATTCCAAGTGAAGATTTAAAAGCAGACCTTTGAGCAATGACAGAATTACTAAACTACCTTAACACGCCCTTCAGATGACTGCCCTTTAATTAGTCCTCATATTTGTTAAGCAGTCCAAATGGAGCAATGGAGAGCTTGGTCACCTAAATGTGAGCATATGGTTGAATCTTGCATTGCCATCTAATAAACCTGAGACCTCCCACAAGACATTTATTTAACTTCTCTGTTAATTAAGTTTCCACATTTATCAAAAGTAGAATTAATATTACCTATTTACTACTTTGGAACCCAACAAATTAATTGACGTAAAATGTGCTTGGTTAACAACTACACAAATGAAATTTGTTCAGAAATCAGTCATATTAATTTACAGGCACTAAATAGATTATCATAATAGAACATTGATTATCCTGGTAAAGTCTGCATTTGATTTGGCTCTAGAGACAGCTTCTGACATTGTGAGTTATAAAGACAAGAAAAAAATTAACCCAAAGATATTTCCAGAAACTTGGTGTTTAAGGAAGTCTGATGCACTATCCATTGTGCCACAGAGCCAGGTAACTTGGTGTTTAAGGAAAAAGGGAGCATAAAAAATTCACAATCTGGTCCCCAAATTCCTCCACACAAATACCTCAAAGTTGGCTACCTTTCTGTTCCAGATTAGCCACCTGTGACAGAAGACTGAATCTCCCTTACACCATTCATGTTTTCTCCCTAAGGATAACCGGTTCATATACTTTCAGCAACAAACCACATTTAAATCTTTCATTAATAGTTAAAATGGGATTGAAATGATCACTTTCTTCATGATTCCTGAAGAACAATTCTTAATCTGAGTATTAACATAATGACGTAATATGGTGAGGAATTACAAGGGTCACAAAATACATGAGAGAATTCTGCTTTCTCAGTAAGGCTCACCACCCAATTTAAAACAATGTCTTCTCCCTGTAGCTCCTGACCTCCCTTACATTGTTCTATTTTCCTTAGCACTGAGTAGTTTTGACACATATTTAACTTAGTAGGATTGAACTGCTATTTACTGCCTATCTCCTTTCACGAGAATATAAACTCTACAAAGGCATAGGTTTTTGCAGGCTGTTTCACCGATGCATCCGTACCACTAAGTCATACCTGGCACTCACTCAGTAGGTACTCTCATAGAAGTTGTTTATTGAATGAAATAATTATCTTTCCACTTCTCTTTTTTGAAATGAATTTTCTTTTGTTATATGAAAGTAACACATACTCATTGTTGGAAAAAAAAATGACAGTTCTTCTAGAAGAAGAAAAAACAAATTGCCTTTTATCCCATTATCCAGTGACAGCACTAGTATAATTCTGGTGCATATCCTTCCAGAATGTTTTCAGTGCTCACATACATAGATGCACATAAATATCTTATATACCTATCTGCCTATATTTTTAATGTTGGATTGTATTTATTTGATACCATTTTATTGTATCTTTTATAAATCATTTTATCATATCTTTTAAAATATAATTGTTTCCAATCCAATGTAATTCTAAATTTTTAATGAAAGTTGAAAAAGAGAAAATGTCCTAGAAAGCTAGGCTTTTACAAACTATGTAAAATAGGCATAACCAAAAGCCCAAACACAATGGCAAAATAAAGAACATGACTAAGGGCTAAAAATCATCCACAAACCTTTCCTTTAAAAAAAAATTGTTTTAGTTGTATGGAAACCAACTTGACAATAATCTATTTAAAAAAAAAAATTTTTAGTGTTTATTTTTGAGACAGAGAGAAACAGAGCATGAATGGGGGAGGTGCAGAGAGAGGGAGGGAGACACAGAATTTGAAGCAGGCTCCAGGCTCTGAGCTGTCAGCACAGAGCCGAACATGAGGCTTGAACTCACAGATTACTAGATCATGACCGGGGACTAAGTCAGACGCTTCACAGACTGAGCCACCCAGGCACCCCCACAAACCTTTCCTTAATTGCATTGGATAAGATTGATATAAGATGCTTTTTTAAATTCACATAACTTTAAAAGTTCCAGTAATGTCTTTTTCTTCTATTGCATCAATGTATAAAAAATTTCGGAGGCTGTCTCTTAGTTCCTTTTTGAATAGATTTAATTTTCTTTTTTTTTTTCTTCTAACTGAGAAAAAAGGAGAAATGATTGAGCCTTTTCAAGCTCTGGTTTGTTTTCTAAGTTCTCTTCAGTACTTCATTTTTCTTTGCAGAAGTAGGAATCATTTTAGTGTTTCATCAAGCACAAAATTCAATCAACCACAGTAGCAAAAGTTTTAAAGTTGTTTTGAGGATTTTCTGGGTCATACAGGCAAAAAAAAAAAAAAAAAATTCCCAACCAAATAGACATAACTTCAGAAAGAAAAGTCATACTGTTGAAATATTTTTGTTCATTAAATTATGTATACTGATGTTTGTCTACAATTAAGTTAATAGAAGTAAAATTAGTTATATGGATGCAGTTAACTTTTATAAAACTTTTGTAAAAATACTAAATTCTCTTACTATTTAATATTATATTAAATATATAATATTAATTCTGTTACTGTTTAATATTATATAAGCTCAATAGAAAAAATGAATCATGAAAAAAATGATATCTAAAATATATTCAACAGACATAATAAACAATTCAAAACTAGTATATATTAATTTTCAAAATATATGCACAGGAAAACATGAGGGAAATATCCCAAGTTTTAACAGTAGGGTTTTTTTTTCTGAGTGGTGTTATTATACATAATTTTTCTTTTCTTCTTTGAACTTTGTGTTTTCTAAATTTTCTACAATGAAGATTTTCATTATGTGAAAAAAGGCATAAACATGTGAACACATTATTTAAAAAAATTTTTTTTAACATTTTTAAATTTATTCTTGAGAAACAGAGAGAGAGTGCGAGCAGGGAAAGGGCAGACAGAGAGGGAGACACAGAATCTGAAGCAGGCTCCAGGCTCTGAGCTGTCAGCACAGAGCCCGACACTGTGAATTCATGACCTGAGCCGAAGTCAGATGCTTAATCGACTGAGCCCCCAGGTGCCCTGAACACACATGGTTTTAAGTCACTTGAGTGAGATTCAGTGCATATGATTCTGCACTATGGGGTAGTCATTACTATCTTCGTTTTAAAGGCGAGAAAACAGGCAATCATAAAAATGAAATGGTTTGGCCCAAGCAACGGAGCTAGCAAGTGGCAGAGGCAAGACCAGAACCCATTTCACCTGACACCTCATATGCTGCTCTTTCTATTACACCTCACCAAATATTTGTTGAACAGAGACTCAGTGTTCATTCAACCAATTATTACTGAGCATCTACTATATCCTTCATTCAGTGTGAGAATTCAGAGAAATAGTGTCAAATAAGACAAAACACTATGATTAACAGAGTGGGGATGCACACAAAAAGCATAATATGTGGTCTTTACTCTGAAACAGTGTATAACCTAATTGTACAGATGAAATGCATACACATTAAAGGGAATGTAAAAACAGAAGTCAATATATGATATATTCAAATACTAATATAAATGGAAAATGCTATAGAAATATAAAAGGGAGGGGTGCATGGGTGGCTCAGTTGGTTAAGCTTCGACTCTTGGTTTCAGCTCAGGTTCATGATCTCATGGTTCATAGGATCAACCCCCTTCATCAGACTCTGTTGGCAGCATGGAGTCTGCTTGGGATTCTCTCTCTCCCTTGCTCTTTGCTCCTCCTCTTTGCTGTTTGTCTCTCTCAAAATAAATAAACTTTAAAAAAGAAATATAAAAGGGAAAACGTTATTGAATTTGGGGGTAATTAAGAAAAACTTCACAGAAGCTGTAGAATACACATTGGGCCCTAATATTTGGAAGGGATACATATAGATAAAAAAGACATGAAAAGGCTTACCAAGCCAGGAAAATATCTTAAGCTAAATCATGAAGTGAGGGTCAAAAGCATCTTCCAATTAAAGGAAAAGGAACTGTCTAGCTCTCATGGAATGTTAAGCCATATAGAGCTGGAAAAATAAGATCACTAGAACCCAAATTGCAAAGACAATGAATGCCAATAAGAGATGGTGTTGAGGCACCTGGGTGGCTCAGTCGGTTAAGCACCTGACTTTTGATTTTGGCTCCAGGTTTAGTGCTTGGTGTGGAGCCTGCTTTGGATTCTCTCTCCCTCTCCCTCTGCCCTTCTCCCCCACTTGTACTCTCTCTCTCTCAAAAAAAAAAAAATCTTTTAAAAATAATTTTTAAAAGGTACTGTATTTCTTCCTCTGAGCACTGTAAAACCATGAACATTTCTAAGTCACATATAAAAGTATGCATAAGATGCATTGTCCGCAAATAGAGACTGAGGTGAAGGAGGATTGTTAGAAGACTATTAAAAATGGAACTTATATTAACAAATCCACAATAATAAGAGTGATAAGCTCATTACAAAATTTATATATAAATGCAACAGACCAAGTATAGCTTCTTACTTAAAAAGAAAGGAAAATGGTAGAAGGACTTACAATGAAAACTCATTATAAAGTTTAAGAGCTTACACTATCAGATATAAAGATTCATTGCAAAGTATTAGTTATTAAGATAGTGTGCTATTCTGCAAGGATAGAGAAAATAATAGAATAAAATAGACACATATATATATGGACCCTTGATTTATGAATAGGGCATGACTGGTAATGTGGTCACTGAACCACTGCTGGTGATCTTGGAGGGTTCACAGAGAGGAAACACCAGGAAACTAGATATTTATGGGAAGATTGTTGGTCATGGAGAAAATAGATGGGGCTTATAATAATTTGTGACAAAATTCTAGGATTATTAAATAAATGGCTTCAAGTTATAGTATCTTCCCTTGAATTTTGTATTTAAATATTGTCATACAGATAAATTGAAAGAACAGTGTATAACCTCTACTAATTTAAAAAATTGTTAACAGTTTGCTATATTTGCTCTCTCTCCCTAAACATACACACAGTTTTTGTTCAACCATTTGAAAGCAAGCTTCTGATGACAGAACACTTCATATCAAGTATTTCAGCACGTATTTAAGAACTACATTCTTCTTTATATCCATAATACCATCATATTCTCACAACATTCTTTTTTGCACATTGAAATTGAGATAATTCCCCCTTTTCTCCTAAAGTACAGTTTGTAGAAATTCCTTTGGGGCAACTAGTGGTTTTTGTATATCTGAAAAGATCTATTTGACCCTCATTCTTGCAAGATATACTACTCTAGGTTGAAGTTACCTTTTAGAAGCACTTCACAATACTCTCCTACCTTATTCCATTTTTGCTGTTTAAGAAGTTTGCGGAATATGAAAATTTTATGTATTGTATTGGCTGAGCCACAGGATTCCAGGTATTTGTTTAAACAATATTCAGGGTGTCTGTGAGGGTGGTTCTGGGAAATATTTGTATCAGTAGACTGAATAAAGAAGACTGCCTTCCCCAGTGTGGATGGTCATTGTCCAACCCACTGAATACTTGAATATAACAAAAGACTAAGCAAGGAAGAATTTGGTCTCTCTGCCTGACTGTCTCAAGGCTGGGGCATTAGTCTCTACCCTGCTTCAGACTCAGACTGAGACTGAAACTTACACCCTTAGCTCTCCTGCTTCTCAGACCCTCAGACTTAGAATGGAACTTACCATTGTCTCATCTAAGTCTCCAGCTTGCTGACTACAGATCTGGGAATTTCTCATTCTCCATAACAGCATGAGTCAATTCTTTATAATAAATAAATATATATCCTTTTGGTTCTGTTTTTCTAGAGAACCCTGACTAATACACTGTTGATATTATTGTCATTGTCATTCTTTGTGGTTCATGGAGTCTTTTTTTTTTTTTCTGACTTATTTTCAGGATTTATCTCTTTGGTGTTCTAAAATGTCATCACAAAATGACTAGTTACCTTTTTGTTTTTCCTTCTTTTTTTAATATGTGTTTTTTTTTTAATTTCTGAGAGAGAGAGAGGCAACGTGAACAAGGGAGGGTCAGAGAGAGAGGGAGACACAGAATCTGAAACAGGCTCCAGGCTCTGAGCTGTCAGCACAGAGCCCGATGAGGGCTCGAACCCATGAACCATGAGATCATGACCTGAGCTGAATGAAGTCAGACACTTAACTGATGAGCCACCCAGGCGCCCCTTGTTTTTCCTTCTTAAGATTTGTTAGGATTCCTAAGTTTGAGACTTTCATCAATTTGGGAAAATTTTCAGGTATTATTTCTTTGCATATTACTTTTATCCTTTATTACTTCCTTGGGAATTCCAATTAGACACATAAGAAAGAGACTCTATTTCCTTGCATGTTTTATGATTTTTGGTGTGAATTCATGTTTTATAAAACCTTTTCCTTGAAATTACCCAAGGCCCAAATTAAAGTGTTTTCCTTTATATAGGCTCTGACTTTGCCTTTAGTGGGGTCAGGGAGCACTATCAAATTGGTTAGCTTTAAATTAAATTTAAATTAAATTTAAATTTAGCATGGAATTTTTCAGACAACAAAGTTGTAAACTTCTGCAAGGTTCCACTTTTGGTAATAAAAGATCAGGAGAATTCCACACCCCTCCTTTTCCACCCAACCCAAATCAGGACAAGACTGGCAAGTATCCTTGCTGTCTTCCTTTGAAGGTTAGGGTGTTGCCACATTACTCTTGGGCTGAGCATGTTACACTCTTCAGCAGCCTAAACCTTATGCTGGGGACCCAATTTGATATTCCAACTTGAGTGGTTCCTAAGTTTCTTTCGTTGTCCCCAGAACATGGCTTTTTAAAACAAAAGATGTGAATTGCTGGGGAACTCAGGGAAGTGAGTACACCACTTGCATGCTTTTAGATTTGTGATTTCTCATTGTTCTGGGCTTATGAAGTATTCTCTTATTTGCCAACCTGAACATTCATTAAAAAAAGTTTTGAGAATATGTTCTACATTTTAAAGTATTGTTTACTAGGGCTTTCTAAAGGACATTAAGTCTTCCTTTATACCATAAAAGGAAGTTCTAGCTAAGTTTTAATA
Organism: Hyaena hyaena; assembly: GCF_003009895.1. Classification (NCBI taxonomy): domain Eukaryota; kingdom Metazoa; phylum Chordata; class Mammalia; order Carnivora; family Hyaenidae; genus Hyaena; species Hyaena hyaena. Next base: position 1,364,568 of record NW_024081025.1, on the reverse strand, counting down.
ATTTCTTTCTTTTTTATAAATAATGTTTACTTTCTTGTTTCATGGGATAGTGGTGGAGACAAAGGGGTTTTATTTTATTTTTTTAATATAATCTCTACACCTAACATGAGGCTCAAACGTACACTGCCAAAAACAAAGGTTGGATACTCTATGCACCGATCCAGCCAGGAGCCCCTCAGCAGTTTCTTATCCATGTATCAGGAAGATATGCATTTTGCTCAGTCAAAAAAAAAAAAAAAAGATATGCGATAATGTAAATGCATTATTCTTTAATAGAACTTATTTTAACTCATAAATCCCCATTTTTCCTTCATAGAAGAAAATAGTCTTGTGATTCCAAGTATAATCATTCACTTCCACATTAGAATTTATTCTCTCTGGGGTAAATTTCCAACTGAGTCACAATCATACACAGAATTCATTTCTCCATGGTGTAAGGCCTAAATTAAGGCTCAATATTAAATGCTGCCCTGACATTTGGTAAAACTGGGAGAGTCCAAATGGCCTAAGCATAAGTTTCCCTCTTCACTCTGCTTTCACGGATAGGGTACCCTAGCCAAACACTCCTTATCAAAGGGACCAGGCACAGTCCCTACTTATCCCTAGATAGTGGTTTTGCCAGCGTGTGGAATTATTCAAACAAACCAGTCATATCCCCTTGTGAGAACCAAGAGGCATCACACACTCTTGTTACTACAAGTCTGCCTCCTATAGCTCTTGGTTGTTCACACTGTTCCTGACTATAATCCCTATGAGGCCCAGCATAGCCTACAACATCCTTTTCCTTGAGCTGTAAATATATGCGACTAATAATTTGTTGTTGATCTGATCTGTTCAGTGTCAAAAACTGTGTGTTTAGCCATCCCCATATCCCCAGGACAGGAATCTCTCCCTTACCAAAGGGTGAATAAGACACTTTAAATAAAAACCACTAGTGCTACAAACTGCACAATATGCTCCACCATGACTGAAGACTCCTGGTCAGTCTTAATTAATTATTCTTGGCTAAGTGAACTGATTTTGTGATATGATAAGTCTGCCTGAGATAGGACAGCTAATTGCTGGTAGGCTTGGTGGTGTGGTATTCTGTTGTCTTTGTCAGCCCATTGCCCTCACTCTCCACCCTAAAACTCTCTTGCCCCCACTATAAAAACTGTTGTTGTTTGACCATACACTGGCATAATCTGGTGGTATCAGGTTTGGTCTGTTTGGCAGGTGATCTCTGCTCACCAAGGATCAATCTACCTTACCACATCTGGCCTGATGACTATCACTGGCTGCTTGGGAAAGCTATACAGACATTGTAATTGTGCACCTCTGGGACAGGCCCATAGATAGCCTTTTGTGAGGTTTGTGGAAATAAAGATCACCACCTATCAGGGAATTTAGCATGGCATCCCACTTGTAGTTGTTCATGCAAGGGTAGTGACCTTGCTGGTTTCCTGTGCCGCTGCTTCCCTTGCCACTGTTGCTTGCATTCTCCTGACCCTCAGGAGTATCGAGGTGCACATCCGTCATGGCCTGTGGCCCAGGGGCTGGTGAAAAAAAAAAAAAAAAAAGGTAGGGGGAGGAAGGAACATTGGTAGTCAACTGGTCTACCAAAGCAAAACTCATAGCCAATGTACCTAGGCTTTGTTCAGTTATTGCTACCTGCTAGCACACCAAAGGGCTAATCTTGTAATCATTGGCCATATAGTCTCCATCCAAGCCATAGACAAAATGACTTTATTGGATGTGGACCTGGATCCCAGGAAGACTGGCATTCCCTGGACAAAGAGGCAACCACCTACAAGGGAGGCTACCAAGTTCCTAAACTTTTACCCAAACACCCAGAAGGTCTGTATTACAGGTGATTGTGCAGACAGAAACTGAAAGCTACAACTTTATGTGGCTAAAAACCTAAAATATTCTCAGGGAATCGGAATAGAGAGAGAGAGAGAGAGAGAAAAGAAGTCCACATGACAGAAGACGTGGGGCTATAGTGGAAGAGGGTTTTGATCAAGTCTGGTGATGGGCCCAGGACATTCCCCTGCTCCACTTTGTCTCCATGTCTCTGTTGAAGCAAAGATCCTAATCCTCAGCAAAACACCCATGGTATCCTTGTGGCACAATGAAGGGGTTAATTCAAACCTAACCTGAGCCCATGGTCTTTAAACCATATAAACCAACCATTGCTATGAGGGAGGCCTCCAACTCTGATGATACTGATTTAAGGTTCTCTCCAGGAAGAAACTTATAAATATGATAGGAGTAGAGAACACCACTCCCCCACACCCCAGGTATATCCAGTGACCAACAACAATAACCAGACAAACAAAAAATGGAAAGAAAGAAAGAACCCTGAATATAAGGAAAGAAAACAAACAAACAAAAAAAAACAACTTAAAGAAAAGGCCTATAATTTGGCCTAATTGGAAATCCAAAATTTACTAGAAAAATGTATATAGCAAAAGATAAAAGGACATTGATTGGCTTCTGTGAATTACAACCTGGGGTCTGAATTAACTTTAATATCTGCAGAAATTCACTAATTGGCAAACCTTCATGGTCTTAACCAATACTATGGCTAAAATTACAGTTATATCTTGGAATCCCACTAAAGTTAAACATGGTATCCTCCATAATCAGGGATTCAGTTAAGGGAGTTGCTGAATATAAAGTAGAAGGTAAATAGGTATGCCTCACCTTAACTATAAGAGTTTTTGCCAAGCTTAAATCCCTTATGGTTATAGCACTCATTGCCCTAAAATATCCCATAATGGGCATGGACACTCTGACCCAATAAAAGATAAGTGAAGATTTAAGTTAAGTCTTTAATACTTATATATTGGCTTAACAAAATAAGAACTCATGACCCATCCTTCCATTCCCTAACCCCTCAACCCCATTAAAATAGTTAACATGATTCAATGTAATCTAAAACAAGGTCTTCAAGTATTAAAAACTTGTTATATAACAGGTAATGAGTGAGCCCTTCCCTGATCCCACTGCTATTTCATTTAACAGCCTTATTTGGCCTGTTCCCTAAATCTGGATTAAATGAATGGTGGCCTATACTGGATTGCTGTGACCATAATGCCATGGTTCCATCCCAATAAGGCCTCTACACCCAACAACCTAATAACTTAAATTGCTGACTCCATCCAATCAGCAACTGGTAAATATTTTGCTACTATAAATTTGGCTAATATGTTCTATTCAATGCCTATTTCAACAGCCTCTCAGCCATAGTTAGCCTTTACCACTAAAGGGACACAATATACCTTTACAAGGAATAGTCACAGGATACCTCCACAGCCTTGCCATTGTACACAGTCTTTACAGGCAAAATCTTAACTACAGTAACCTTTCTCCAGGAGCATAGGTATGACATTATTTGCTTGACACACTCATTAAAGACACGAGTCACAAAAGACTCACGAAAAGGGGATATGCTGTTGTCCCACACATAGTGCAAGGCTCTGCCACCTCCATTAAATTCCTTAAAGTGGGGTGCCTGGTGGCTTAGTTAGTTGAGTGTCCAACTGCAGTTAGGTTAATGATCTCGCAGTTCGTGAGTTTGAGCCCCATGTCTGACTTTGTGCTAACAGCTAGAGCCTGGAACCTGTTTCAGATTCTGTGTCTCCCTCTCTTTCTGTCTCTCCCCTGTTCACACTCTGTGTGTGTGTGTGTGTGTGTGTGTGTCTCAAAAATAAATAAAACATTAAAAAAAAAAAGAATCCGACTCTTGGTTTTGGCTCAGGTCATGATCTCATGGTTTGTGGGTTCAAGCCCCACTCTGTGCTGACAAGAAGAAGCCCGCTTGGGATTCTCTTTCTCTCCCTCCCTCTGTACCTCCCATGCTCACTCTTTCTCAAATAAATAAACATTAAAAAATTTAGTATGATTGCAATAATATTTGCAAGTTTGATTAAAAATTAATTTTTTGCTCTCTTTATCCTTCTGATTAACTATCACATAATATGTGTATATATATATACATATATATATGCACAGTATAATTGTGTAATCTGTGAACACACATATTCAGATGTTTTAAAATTTTCACGGTAGAATGAAAGCAAATTTCTATTACTGGTATAATCTCTATAATTACTTTTATTTTCAGGTGTGTTACTTTTACCTTCCAACTTATCTTCCATCACAACAATTAGCAGAAGTCACTGAAAATAGTAAGAGGTCAATATAAACTTTATTTAAAGACCATAAGACTTTTTTTAGGGGAGGGGTGTAATTTTAGACTATGTATTTATTTGTTTATTTTTGTTGTACTCTATCTTTGTAGCTTTAGTTTGCATTTTGTGGAAAGACATTTTCTGATTTCAGAGAAGGAAGGCCCCAAAGAATGCAACAAAGGAAACCCACTATTAGATTTCCTTGGAATAATTGAGAATTGACTGTAAATGTACTTACTCGGCTTTTTAGTCATTTTTATAAAGACAAATAAATATGCATTTTACTATAGAATTCTGAACTCTCCCCTTGAAAGCTATAATAATGATTTGATGACCTTCTCCACACTGCTCTAGCTATGTACACCTTGGCTCAAATATCCTTTAGCTCAGTAGTGGCTAAATGATCAGGCACTCTGCTTCATCCATCTGTTTTAACAGTGACCTCTTTGGAATTTTTTTTTATAAGCTTTGGATATTTTCTTTTTATAGCTTTGCCAACATAATCATAATGCATCCTGACACCAGACAGTGTAAATTAATTCCTCTTCTGTCTTATGAGCCACAGAGAAGAACCAGATTTTTCACCTTAACACTTGATTAAATTGTGGAAAGAAAGGAGACCAAAAAATGAGGTCTTTGGGAAAACTGTATCTCACCAATGCCAGCCTGGAGACTAAAAGTAAAAGTAAATTTAAAGCAAATTAGCTCTTCCTAAGATTTTTTTTTAAAATCTTAACAGGAAGAGACATAGAGGAGGAGAGAGAGCAAGGGCAGGTAAAAAGCCTATTTATCTTAAAATCAATCTTAAGCCAGATGAACTAGACCAGTGTTTCCCAAACTTATCTGCTCATTAGGCTCACCTGGGTAGTCTGTTAACAATACAGACTAGAGCCTCCAATTCGGTGTGTCTGATACCATATGAATTGCAAGCCCCCAAAGAGATTCATGTTGTCACACAAATTTGGGAATGACTGAATTAGAGTAAAGGTTTGAGGTCAGATTTCCTAATAATACACTGAAAAAACCACAAACACAAATCCATATCCAAATTATTGGGAGCTATGAGCTAACACATGTATTACCCAAAAGAATAGTTGTTTTAGCAAAGGACATCAATGGCACATGCACAGCCTTAGAGAGCTATTCATCCAATTTCAGAGCTTATTAAGAATTTTCTTGGAGTAGATTAAAAATTAAATAAATCACAAAATTAACTTTTCCCAGAGCTGCTCTATCAGAACATATAATGATGGTCTTGGCTACATCAGCAAACCTCTGGGCTTTTTCACCGTTCACTCTAACAGTCAACCCTGAAGGCCACCACTAAAGAAGTTTAATATGTTTTTCAATAAATGTTCTGCAGGGGTGACTTGTTTTGGTCATCGGGTGACTTGTTTTGCCCCTAGATGACCATTTGTTCCTAGGAGGCAGGAACAAATAGGTTCTAGGTGTAGATAGTAGGTAGTAGTTGTTCAATGAGTGCTTTCTAAATGAACTCTACATTGATCTGATCTACAAATCCACATGATTTGTAGATCCTGTCTGAGCAGCTGAGAAGCTTATGTTATTGAACCTAAAAGCACTTTGTTGGAATTTTAAGTTTTGCATATTTAAACCCTAGACCTAGAAATATTTCTGAACTAAGAAAGACATTTCAAGTCACCTTGCCACTCTGATCCATTTCACATCAGATTTCTCATTGTTGTCCTTTGACATTTGATTAAGGATGCTGAAGAATTTTATATAGAAAAATTTAGGGTGCCTGGGTGGCTCAGTTGGTTAAGCAGCTGATTTCAGCTCAGGTTGTGTCTCACAGCTAGCTCATGGGTTCGTGCCCTGTGTCAGACTCTGTGTGGAGCCTGCTTCAGATTCTGAAGTCTCCCTCTCTCTCTCTCTGCCCTTCCCCCACTTGTACTCTGTCTCTCTCTGTCTTAAAAATAAAGATTAAAAGAAAAATTCCCCCAAATCTTTTGTAATTAAAATAACTGAATAAATTACTAAAATGCTGACTCATTTGTAATAATCTGAAAATTAGTATAATTACAGACAGTTCTAAAGATCTTCACTGTAGGGGAAGCTGAGGAGAAAGGAAGTATAGAAACATGGATGTATTGAAAATAGAAGACACAATTGCTCACTAAAGCTTCTTTATCCTGAGGGGCCAGAACATTCTGGATGATATTAACCAAGATATCTTTGGGTCTTTTAAAGAGATCATAAAAAACAATGGACTAAGAAAAAAGGCAGGACTGAAGATCTCACTTAATTCAACTAATATTTGAGTGGTATCATTTATAGATGTTCATCTTCTGAATAAAAAAATCAGAAACAATCTTTTGAAATGTGATCAATGTAAAACAGCTGTTTGTAAGAGGGCAAGTACTGAGAATGAATAAATGAAGGCAGTAAAGCACAGGAGATATTGCACGATCCCATTAGAATACATCCAGCACACAATCTCATTACAATAGTCAGTATAGCCTCTAGGCAATTGCAGGCTCTCCCAGACCAACTGCTCTTCACCCTTCACAGTTGTTCTTCATCAATTTTCTCTTGTTCTTCCTAGCCCCTGATCCTGCCATAGATCTTCCCAGTGTGCTCTTCCTCTTCATCCTATTCACACTAGCTCCTGGAAAATACTTGTTTAATTCACTCACAGAACTATGCTGTATGCGTGACTCCCTACAAGAAAAACTCCAGTCTTAGACCAAAGAAGCAAATCATTAATGGTGGCACTTCTGCAAATTAGTTAATAGAAAAAGAGTGCTTTTTGGGAAAGATGGGGGAAAGGCTTTCCTGAATTATCAGCACTTTATCTTCTGCTTATATTTTAGGTTGGGGCAGTGGGGGTGGAGTCACACCTGGATTTTCAGCACCAACCAATTACATAACATTGGGAAGATTCCTCAACCGCTTTGAGCCTCAGTTTCCCTAGACCCTGCTCTGTAATGCTTCCTCAATGATTAAACCCCTTTATTTTCCATTTGCAGTAGGCAAGAGAACCTAGATTTTTAGAGCTTTCTTTCTGGTAATTAAATAGCTTTTAGCTGTCACCTCTTTCGCTCCTCTTGCTTATACAGAAATCTGCTTAAACCCATCTAAACTTCCCAATCACTCAGTAAAACATAGCCAGGAACTAAAGAGGAAAGTAGTGATTAGAGCATATTCTAATTCACTTATAAGCATTTATTAGCCAATCTGTTTCACTTTTAAGACCTATGGACTAGATACATTTGTTGCAATAAACTCAAAACTTGGAATTTTTTAAGCTAGAGTAAACTTTCTTCATTTAAACTATATTTTACCTGCACTAAAGAGTGTGAGCTTAGAGGAAAAACTAATCAGTATATATATGAAAGCTCTTGTTTCATTAAATGAAGAATGTTCTCGTTTAAGTCACTCTTGTGTCACCAGGAGACTGCCCTTGGGTCTTTCAGTCTCAGAAGAGACGACTCAAGTTTCAAGCTACTCACTCCACCCTTGGGTACCGAGGTTCCTGAAAAGCTTGAAGTCTTGCATGTTGGGGACTGCAGGACACTGACAATCATACATCACATTGTGTGGAGAGAGGAACACTCTAGCATTTTCAGAAGCCCCTATTACAGGTTTGGAAATAATAAAGACAATACAAATGTTCATGGGTTTGTTTTTTTTTTATACCTACCTATGTGTGTCACTTTCTCCAGCAAATCCTCTATGAAGCATAGAGGGAAAGCAGAGCTGCCTATCTTCTGTTAACTTAAATAGTCTTCGTATTTTAAAATATTAATCGCTGAGATTAAAATTCAAAAGTTGTTTCCCAGTAAATTCTAGATCAGTACGCTTCGTGTAGTCTGAAACACCATCTGTCTTTGATGTGTTTTTAATTTAAGCTAGCCCAGTCATAACAAAGTATTTTCACTGAGTATTTTTTTCATAGTCATTTATTCAATTGAGGTCAAGTTGAGTGGCCATTTTGCTGCTATGTTAATGCATGAGGTAAGCTCTTTCGAGTCTAAGAATTCTCTTTTTCTTTTAATCCTTTCTGTAACTTGCTTCAAGATTTATCTGGGGAACATACATTGAGACATTCTCATTTCTATTTCTCATATATATAATAGTAATTATAATTGTAAATAGAATTTTTGGTCTTTTTAAAACTGCATTTCTAAAATATTATCTGCATTCTGACAAATCTCTCCCTTTAATTTATTGTAATGGTAACTCTCATTTTTAAAATTAAAGGTAGTGATAGAAACATATGATTCAGTTCTTAATTCTATCACCATATATAACTGGGGGCAAGTGACTAATTTCTCATAACACATTTTAAATGACCCGTGAAGTTTAGTAGCTGGGTGAAAATTAATGTGTGCTTTCTGCATTTTAGGATATATAGAAATATTTCAATAGGTTAATTTTTAAATTTGAGATATAACATTGTGCACAAGATACTCAAATGTCTATCTGACTTTTACCACAGCACATCTAACTCATTTTTTTTCTATTTTACAATTTCATAGAATTGATGCAAAACTAAATTAATCAATGCTACTAAAGACAGCAAGAAAAAAAAAAAACAATTGGCAATCCATAAGTAATTTGGAGAGACCCGAGAATTTTGGAGCTGGAAGGAACTTTAGTCATCAGCAAATTAATAAACAAAAATTAAACAAACTAACAAAAAAGAAATCCTGATTTCAAAAATGAGGAAAAGGGGGCACACCTGGATGGCTCAGTTGGAAAAGCACACGATCCTTGATCTAGGGGTTGTGAGTCTGAGCCTCAGGTTGTGTATAGATTACTTAAAAATTAAAAAATTAAAAAACAAAGAGGAGGAAAAGGAAACCAAATTGTTGGTATGAAAAAGATCTCATTAATTTCAGAATCAAGTCTAAATGGCATGTCACTGGATCTCTGGGCTAGTACTTTTCCCACAATAATGATGGCTTTTAATTGTTTCAAGGATAAAACAATTTTTTAAACATCAGATCATCAATGGACACAGTGAATATAGTTTGCAGTAGGAAAAGGCTGAGACTTTGGGTGTATGTGGGAGAAAAATGTAGACCTTTTGCTATCCCATTCTATGAAGGTCAGACCTTCATGTGCTTGGGGTGAGGTTTCTGATTGTAAAGTCTGTATGGAAAGACATGTCCATATCTTGACCTGTGTTGTGCTTAGAAGTCAATCTATGTTCTTCCAAGGCTCTGTGAAAAAAATCATTCTCTCCTTTGATTGAAAAAAGCCCTCTTGCTTGGAAGCATACTGTTAGGGTAGAGGAAGCTTGTTAAATAATAATCCTACCTTGGACTGATGAGATTCAGACAATAACAGTTACTTACTGGTGTACTTTTAAAATTGTATTCATTGAAGTCTGAATTGCATAATAACTTCCAAGATATAAAATCATAACATACTGATTTCTTTATGTGCAGGGAGAGGGATTCTAGCCTAGAGTCTAGGCAGGACAGGATTGAAGCAACCTTGCCTATGGAAGGAAGGTAGACACCTACAACAAGGCTGGACACTAAAGAGAGAGCCAACCAGTAGGGACCCCCACAAATGGGCACAATTAATGAACCCTAGTAGTAATGATGTTAAATATCTAATACTAGGTTGCCCATTTCTGCACTACAATTCTCTCATATCATTCTCCAGTCTTTGGCAAAGTTTACAATGCAACACAACCATCTTAGTGATATCTCTGCTTCAGGCAACAGAGAGAGGACTCTGAGGACAATCTTAGTGTGATTTTGACCAGAGAGAGATGCAGCAGCATCAAAAAGTTTTAGGAAACAGCAGGAAGTGGTGAGCAGAGAGACCAGAATATCAGACAAGAAAAACTGACAGGTAACACTTAGGATGGAGTCTTAGAATCTGAAGATTCTTAGAAATACTAGGTGTGGGGGGAAAAAAGTTTGTATATCATGTAGTATGGGAGATACAACTAGTTTATTGAGGTTTAATGCAAGATGATGCTTCAAGGTTGTAGAATCTACAGTTTTTTAGATAGCTGTTGATTGAGAAAATATAGAACAGATGAAAAGATACTATAAAAATAAATATTGCAAAGCAATCAATTCTCATTTTTATAATACTCTACATACATTTGGAAAATGGTAATATATATGATATGTGACAGTATTTATTTAGACACAGATACATATATATGGCTTATGGACCCATCTAATAATTCTGTAGAATCCTAGCAGACCAGGATCTCCATGTTGATAAGCACTGCACTGCATCATAAACCATTGCTTTGATGGCCAACAACCTGTTTCCTCTAACAACAAGAACTTTAATATCTAATATGTAAGACTTCTTCCACCTAATTTACTTCCTCCCTTTGTTCATTTAGAATTATAAGTTATTCAAACTAAAGAATTTTGTTGACTGCTCATGTAACCTAATCCTTTCAGCTACCTTTTTGAGATTGAAAGCCTAGATAATCATGACCGTCAATGTTCATAGATAAGTCCAGGGAGATTCACCGATATGTCTGTAGAATAGATTAGAAGAATTTCTCATACTAGATTCCATTCCACAGCCCAATCTTCAGTCCAGAATCCTGGTAGCCTGTTTTGAGCATTGAAAACTCACCACCACTGGAGAGCTATGGGCTCACACAGTAATGGCTTTCTTCACTTAGCCTTATCTAAACCTCAGTTGTTAGACTATGATAATCAAATGGCAGAGAATAATTCTAGAGTGAAAAAAATAAAATATCACTCTTGAAAATTCCAAATTATTTTCAGCAAGGCTGGAAACGGAAATGGAAATGGAAAAATCTCATTTAACTAGCAAGTGCAATAAAAATGTGACATTTACAAACTAATTATAACACATTTCCATTCTTCATTGGTACACTCAGTGATGACATATTGTTCTTTTATAGTTGCCATTTCCAAGTTTTAATTGCTTTGGTTTAATTGGTTTAATCCAAAAAAATGTCAATTCAGTAATTACCACTATGCTGTTGGAATTAGTTTCATTTATTGTGCAAAAGAAAATTTGACTTCAGAAAGGGAAAAACAATTATAATATAATACCAGGGGAAATACTATATCATCAAGGTATTTAAAAACAGTATTGTATAAACTCAAACTCAGTTTATTTTACAGGAATAAAGAAAATGTTCTTTTTTCCATTTTAAACGATAATAATCAAATAAATAATCAAATACAAATTAATTAATCCAGAATCACATTCATTCCTTTATAAATTTATTACTTTGTTTGGAAAATAACTGCTGAATGCCAATTATATGCTTGGCAAAACAGTTATAGAACAACTTCATGGAATCTAATGTGTGAGAAAAAAAAAATCAACACAAATCCGTGTATAAATATAATATGATTTAGATGAAAAATTAGTTTGTTTTGTGAGTGTATCAGAACCTGATTCATTGACAATATGAGCCTTGTGGAAAAGGAGCTAGCTAGTTGGTATAGAGGTGAAAGAAGAGTATTTCATGCACAGAAGAAAAGCATAGCACATTTCAGAAACTGAGGAATGACCAGTGTGGCCTAAGCACAGAGAAGAAGGTGGAAAATGGCACAAGATGAAGTGGGTCAGTTAACAGGGGCTGTGTCATTGGGGCATGTTAAGAATTTGGTCTATCCTTATAACAAAGGGGAGTCATCAACGTGTTTGAAGCAAAGCATGATGATCAAAATTGAACTTTTAAAAGATCACTTTGGTGGCAGCAAATGGAACATTTTGGAAAAGAAGAGTGGATTCAAGAGATGAGTTTGGAGACAATTGCAGTATTCCAGGTAAGAGATAATGATCAATTATAAGATAGAGTTTATGCCTTCAGTTTAACAATCTATAAAGTCTAAAGTTATTTGTGTTCTTCAAGTGACCTATTTTCACAGAATTACACATGTCAGACTCAAAGGGAAAGCAGAGTGATACAATAGAAGGTATTCATGCTTTAGAATGAAATACACCTGGTTTAGCTCTGGTTTGAACTTTTGGCTTCACGACTTATTAGCTAAGGGACCTCATACAAAGCATTAAGCTCTCTGAGCCTCAGCTTTCACATCTTTTGAGCACATAATACAATCTCCCACAGCTGAGAAGACTAAGTGTGACAACCCATGTGATATTCCCAGCATGTGGAAAGCCGGTTGGTAGGAAGAGCCCTAGGAGAGATGGTTTCATCCCCTCATGTTAGAGGTTCTTGAATTCCTTTGAAATCTGTTCCTCCTTCTGGGTTTCTTTCTCAGTGAGAAGGACTAAAATCCACCTAGTTGCACAAATCAGAGCCCAGCAGACATCCTTTTCCTTCACCTCCATGACCATCTAGTCATATAAACTCTATTCTCTGAATAGCTCCTCAATTTATGGACCAACTGCTTTGCTCACTCTCTTTCACTAACCTAGTTAAGGTCATCAGCATCTAGAGCTTGGATTATCCCCTTCACTAATTATCCTGCCTGAGTTTTGTTTCCTCTTCCCTTCTTCACACCAGCCACACAAACCTTACTACCTTAGCTCTTTCACCACTCTCAAAAGTCACCTAGTTCCTTAGTATGACTAACAACACCCTGCATGATCTACATTCTGCTTACATCCCAGCCTCACCTCTTGCTGCTCCTATGCCTATGGTCCAGCAGCTGGAGGAAATTGCTCCTCACTTAGGACTTGGAGCTCTCAGAAATATACTCCCTTCACCTTGAGACTCAGGCCAAAGGATGGATGCAGTTCTTCCTGGTTGGAGCACTCTTCTCTCAAAGCTTCTCTTCACTGGATCAATACCTACTCAAAACTGAAGCCTTGGCTCAGATTGGGGCTTTGAGAGGCACTTTTCCCTCACCTGAGTGTACCCTAAAAGTGTAGGACAGCCTATAACCTGAATTTCATTATTTGAATGAATTGAGTGAGCAGTCAAGTGGGGCATGAGGAGTCTCACTAGATTGGCGAAGGTCACATAAGTTGTGGTTGGTAGTGTGAGCAGAGGACCCGTTTCCTGCTATAGGTTGTAGTGTGCCTTTCTCTCCATCATGCCGACACCTACCTTATTTTATTTATTTATTTATTTATTTATTTATTTATTTATTTCTGAGAGAGAGAGAGAGAGACAGTGTGAGCAGGGGACAGTCAGAGAGAGAAGGAGACACAGAATCTGAAGCAGGCTCCAGGCTCTGAGCTAGTTGTAAGCACAGAGCCCGATGCCGGGCTTGAACCCATGAACCGTGAGATCATGACCTGAGCCGAAGTCAGATGCTTAACAGACTGAACCACCCAGGCGCCCCTGACACCTACCTTATTAATTTCTGTTTACATTACCTCTCTTCATTAAACCTTAGAAACATTCTCTTCATGTGGTTGCAAAATGTTGCACATTTATACTGTGAGTTATGATTTTTTCACTCAAAACAGACCATCGTCACTTCCTTTCCCAAGATTTCTTTGACTTTCCAGAAGTGGTAGCCATAGTTCCCATAACATTCTCAAGCACTCCTGCAGATTTTTTACAGTCATCTCCGTCCTCATGATACTATAAACTCTCTGAAACTAAAACCATTCTATTCATTTTACATCTCTGGTATCCAAGGCTGTTCTTGGAATTCAATAGTACTTAATATTTGTTTAACATAATGGCACTCCAGAGCTAAATGGTGTCCAAACAAGTACAACTAATATGAGATAAGGTATGCCAAGAAAAACATGATGCAAGAGTAAGAAGACAGGCTAAAACAATGATGGCTCTGCCATCTAGAGATAGAGTGTGTGAGAAAAAGCAGATGGCTCTGGCTAAGATAAAGAATTAGGAAGGCAGCTGGGAAGATGGTGCCACTGCCAGAACAGGCTGTCTCCCCTGTGGAGTACCTTCACTCATGCAGTGGCCTTCCTGCCTCTTTGTAGTCAAGATAGAGAACTGGAGATGGAAAGGAAGAAGCTGTCACTTTCAGAGAGTGAGCAGTTAAGTAGGAAAGCTGTCTCATATGGCACTTTCTACGCCTCCAGGGAAGCCAAAAGCCAACACTAGAGTAGCTGGTTTCACAGGTTTGAAATGACAGAATCAAAGTCAACTAATTGCAAAGGAAATGGAACTGAGCTGGGGGCAGAAATCCAAGTGTTAGTTCTAATCTTGCCCTGTGGTCTCAGGCAGACTTCTGAGCCTCATTTTTCTCCTCTGTGAAACAAAAGATTTAAACTAGATGGTCTCCAACAGCCTTTTCTCATTTAGGGGTTGTGCAACTTATAGGACTGGCTCCTGGATTTATTTAAAGCAGCTACATAACCAAGGTAGAGCAGACTGTCACTCTGATTAATGTATGCAAATGCAGACATTCAAGCTCATCCCTTCACCCCTGAAACTTGAACTAGACCAGTTGAAGCATTGACACATGATGATATCCCCTCATCCACATATGGTAAACACAGTCATAAGCTTTATCAATAAAAAGTTACAGATGTGTTGGAGCTGTAAAGCAGTGGTTTGCAAATACCAAACTCAGTGTGGCAACTTGTTTAAAACATAAGTTCCAAAGCCTTGCTCCATATCTGCCAAATCAGAATCTCCAAGATGGAGCCCAAGAATATGTTTATATTTTTATATACCTTTTTCACTTTTTATAAACCTCACATATGATTTGATAATTAGCTAGTTTGTGGCTCATTTTTAAAGGAAAATTAGTGTTTCTCAATGGATAGCCTATAGATCATTTTCATGTGAATTATCTGAGATACCTGTTAAAAATATCTGGGAATGTGACCAACAATCTGTATTCTAACAATTCTTTCAGTGATTTTATAACTGAAAGATTTTACAAGCTGACAAATCAAATCAATATGTGGGCAAAACCTCAAAGTCTATGAAACAATATAGTAAAGATAGGAAATTATGATTGCAGTATAGGTTTATTTCAGTATTATTATTATTATTATTAATATTTGTATTGTTTCATCATCTCATCTAATCCCCATAACAAGCCTATAATATAAGCATTTTAACCTCATGTTACTTATACATTGAAGCATTAGAGAATTCAGGTAACCTGCTCCACACACAAGATTCATAATATGGATGCTTTGGAACTGAAAATTAATGCCCTGTAACTAGGAAACAACTTATATTGCAACAGAATGTGTAATTAAGATTTCAGTACACCTTTTAATTAAACAATTTGCTGAGATCTTATCTTATGAGGCAAGTTAGAAATATGTCTCAGTTCCTACTGGCTGGACTTACTAGCTACTACACAAATGTTAATGCCATTCTAGTAATCATAGATTACCCAAGATAAAATGACTATTAACTACTAAGCAACAACGTTTCAGGGATGTCCTAGAATCATAAAATGATCTAAGGTAGTCATCATTTCTAGTCAATAACCTTCAAACGCAAATACGTACAGTTGAGAAGTCCAGAAGTATGCTAAGGTCTTATTCACCTAGGAAAGAACCCACCCAGCTCTAGACCTTAGTTGCCTAACTGCTTCATGAATCTGTCTTTGCTCCACAGGCCCTACACTCTGTGCTGCTCGACTCAGTATATCAACTACTTGCCTTAATGTTAGAATAGGATTACATTAGATTTCAAATGTCTTTCAAAGAATAAAATATTAAATGCTGTTACTACAGATATGTTGAGACAAAGCTTGTTTTTTTTTCATTGAGTCTCCTCAGTTTATCTAAGAAAATAAGTGCCTGTGAAAAGATGTATTTGTCTTTATCTCTTGGTAAATTGAAGCAGAAAGGGTCTCCCAGATTCCCTCTTCCTGAGTTGGCCAATTTTGAGTCAAGCACAATAGTAGGCATTTCAGAAACTGAAGGAACCTTAGCTATTATGAGACCTAGCTTTGATTTTACAAAAAAAATCACTGAAAATGTAAATATAAAATACAAATTCATCCAAAGCCATGTAACTTTTAACAGAATACAAATTTTTCTCCTTTCCTGTGTTCACACCCTATGCTTTTCCTCTTCCTTCCCATTGATGTTACACAGTTTCTAAAAGATGTGGATACATAGGTATTTTCACAAAGGGGAAAAAGTAATGAAAATCACATCAAAAAAGAGAAATTGCCAAAATAAACAAATCAAACTCTTACTAACTATAGATAGACTTGATGAAGATACACTGATTAAGATTTTGGTGATTGTGTGCTTTACTTTCATTCAAATTTTGCATGTCAACTCAGATTGCATAGCTATTTCCTGTCAAGGGTTTTCCTGAAGGAGCCATTTCTTCTACAAAATCAATATCTAATTTTCTAAATAAAGAAGAAAAAGATACTTACAAGTCTCAGATTAAGGTATGCTGTTATTTCTAAGAGGTTTAGGAAGAAGCTCTGATAAACTTTCTTTCCTGTAAATTAATTTTAAAAAAAGCTATAAGAACCAGAAAAGGTATAAATTCAGTTAGACTAATAAATTTTAAAGATTTTGTCAGTGCTTTATTTTTTTTAAACGGAGCTACAACCGGTAAACACCATGACTTGCTTGACTTTTTTGAGAAAGGCAGAACTCCCGATTCTGCAATAAAATGTTCTATTAAAAATCAAAATGGCTTCATTTCAAACAACAGATATTAGTACCTAAGACTACCAGCTACAATTACTGCATCAGTGCTATTAGGAATTAATGTCAAATTGAGAAATTCATCATCTAAAAAGGACAGGCCATTATAGCAAATACTTGAAGGCATAGAAACATGACTGTAAGAAAATACTTGGCATGACCACACTTTTGGGAAATTGAAAAACATATGACACTTTTCCAACATGACTGTAGAAATATTTTTTTCATTTCTTAAGTGCCCTGAAAAATTGGACCAATTTTCCCACTACCTAAATGGAGACCACGTGGAAAGAATTCAACCATCTTGCTCCTAGAAACAAAGATAAGCAGTGTACATTCTTGTTCACAGAATGGGGCCTGTATCTCAAGATTGAGCACCTGACACAAGAAGGGTGAAAAATAACTGGGGCATGAACTATCAGTATTCACACTGGCCATTGATAGCAAGAGGCAACTTTGCAAATTCCCTCTGCCACACTCCAAATGCCCTCAGCCAGCCTGCCATTCATTCTTCCTCGACTACTACAACAACATCCTAAATGACTCTTCACATTCTTGCTTCCTGAAACTCTGTTCTTTACACAGATGTCAGATGGAATTATGTCAAAGTAAATGTGCTCATAATCATTCTGGAATTAATCCTTCACAGCCTTCCCATCAGCTATGGGATCAAGTCCACGCCCTTTCACAGAGTGTATGGTGCTCCCTGGGAGTTGGCCCCAATCTACCTCTCCTTGCTTTACACCCAGGACCAACCTGCATGAATCCTGAAGCTCTGAAGTCATACCCAGCCTTGTTTATTTTGCCCTCATGACTGAGGTTCTTTGCCCTCAATCTCCTCCCCATCCAATGCTAGCATATATTCATCCGTTAAGGGTTAACTTGGGCACCTCTTTTCCAGATAACTTCTATGTTCCCTCCCCTTTGCTCCAAAACACTCTGGTGTATCTCTTTTATTAAACTTACAAATTCCGGATTAGTGCCTTCCCATCTCCACCTCACAGTTTTTTAAAGCCTTTTGAGGACATGGGCTGTGACTCATTCCTCTTGCACACCATTTTGCACATGGTAAGAGAAATGAAATAAATATCTGTTGAATGTCAAGGTGCATGAGGTACTTTTCAGACTCAGAGCTTCCTGAATGCGTTCTTTTATCACTGTGAAAGAATTTGAAAATCTGAAACGGACATCTTTTAACCTTGTTCCTATACCCAGCTTCCCATGTTGTTTTCACTGTTCCTCTCACTCTGCATCTGAGACTGTTTCCCTTCAATTGAGCCCAATTTGTACAGACTAAATAAAGAAGAACTGAGAAGAGGAAGAGAAAAATACATGAAAACATGATCATGGGGGAAGTAGCAATAAAATTCAATTTTAAAAACATCAAAATTTATGTAATATAGTGTAAATATTATGCCTAAAAACCAAGATTAAGAAAACATACTTCTGTAGCCCTAATTTTTTCAAAAACCTGTCAATAGCTCTTGACAAAAATCTAGTAGAAACTACAAATAGGAACCCAGCTTAAAGTAAGTTTGATAAAAACTAAACAATGTTGTTTGTGTCCATAGCATGCATGTTTTGAAAAATCCTTATTTTAGGGATTGCAGTGAGGGAAGCTTGCTTTGGCAGCTGAGAGATCTTTTTTCTGCCACTGATTGGTGCAGAGGTTGTCTGTTCCTCTCCAACCCTGGATTCTGGGCTCATCCATGTGACTTCTCTGGCCAAGAAAATATCAAGAGAACCTGCCCCAAGCAGCGGCTTGAAAAGTGCTTTTACACTGGGCCTGCCACCTTTTGCTGACCACCTCTGTGTGAATAAGCCCAGGCTGGTCTGCTGGAGACACCAGGCCCAGCAACAGCTAGCATGAACTATCTAGAGGGGAAAGAAGGCAGAGAAGTAGGGAGCTCAGTGCATTTCACTTGCAACCTTCTCTCAAACAGAGAAGACCTGAAGCCATAGGACAATGAGACACAGGAGTTTGGGAAGAGAAAGAGACAGAATACACTGGGAAGGAAACCTCATAAGGGTACCTCAAGATACAAGCCAAGTACACATGGTGGTGAATCCCAAATACCGCTACAAGCAGGGAAACAAAATAACCAAACTCTCAACAAGAGAAACCAAGAGACACCATTCAAAGAACACTTCCTGAAT
Source organism: Hyaena hyaena (assembly GCF_003009895.1). Lineage (NCBI taxonomy): Eukaryota > Metazoa > Chordata > Mammalia > Carnivora > Hyaenidae > Hyaena > Hyaena hyaena. Next base: position 1,345,717 of record NW_024081025.1, on the reverse strand, counting down.
GGACAGGCCTGCACAGTCAAAGAGCCCTCATTAATACAGCAGAACTCGCAGGGGCAGGGTGTACAACAAACTTTTAAAATTAACAAGAGATAGAAAACTAACCAAAATGATGAAACGGAAGAACTCTCCTCCAAAGAAATTCCAGGAAGAAATGACAGCTAAAGAACTGCTCAAAACAGATATAAGCAACATGACTGTACAAGAATTTAGAACAATACTCATAAAACTAATCCCTGGGATTGAAAAAAGCATGGAAGACATCAGAAAAACTATTGCTACAAACACTATGGAGCTCAAAAATAGTTATGATGAATTAAAAATGCTATAAATGAGATACATAATAAAAGGGAGGCGTCTAATGCACGGATTGAAGAGGCAGAAAGGAGAATAAGTGATTTAGAAGACACAATTATAGAAAAAGAGGAAGCTGAGAAAGAGAGAGATAAATTGATCCAGGAACATGAAAGAAGAGTTTGAGAGCTCAGTGATACAATCAAACAGAACAATATCCATATCATAGGAATTCCAGAAGAGGAAGAGAGAGGGAAAGGGGCTGAAGGAGTCCTTGAACAAATTATAGCAGAGAACTACCCCAACTTGGGGAGGAAAGTAGATGTTGCAATTCAAGTGGCAGAGAGAACTCCCCTCAGACATAACTTGAATCGATCTTCTGCACTATATATCATAGTGAAACTGGCAAAATATAAGGACAAAGAGAGAATTTTGAAAGCAGCTAGGGAGAAAAGGGCCCTGACATACAAAGAGAAACCTATCAGATGGTTACAGACCTATCTACTGAAACTTGGCAGGCCAAAAAGGAATGGCAGGAAATCTTCATGTGATGAATGGAAAAAATATGCAGCCAAAAATCCTCTATCCAACAAGCCTGTCATTCAGAATAGGAGGAGAGATAAGAGTCTGTCCAAAAAAACAAAAATTGAAAGAATTGGTCACCACTAAACCAGCCCTAAAGAAATCCTGAGGGAACTCTCTGAAGGAAATGTTCCAAGGAACACAAGATACTACAGACACCACCACAAGCATGAATCCCACAAACGACGCAATGACTCTAAACCCATATATTTTAATAATAACACAGAATGTAAATGGGCTGAATGCTTCAATCAAAAGACATAGGGTAGGAGAATGGATAAAGAAACAAAATCCATTTATTTGCTGTCTACAAGAAACGCATTTTAGACTGGAGGACACCTTCAGATTTAAAGTAAGGGGATGGAGAAATATATATCATGCTACTGAAAGTCAAAAGAAAGCTAGAGTAGCTATACTTATATCAGACAAACTGGACTTTAAAGACAGTAACAAGGGATGAAGAAGGGCATTATATAATAATTACAGGGTCTGTCCATCAGGAAGAACTAACAATTATAAAGGTCTTGGCACCAAATATGGGAACACCTAAATATATAAAAATTAATCACAAACAGAAACAATCTTATAAATAAGAGTGTGCTAATAGGGGGCTTTAATATTTCACTTACAACAATGGATAGATCAACTAGACAGAAAATCACTAAAGAAACAATGGACTTGAAAGACACATTGGACCAGATGGAACTGACAGATATATTTAGAATTCTACATCCTGAGGCCATGGAATTCACTTTCTTCTCAAGTGCGCATGGCACATTCTCCAAGATAGATCACACACTGGGACATAAAGCAGCCCTCCATAAATATAAAAGAATTAAGATCATACCATGCACACTTTCAGATCACAATGCTATGAAACTTGAAATCAATCACAGGAAGAAGTCTGGAAAACCTCCAAAAACATGGAGGTTAAAGAACACCCTACTAAAGAACGAATGGGCCAATCAGGTAACTAGAGAAAAAATTTAAAAATATGTGGAAACAAATGAAAACGAAAATACGAGAATCCAAACTCTATGGGATGTGGCAAAGGCAGTCCTAAAAGGAAAGCACATTGCACTCCAGGCCTATTTCAAGAAATTAGAAAAAGTGCAAGTGCAAAATCTAACAGCGCACCTAAAGGAACTAGAGGCAGAGCACCCCAAATTCAGTAGGAGAAAAGAAATAATAAAAATCAGAACAGATATAAACAATATAGAAACCAAAGAAACAGGTGAACAGATGAAACCAAGAGTTGGTTTTTTGAAAAAATAAAATTGACAAACCTCTAACCAAGCTTCTCAAAAAGAAAAGAGAGAGCATTCAAAAAGACAAAATCATGAATGGAAATGGACTTATTACAACCAACCCCTCAGAAATATAAGCACTTACCAGGAAATACTATGAAAAATTATATGCCAACAAATTGGACAACTTAGAAGATATGGACAAATTCCTAAACACACACTCACTATCAAAATTCACATGGGAAGAGATAGAAAATCTGAAGTGAAGAAATCAGTGTGAAGAAATAACTAGTGAAGAAATCAAGTAAGTTATCAAAAATCTCCCAAAAAATAAGAGCCCTGGGGCATATGGCTTCCCTTGGGAATTCTACCAGACATTTAAAACAGAATTAATACCATTCTTCTCAAGCCATTCCAAAAAATAGAAATCGAAGGAAAGCTTCCGGACTCATTCTACAAAGCCAGCATCACTTTGGTTCCCAAACCAGACAGAGACCCAGCAAAAAAAAGAGAACTGCTGACCAATATTCGTGATGAATGCAGATGCAAAACATCCTCAAGATACTTGCAAATCGAATCTAACAGCACATAAAAAGAATTATCCACAAAGATCAAGTGGGATTCATTCCTGGGTTACAGGGCTGGTTCAATATTCACAAATCAATCAATGTGATACATCACATTAACAAAAGAAAAGATAAAAACCATATAATCCTGTCAATAGATGCAGAAGAAGCATTTGACAAAATACAGCATCCCTTCTTAATAAAGACCTTCGAGAAAGTTGGGATAGAAGGAACTTAAACTACATCAAAGCCATCTATGAGAAGCTTTCGGCTAACATCATCCTCAACGGGGAAAAACTGAGAGCTTTCCCCCTGAGATCAGGAACACTACAGGGGATGTCCACTCTCACCACTGTTGTTTAACACAGTGCTGGAAGTCCTAGCATCAGCCATCAGACAACAAAAGGAAATCAAAGGCATCAAAATTGGCAAAGAAGAAGTCAAACTTTCACTTTTCGAAGACGACATGATACTCTACATAGAAAGCCCAACAGACTCCACCAGAAGCCTACTAGAACTGATTCGTGAATTCAGCAAAGTTGTAGGGTACAAAAATCAACGTACAGAAATCAATTGCATTTTTATACACCAATAATGAAGCAACAGAAAGAGAAATCAAGAAACTGATCCCATTCACAATTGCACAAAAAACCATAAAATACCTAGGAATAAACCTAACCAAAGATATAAGAGATCTGTATGATGAAAATTATGGAACTCTTATGAAGGAAATTGAAGAAGACACAAAAATTGGAAAAACATTCCATGCTCATGGATTGGAAGAATAAATATAGTAAAAATGTCATTACTACCCAAAGCAACCTACACATTCAATGCAATCCCAATCAAAATTGCACCAGCATTCTTCTCAAAACTAAAACAAACTATCCTAAAATTTGTATGGATTCACAAAAGACCCCGAATAGCCAAAGTAATATTGAAGAAGAAAACCAAAATGGGAGGCATCACCATCCCAGACTTTAGCATCTACTACAAAGCTGTCATCAACAAGGTAGTGTGGTATTGGCACAAAAACAGACACATAGACCAATGGAATAGAGTTGAGAACTCAGAATTGGACCCAAAAATGTACAGCCAACTAATCTTTGACAAAGGAGGAAAGAGTATCCAAGGGAAAAAAGACAGCCTCTTTAACAGATGGTGCTGGGAGAACTGGACAGCAACATGCAGAAGAATGAAACTAGATCCTTTTCTCACACCATACACAAAAATAAACTCAAAATGGATAAAGGACCTGAATGTAAGACAGGAAATCATCAAAACCCTAGGGGACAAAGCAGGAAACAACCTCCTTGACCTCCACCACAGCAACTTCTTACTTGACACATCCCCAAAGGCAAGGGGATCAAGAGCAAAAATGAACTATTGGGACCTAATCAAGAAAAAAGCTTCTGCACAGCAAAGGAAATAATCAACAAAACTAATAGGCAACCGATGGAATGGGAAAAGGTAGTTGCAAATGACATATCAGATAAAGGGCTAGTATCCAAAATCTATAAGGAACTCACCAAACTCCACACCCAAAAAACAAACAATCCAGTGAAGAAATGGGCAGAAGATATGAACAGACACTTCTCCAAAGAGGACATCCAGATGGCCAACAGACACATGAAACGATGCTCAGCATCCCTCCTCATCAGGGAAATACAAATCAAAACCACACTGAGATACCATGCCACAGTAGTCAGAGTGGCTAAAATGAGCAAATCAGAGGACTTCAGATGTGGCGAGGATGTGGAGAAATGGGCACCCTCTTACACTGTGGGTGGGAATGTAAACTGGTGCAGCCCCTACTGAAAACAGGAGTGCTGATGCATAGGGGCACATGTACCCCAATGTTCATAGCAGCACTCTCAACAATAGCCATAACATGGAAAGAGCCTAAGTGTCCATCAACTGATGAATGGATCAAGAAGATGTGGTTCATCTATACAATGAAATACTACATCGCAATGAGAAAGAATGAAATCTGGCCTTGTGTAGCAACATAGATGGACCTTGAGGGTGTTATGCTGAGCGAAATAAGTTAGGGAGAGAAGGACAGTTACCATATGTTTGTATGTATAGAAGGATTAGGAGGAACTTAATGGAGGACCACAGAGGAGAAGAAGAGAAAAAATAGTGGGGGAGAGGGAGGGAGGCAAACCATGAGAGACTCTGGAATGCCGAGAACAAACTGAGGGCTGTTGGGGGTGGGGGGAGGCAGTGGAGGGAATGGGCATGGAGAAGGGCACTTGTGGGGATGAGCACTGGGTGTTATAAGGAAACCAACTTGACAAACTATTAATAAATATCTAAAATTTTTAAAAATCCCTATTTTAGACCTTTTCTATAGTAGCATTTTCATTTTTATTAATTTCTACGATTTCTACTCTTCGTAATAGAACCAAGAGACAAGATAAAGAAAGAATATGGTGACATGGTTATTTTTTCCTCTCTACCTATTTGAGGTTGTGTTACATCTAAATATACTTTGGAATGGAATTTGAAAGTAATATTCCATACATATTTTTGATTATTCACACACACATCAAAATTTAGATTAATGAGTGGTGCCTGGGTGGGTCTTTCAGTGAAGTGTCCGACATCTGCTCAGATCATGATTTCACATTCGCAGGTTCGAGCCCCGCATGGGGCTCTGTGCTGATAGCTCAGAGCCTGGAGCTTGCTTTGGATTCTGTGTCCCCTTCTTTCTCTGCCCCCACCCCTGCTCATGTGCTTTCTCTCTCTGTCACTCTTCTCTCTAAATAAATAAATAAATAAGACATTAAAAAAATTTTTTAATTTAAATTTAGATTTATGAGGGATATGCTAAAGTTTAAGAGACTGAGTTTCTACTTATCCTAAGTTATCAACTATCAAAATTTTTACTAACAAAAGAGCAGTCATTTCTGAAAAGGTTTCAAGAATAGTGGCATGCCCCTACCAACAACAAAAAATATCCTTTTGAGCACACATTTCCTATTTATGAATAGTTTTAAAAATTGTTTAATGTTTTATTTATTTTAGAAAGAGAGAGAGACAGTGTGAGCAAGGGAGGATCAGAGAGAGAGGGAGATACAGAATCGAAATAGGCTCTAGGCCCTGAGCTGTCAGCACAGAGCCTGATGCGGGGGTCAAACCCACGAACTGTGAGATCATGACCTGAGCCAAAGTCGGACACTTAACCAGGTGAGCCACCCAGGTGCCCCATGAATATTTATTTTTATAATTTATAAATATCATTATACTAATAGATTAATTGAAGTCATGTTATATTACAATTATCATATATATTAAATATATTAACAGAAATTTAAAATTGAATCAAAATAATAAAACTGGGAATTCTACTATGTTCTTCCTGAACTTCAATATAAGATATAGAATCTGTTTGATTCGGCAAGGTCTAATTAGACCTCTACAAGGTCTAATTCTCTACTATCTCTCTTGAAGCTACAATTAAATCTATAGAAAACATAGTGATATATATGAAAGTTAAGAGATACCAAGGCAAGAAGGCAGTGGTCTCACCAGAGTGTTTGTTGTACGCCTTACAAGAGGAGCAGACTGAGGTGTGGGTAAGTCAGCAACAATCCATCCTATTAGAATTACATGCACACCCAGAATTGTGAATCATCTAGTCCAGTGATTTTCAAACTATTAAAATTTTTTTTTTCCAAACGAACTCTTTAGCCGATGGCAAATATGTAAGACAGATACAAGCAGCAATTCTCAGGTGAAAGCAGCTTCAGGCTCTACCCACTCTCTCCCTCCTTCCAAAGATGTAGTTTGACAGTTATATGACCACACTCCCAGTTCAGAGATAAGGCTACCAGGCTGGACATGGAACAAGAGCAGCCACTTCAAGACAGAATGTAATATTTTAATGCAATTTTTAAAAAAATCAAAATTAGCTCAAAAACTTTGATGAAAAAAACATCAAGAATTTAAAAAAGATTTGACCCTGTGTTTGTGCAACTCGTCACATACGTCACCCTAGACCTCAACCTGGTTCAGCAACTTCTCTGAAAGAATAAAGTACTAATGTCATATTGGTTGTATTAAGTAAATGTCTCTACATTATTTAGGACTATAGAAAAAGAAGAAAATGTAGTCTGGAAAACAAAGCCCAGACAAGGTGTGTTCTGTGATATACACCTTCACACCTTAGTCTGCAGAACTGAGGATGTTATTTGGGAACAAATAAGCAACTAGACAACTATAATACATGAAGTAATGCTCAGATAATGCATGCACTTGAGCTATTTTACAATTTCAATGAGCTACTGAATCTAGTTACAGCTGCTTCAATAAGCATTCGTCTATTTTCGTTTTGTTTTTAAAAGCAAATCATTCTAAAATGCATAAAAACCTGCCAGTGAAATGTGTCAAGAGAACATCAGCTGATTCCTAAAAGCAAATGAACCACTTCAACTGCAAGACCTAGTTTGAAAAAGCTGTTCTTAAAATGTACATAACGTCTCAAGCATTACAACAGTGAAAACAAGTTTCAAAGAAATGAATCGTTGTGACATTAGAAAGTATATAGATTCATGAGAATGTTTTCTATCCACAGAACCCATGTGAACTAGTTTAGGAAAACAAATGACTACATGTCTGACACAGAGTAGGTACTTAACACATATTTACTAGATAAATATATGAATCAATGAATGAATGAAAGTTGAAAAAAGATTAGAAACAGGTAGAATAGGACCAGATTATATGTTGTGGGCTACTGAGCACAGATTTAACAAGCAGGGAAAAAAAGTAGCTCTTTAAAAGAAAGAATTGATGGTTTTATAGGGAGCCAACGGTAAATCCAGTTAAATGTCTCTAGAAATAATCTTGGCAATGGGCAATAAAGACCCATCCAAAGCGTAAAAACAATAAAATTGGAGTAAGGAAGGTGTGCCAGATGCTGCTGGTTGGCTCCCAAGCCCCTCTCTTTGTCTTCTGTGGAAACAGGAAGCTTAGCTGGGGACATAGCTAGGGACCATATATGCAAACCTCCCATGCTGCTAAATATGACCATGCAACTGGATTTTTGTCATTTAAACGTGGCTATAAGCAGAAGTAATATATTTCATTTCTAGGTTATATCCTGAAAGAGAAGGAATTGTGACCTCTGCCTTTTGAACATTGGTTGGTACCTGTGGTGCTATGAACCATCATTCACCAAGAAGACAAGGACAATCAAGACTCTGGGGATGATGACAATGAAACAAAATGGAAGGAGCCTGCATCCCTATAATGGCCATGCCACTATTCCACCTCTGTACCATCTACCTGAGCTGTCCGTAACACAGAATTAAATTTACATTGTGTTTAATCCATTGTTATTTTTGTACTTTGTGATAATTGGAAGACTGATCTCTTAAATAATACAGGTGAATATAAAAAACATTCCACGGGGCGCCTGGGTGGCTCAGTTGGTTAAAGCATCTGACTTCAGCTCAGGTCATGATCTTGCAGTTGGTAAGTTCGAGCCCTGCACTGGGCTCTGTGCTGACAGTTCAGAGTGTCTGAAGCCTGCGGTTGGGTTCTGTGTCTCCCTCTCGCTCTCTCTGTCCCTCCCCTGCTCGTGCACTGTCCCCCCCAAAAATAAATAAACATTTAAACAATAAAAAATTTAAAAAACATTTCAAAATGAAAAAATCCATGGAATGTGGTGATAGTTACAGTGAAAGAAGGAAAGAAGTGAACTGAAACAATTCCAAGGTTTTATGTTTAAGGAGCTGGAATAACAGAACCAGTAACAAAATAACAGATGAGGGGGAGAGCTGATGAAGTTCAAATGGTGGCAATAGAGCCAAAGGGCTATTCAGGGTAAGTCACTGGAACAATGTGTCTGAAACCCCAGCAAGAAGAGAAAATTGAAAATGGAAATTGCAGCAATTTTGTATAGAATATATAGTTGAAAAGATGCAAATTGACAGAATCTCAGACTCAGAGAGATCAGTGTGTTAAAAACTGAACAATAGTTTCTCCTCCAAGAAGGCAGGAGAAAGAAGCAATAATCAGCAAAGGCAAAAAAAAAAAATAAAAAGTTCTTATCTTAATAAGAGAAGGGTAATGATTGAAATCATGGAATAATAGAATCAACATTAGTCCAAGAAGACAAACAAATTTAAAAGGGATTTGATGTAGTCTAAACTTCTTAAATCTGTTTAAAGTTCTCATGAAAAATTAAAGCAAACATTTCTTGAGATAAAAAAGCATTAAGCAGGGTCCTAAATAAGCCAGGTCTCAATCATGCGTTAGTTTCCATTTAGATGTCTAGAATCCCAAGACAGAAAAGAATAAGCAACAGGTACTTATATTATTCTCTCTTCCTTTTTCTCACAGTAGAGGAAGGAATGAGGAGAAAGGAGTAAAGGGAAATGGAAACAGAAGTGTTTTGCTACGTTCTTCATCCTCTGTAGGAGGCTGATGTCTGTAAGTGGAAATGACAAAATGAAACAAAAGCCACCTCCCCAACTTTTATTAAGTTACATTCAAAGATGCAGTGGATATAAATTTCACTTTGGATCTACATTTACTTCACAGTGGATCTAAATTTATGCTTTGGAGTTTATACAAGGTCGCCTACATGCAAGTCAACTATGACATAAAGGAGTTTGGGAATCTATATCACTTGCCAGATGTGTTCCAATTACTGGAAGATTACCAGCATTCCAGAATATTCAGGCAATGTTGTGTGCCATGCTCTTCAACAGTTCTTCCTCCCCACTTGGCCCATGCCATCCACCCAGGAGGACACTTTTTAAGGAGCAGTCAGACCAAAGATTTCTGTTTTTCATTCCACTGTCTACTTCAGAGTGAAGAAGATAACCATATTAGCTTTTTCTTAAGATTATTTTCTCTCCAGGTTTTGACTACAGAATGTACATTATAATTACCCAAGGGACATCAAAATTCCAGGGTTCTTTAGCATTATATTTTCATTGAAACCAATCGTAACAATTCACTTTGTCTGAGGAACTGATATTCCCCCTTCTTTCCTTTGAAGGGAAGTCTGTTAGTAATCTTTTCCTCTTCACATAGTGATTCCATTATCCATGGTCTTTAAACTGTTTGGGGGGTAGTTTTTGTCCTTATTGTTTCTAGCATTATACTTGAGTTTCATAATCAATCTTTCTTAAGTTCTTAATGATGGTTCAAATTGTGGGATTCCACACACACCCCATTTTTTAATGTAATGACCAGAGTTACTATTCATTTCCTTTAAGTAAATCAGGGTATAAAGGCCCACCCTAAAATGATCTCTCATTTATAAATAGTCATAAAATACCTGAACAAAAGTTACTATACACCATCAAATTAGCTTGGGGGAAAAAAAAGGTTTTTTTCTAATTTTGAATTGATATAAGGTCAGAATATATGTGTATTTGGGTGGGGGCAGAAGGGAGGATTGTATTTCATGAAACTTAGCCTAAAGCATGCAATATTGTCATGCTTCACTCCCACCTGATCTGCCTCTCTCCTCAGGTGTGGCATGTGTGGTTCTAAAATTCCTGGCATTGAACACATATAAAGTGAAAGCCACTCTGATCATTTAGGAAAGCCCTTTTCTCTACTATCTTACCACATGTCATAGAAAAACCACATCACTGAAACATCAGATCACATCTATTATAAACTACTCACTGTTTCTTAATGTTGCTTGCAAAGCTTCAATAAAGGGAGTTATGTTTTAAAGTTTTCCAATAACATTAAACTTCTTAGCCTAGATTACTTTCCTGCTTATATCACAATCCACAAACACCAGGAAATCATCTCATAAGCCTCAGATGTGTTCCATATGACTTACACCATTTTAATAGGTATAACTGGGGCTAACAAGAAAACTGTTAGGCATCACAGTTAATAATAAAATAGACTTAAAATTTTAAGCACTAATCCCAATATTCTTATATTCATACTAGTATACTTAGATCTGGCATTTATGTCCACAAAGAAAGCCAATGAAAACCATTTTATATATGAAAGTGAATATACCAACTTGGGAGGGAAGGGAGCTAACAATTCCTGAGTGTTCATGATTTTCTAGATGTCTTAAACATTCTCTCACTTAATCTTCACAAAAGCCCTTAAAAGTAGATATTGATACTATTGAATACCAAAAAGATCCTGAGGTTATAATAGAGCCAATACCAAAAAGTGTCAAGATTTGACCCCAGGTCTGCCGGACACCAAGTCATACTCTGAAGAACAGCAGTTTGATTAAATCAACTCACTGAAGCAGCACAAAGTAAATATGTGGGAAAGAAGGGTTGATCAACTCTACTTTAGAGGATATTTTGGATATGCCACATTTCTTTTCAAAGTGGCTTTTAGGGGCGCCTGGGTGGCTCAGTCAGTTAAACGTCCAACTTCAGCTCAGGTCATGATCTCATAGTGCATGTGTTCAAGCATATTGGGCTCTGTGCTGACAGCTCGGAGCCTGGAGCCTGCTTCGGATTCTGTGTCTCCTTCTCTCTCTGCCCCTCCCTTGCTCATGCCCTGTCTCAAAAATAAATAAACATTTAAAATTTTTCTTTAAAAAAGTGGCTTTCATAGGACATTCTATTACCGTTGGATTTTAATACCAGATACTCCATCCTCACCTTGATGAGATCAGTAGCTTGTTTAAAGGAGTCAGCTCTGTTTTTTTAGAAGCAGAACTATATCCCTGAAGGCAATTTGGGACAGTAGTAAATGTTATCAACTTCTATATCTACTAGAAAATGATTTAACAGACTCTTAGGTTAACAGGGAGGCAAAGTGGGAGAGGAGTACCAAAACCCATAGATCCTCAATTTTAAATAATATATATTATATTAAGTATAATAATAATATTACAATATATACTATTATTATATACAAATTCATCATCATCATCATCATCATTATTATTTAGTGTCCTTATGGGTAGCCAAGATGCTCTTATAAAATAGACATAAATAATGACCTCTTACAAAACAGTAAACATTTCAGACTTTAGTTTCATCTATATGTATACAGATAGCCTGTAGAAACTTTAAGGGCTTTTGCAATGTAAACCTTCTTGAGCCTTTTTGAGGGGCAGTGTCAAAGGCAAGAACACTGGGCAAATGAAGTCAGACACTCCTAAAGGTTTGGTCAGAGAAGGCTAAAGCTGGGAGAGATTCTAATACTAAAGACAGTATAATGTTATGCACATGAGGTTTGGAGCCAGTCTGTCTCTAGAACTTAATAGCTATAACTTGAATAACTTCAGCTCAGTTTTATTTATAATGTGGAAAGAAAACTTCTGCCTCACAGAAAAAATGTGTTATGAACATTAAGTAAGACAGTGTCTGAAAAGTACTTAGTATAATGCCTAACACATAGTAAGTGCTAAATACATAATAGTCATTATTCCGACATTCCTTGTACCAAAGGAGAAACTGTACTTTTGAAGAGTAAATGACTAGCACAAGATCATAGACCATTTCTTCATTGGGTGGGAGAGGGGCCAGAGGGAATATAAATTCAGCTTCATCTAAAACCAAATTGCCTCTAAATAACCAATTACCAACATAGGAGAAGAAAAGGTCCTAGGAAATTTCAAATGCACTTTATTTTTTTTTTCATTAACAAAACTGACTTTATATCCAACTCTTTTACCTCTTCCTGACCCTCATTTCGTTTTAAAACTAACTCTGTATGAATTCCTGTGTAATTTTGATTCTCTTAGTATTTGGGCTAGTGGTCTCCTTCTTGAATCTACTTTGTCCTGATATTCTCAGTTATTGCTATTTCTTTCTCCTATAGTCTAGGGAAAGCATATATAAAAGAGACATATATTAGAGGAACCTTATTCAAAAGGCATATATCTTTGTTAGCTATTTAACATGCTGCAAATTTAGATATTTCTATCTAAAGAAGATACAGAATGCTAGTTTCAGATTTTAGATTAATATTAAGAAAAAGAAAACACCCTGGAATAGTATTTTGAGATAAATCCATTCTTAAAGGGTCTTTTAAGAGTACCTCTTGAGCACCAAATGTAAGAATAATATCTAAAAAGTAAACTGACCAAGAAAGACTTCATACTCAGTTCATCAGCGAGGAGACTTAGGCTAAAATGTTCATTTCTGGTTTTCCTACTTATCTTTGCTAAAAGATGTAGCCTAGTCTTGTTTCTTTTTGTCAGTTGTTTGTTGTCCCTTTGAAGATTTTTAAAATCCAGGTATATGGGTCAACCAAAAAAAACCCTTCACTTTTCTAATTTATGATCTGTCTAGAACTGGAGAGGGATTTGTAGCAGGTTACTGCGTTAGGCCATATGGACTCCACTTCATGTCTACCACTCACAGAGTAGTCCCACGCTCATGGCTAAATTTAAAACTCTTTATGCCATTGAAGTACAATTTTAGAATAAAGAAAAATCTTAATACACTTTTTCTAAAGATTTCTTTTCCCTGAGCGCTGTTTACTATACACACTAAATTCTTTATATTAAATATACTTGCTTTTGAAATGAATTAACTTATTTTTTACCTTATTTTTATTTTATTATTTTTAAAAATTTAAATCCAACTTAGGTAACATACAGTGTAATAATGATTTCAGGAATAGAGCTTAATGATTCATCACTTACATATGATACCCCAAGTGTCCTCCTTAATGCCCCTCACCTAGGTAGCCCATCCCCCACCCAACACCCTGCCAGCAACCCTCAAGTTTGGTCTCTGTATTTAAGAGTCTCCTAGGGTTGACTCCCTCCCTGTTTTTATATTACTTCTGCTCCCCTTTCCCTATGTTCATCTGTTTTCTTTCCTAAATTCCACATGAGTGAAATCATATGATGTCTTTCTCTGACTGACTCATTTTGCTTAGCATAATACATGCTACTGCCATTCATGATGTTGCATATGTCAAGATTTCATTCTTTTTGATCACTGAGTAATATTCTATTACTGAGTGTGTGTGTGTGTGTGTGTGTGTGTGTGTGTGTGTGTGTGTGTGTTCTTTATCCATTCATCAGTCCATGATGGATATTTGAGTTCTTTCTATACTTAGGCTATCGTCAATAGTGCTGCTATAAACATTGAGGTACATGTGCCCTTTTGAATCAGCACTCCTATATCCTTTGGATAAATAACTAGTAGTGCAATTGCTGGGTGGTAGGGTAGTTCTATTTTTAATTTTTTGAGGAAGAGAAGATGAATTAACTTATTTAGAGAGCCTTCACTTTAACTTATTCAGATATACTTCACATTAAGAACTTAAATTCAGAGGTGCCTGAATTTAAGTCAGTTGAGCATCTTGACTTCGGCTCAGGTGGTGATTTCGTGGTTTGTGAGTCCAAGCCCCACATCAGGCTCATTGCTATCAGCACAGAGCCTGCTTCTGATCCTCTGTCCCCTTCTCTTTCTCAAAAATAAAAATACAGGCACTTCGTTAATCAATGAAAAATTATGGACAGACCAAGAAAAGAGGCAAAATCAACAAAAATAGATATAATGTCAAAATTATCTCCTTTCTTGAATTTAAGAGTGACTACATGTCTCAGACTTAGGCCTGTGGTATTTATTACTAGCTGAATTAACATCTCCAATAACAGCACCTTATTCATGTCAGGATTTATCTGGCTCAGAGAAAATGGCAGCTGCAGTGGTGACTCACTAAAACTGATTCTCAGGGAAGCAGCTGCTGCAGAAAGCTGTGCTTCTCACATCAATCATGTGCTGATTGCCACAGCGAGTTGAGTCACATCATCTGCTCAGTGGATTGATTTCATGGTTGTTGATATTTGCATTGCATTGTAGTACAACTGTTGTCATATCATGCCGCACTAGTTGAAATAACATCATCTGGGGGACACTTCAAATATGAGAAAATCCACATAATCATGAAAATACAGCCATTTTGTGAAGGAGGTGCTGAAAGTCCAATCAATCTAACTGCTAAGAGACTAACTTTTTTTTAGTAGAGTCAGTCCACCCACTTCCGTGTTCCTCTGTGGAACTGGCCTCAGTCAGTCACACTCCAGCGGTGTCACAAATACCAGATTTGGTGTCATAGGTTGGATCGTGTCCCCTAAAAAGACATGTGAAAGTCCTAACTCCAGTACCTGTGAATGTGATTTTATCTGGAAATAGAATCTCTGTAGATAAAACCAAGTTAAGATGAGGTTACACTGAATTAGGGTAGGACTTTAATCCAATAGGACTGTGTTTTCTTATAAAAAGATGGACGACAATGTGAAGACACAAACATACAGGGAAAATGTCAGGGAAAGATGGAAGCAGAGGTTGGAGTAATGCATCTACAGGCCAAGGAATACCTGGTGCTACCAGAAGCTGGAAGACACCAGGAAGGATCCTCCCCGAGAGGCTTTGAAGGGAGCATAGTCTTGTCAACAGTTTGGCTTCAGACTTCTGGCTTCCAGACTGTGGAAGAATAAATTTCTGTTCTCTTTAAACCATTCAGTTTGTGGCACTTTGTAATGGCAGCCCTTTTGGAATCCACCTGGAGATGGCGAAAGGGTATCAGCTGCTCCTACAGAGCACGCGTATACAGTGTTGACCCAGGGAACCATAGTGCCTAAAGAGACTTTTCTTACAGGCCGTGTTTACTCAGATTAGAGATTTTTCTTAAGTTAAAGTATCCCTTAAGTGTATAGATAACTCTGAGGATAGACAAAATCAAGATCAGACTGAAGGTCTTAGATTTTAAAATATGTAAAAATAGCTTGAGATGAACCAAACATCCCATAACACCGTGTGTTTTTAGTGCTTCCTGTCAGGATTAACAAATGTCAAGCTCTCACCGTATTTACTCCTGCCTGAAAGTTTCAACACACTCAAAAGAACAAACAGATGTATGAAAGTAACTGAGTACCTATTTCCATGAAGACTTTCAAAGCAAAGGAAGTGCAGAAGAAATGGTATAGTCAGGATAAGTAAAACAGGAATAGGTTTAGGGGATTAATGCATTAAACTAAAACTTCATGATTCTTGCTTAAGCTTTTTTGTTTTTATGGGTTTTTTTTTTTTTTGCAAGGTAGAAAAGCATAGCAGCTACATTCAGACACCCTTGAGTTATGCTAGCTCTACCACTAGTGAGGTCTATGTCTTTGGGCAAGTTATATATCCTCTCTAAATTTCAACTCACTCATTAGTAAATGAAACTAGTAATCCCACAAACTTTATAAAGAAAGTATTTGATAATTATTAGCCATCATTATTATTACTATCTCCATGTTAGCCTAAGTTGCCACGTCACTCATGGAAGAGGTGTGCCTCCACACCTCTGCTTTCTATTTTTAAGCCAGAAAGAAATAAAGTCAGCTGCAAAATGGTTCAACTCTGAAAATGTACCAATAGTGCTTTGCCTCGCTGTGGAATACATGCAATTGGACAGAAAAAGTAAGTCTTTTGCAAACCTTGTTAAGAATTCTTCTAAAGTATTCTAATCTTTTTCTCCTGTTTGGTAAATGGAAGATACTGGACATAACACTATCATTCTAATCACTGAGCCTCTTGCAGTTTTTGATGGTCATTATATATTCTGAATATCAAATATTATTAGATAATCTTTCTTACATAATACTTCAAACTAGTAAATATATCAAAATGGCTTTCTATAATGTACAAAGCATGCTCATAGTGCTGTTTATCCCCTTATAATGTCATCCAATTTTTTCCTTCATTTTGTTTCATCTTCCATAAGTAGAATTTCATATATCTAAAAAGCCAGTTATTGTGCCCTCACTCTTTTCTTCTCAAACTAAACTATCAACTTTATGTAATTTGATATTTTTAAAACTTCTTCCAACATGTTGTTGAACAGTTAAGTTTTTTAACCCAAATATAGTTATTTGCTTTAAAGGCTGACAACTTTAATATTGTTGATTTCAGTTCACCAATCTAGTCTGAGGTATGCAGCAAATCTACCACATGCTACCCCTCCCAGTATTGTGTCATCAGAAAAGTTGAAAAAAAAAAAGACACAGGGAAATATTCTGGTATTAAACAAAGCTTCCCCCAAAACAGTGCTAAGAATGTCACTAAATATTTTTCTCCACCTTGAATTAGATCCATTCAAGAATGGAATACACAATTTATAGATAGATTTTGGATCTGAAGGCTAAGATGGCAATACTCCCCAATCTTCATATTCAAATACAAGCAACATCAAAATCACAGCTTCCTTTTCTGCATAAGTTGACACACTGATCTAAAATTCAGCAAGAAAGGAAGAAATGTAAAACAGCGAAAACAATCTTGAAAAAGAACAATGTTGGAGTCACACATCTCAATTTCAAAACTTCACACAAAGCTGTAGTAATCAAGATAGTGTGTCACTGACATAAGACCGCACTTGTAGAATTGAGAGTCTAGGAAAAACTCATACATTTATAGTCATTTGATTTTCAACAAGAGTGTCAAGGTAACTAAATTGGGAAAGAATTGTCTTTTCAACAAATGGTGCCAGGACATCTGGATATCCAACTGCAAAAGAATGAAGTTGGACCCATTTCATACCATACACAAGAATTAATTCAAAATGTACCACAGAGCTAATTATGAGAGCTAAAACTGTAAAACTTTTTAGAAGATGAATAAGAATAAATTTTCATGACCTTGGGGTAGGCAATAATTTCTTAGATATAACACCAGAATCACAAATAACAAACCAACAAAAAATAGATAAAACTGAATCTTGCTAAAATTAAAAACTTTTCTTCAAAAAGTTTCTTCTTCAAAAGTTTTCTTCAAAAGTTTCTTTTCAAAAGTTTTCTTCAAAAAACACTTTCAAAAAAGTGAAAAGGTTATTCACAGAAGTGAAGAAACTATTTGCCAATCATGTACCTGATTAGAAACTTGTGTCTAGAGTATATAAGAACTATTACAATTAAATAATGAAAGATAAATAACCCAATTTAGAAAATAGGCAACAGATATTAATAGAATTTTCTCCAAAGAAGGCACACAAATAGTCAATAAGTACATGAAAAGATGTGCAACATCATTATCCAATAGGAAAATGCAAATTAAAACCACAATGAAATACCACTTTACACTAGGATGGCTTTGGACAAGTATTGGCAAGGTTATGGAGAAACTGAAAGCCTCATTTAGTGCTGGTTAGAATGTAAAGTAAAGCAGTGCAGCCTCATTGGAAAGTAGTTTGACAATTCCTCAAATTGTTAGACACAGTTACTATATAACCCAGCCTTTCTACTCCTAGGATATACCCAAGAGAAATAAAAGGATATATTCATAGGAAAACTTATACAGGCACAACATTTTAACATTGCTTCACAGCAATGTCATTCATAATAAACAAAAAGTGGGAGCAACCCAAATATCTATTAACTGATGAACACACAAACAAAATGTAGCCTGCCTTATGATTTATTTGGTAATAAAAAGTAATTAAGTACTGATACATGCTACAATGTAGATGAAACTTGAAAACATTATGCTACATGAAATAAAACACATATATGTTCCATGTATATAAAATGTCCAAAATATGCTAATTTATAGAAACAAAGTAGATTTGTAGTTTCCTGAGGCTGGTATGTGTGCGGGGGTTGGTTTGGGGAGAACTGCATAGTCACAACTAATAGCTTTAGGGTTTCTCTTTGTGATGATGAAAATGATCTAAAGTTGATGATGGTGAGGAGAGAGGGCAAGATGGCGGAGAAGTAAGGAGCTCCGTACTTGCACTCGCGCCCATACATCACACAGAAAAGATCTGAAGCCATTGGAAACCTTACAAAACCTGAGAGATTGGGAGAAAAAAGACGCAGAATCCACTGAGAGAGCCTTCTAACGGGGCCTGGGCTACGCGCACCCGGCAGGCAAGCCCCCGCGCATGCGCGCCCACCGGACCCAGAGAAGGAAGCAGCAATTCTGACTCCGCCCCCAGAGCTCGGCAGGGAGCCTGGAATTGCCCGAGGGGGTTGCCTGGGAAGCTGTGTCTAAGGCAATTTCAGCGGGGCGCACGGACGGGGATTTGGAGATTGGAACTGGCCTGGGTTGAAGAGTGCAACCAACTTCGGCTGCGTCCCCGGAACGGG